>NC_066584.1:351965630-352308630 GCF_024323335.1 Lathyrus oleraceus | reverse complement strand
GTTGTCGTTGTTTAAAATGTTTTCCTTGTTGATGTTTTTGTTGATAAATGTTGTTATTTGTGCTATTATTAATGTTCTAAAATATGATTTTATTGTTTCCTTGAACAAACTTGTTTTATGCACGTAATGTGATTTTGTTCAACCAACATGCAAGAACAAAACACTGGTAAGTCTAGATGAGTTTATTATATCGTATGTAGATTTCTTATTTCACTAACCCCTCACTGAGCATGCATTCATTTAAATTTATTTAAAAAATAATAATTTGAAAATTAATTTATATTTGAAAACTAACTTAGATAAATCAATGTTTTTCGAATTGCATGCATATCGTAGTTAATCTCTCGCTCTTTAACATATAAAATTTGGTTCAATGATACAAGTTCTTCAAAGCAACAGTTCCGTTATTCTAGTTCATTTTGCAAATCATCAAATTTATTGAGAAATCTGGATTCATTGTTATCACTATCATAATAATAATAACCATCATCATTTAAAATAACGATGATGATGTGTAAGACCCTAATTTTGGCCCTAAGATCCCTCATGCATCATAACATTGCATTGGCATAGCCTCAAGGATCATAGGCATCTTGGTTCCCTTTGCCCTTGGGTGGGACCTCTTGAGAGTGGTTTGAGATCACCAAGAATGCTTGAATTGTATATCATTGCCTTTCTCATTTTATTTACTAACCAAAAGCACAAAAATATGTCACTAACATCTTTTGTTTGTAGCTTGAACAGTCACAAGGTCTAAAAACTTCTAGGAGATCCTTTGTGCAATGATATGGTCAAGAGGAGATGAAAGCAAGCATGGTAATGGTTCCCAAAGCTCTCGTCCATCAAATATGCCTCCCGAGTATCTCAATTCATCATTTTTGATCAAGCAATCAAAGGGTTTGAGGTGTGCTTCCCAAGGAAACCCTAATTCATCTGATCATCAACAATGCCTTGCTCATAAAGAAACCTCAGCCCATAGTCAAATACAATCAAGGGAAGTTATTTAATTCATCATTTAATGCATATTTGAACTTATTTGAGTGCCCTCAAATCATCAATTCATCAAGATATGAGTTGTGGACTTGAGAAGTTGATCAGTCAATTCATCTGACTATTTTGAAATACACTGAGACCTAACTTTTTATGTGTTGGTCAAATGGAGATGATCCCAAGAGAAACAATGTTCTTAAGGACAATGTGAACAACTTTCATGTTCATCAAAATTGGATTTGAAGCTTTGAAGATCATCATCCATTCCAAGACATTATAGGACATTTTGACTGAAACCCTAATGTTAGGTCAACTTCCCAAGAACATAACTCATTCATTTTTTATGAGTTTGAGATGGAACCAAATGCATTGTAAAGCTTATTGTGTCTACCTCAAATGTTATGTTGAGCAAAATTTCAAAATCTCAAAAGAAATACATGTGATAATGCAAAACATTATAGGTCACTTTGGACCAAATGCATTGAAATGTAAAAACGTCCAACTTCAAGTGCCCATAACTTCTTCATTAAAAATCCAAATGATGCAAAATTTAAGTCCAAATTGATTGTGTTGAAACTATCTACAACTTTCATGTTGAAGGTTTTATCATTTGGAGCTCGCATCATTGAAACAGAAGGGCTTGAACATTGGCCAAATTTGGAAACTTCACTCATACATGATTTGCACCCTGCACTTTAAACTCAAAATTCACTAATTTTCAAGGAACAATTGAAATTTTGATCAACATATCATTTGTTCCTTATGCAACAAGCTCTCTAACCACTACTCATAAGGTGGCATTTGGAGTTTGGAAGCACCATTTTCGAAGACATGAAGATTAAGTGCATTTTGTGAAATTCCATTCAAATTGCCATGCATGAGCTGATTACACTCAATGTACACGTCCATTTGCAATTCACATGAACTCAGCAGGTCATTTCAATCTTCATTGGGCCTTCCACATGATCACACAAGCCCATGCAATGAGAAATCCACTTGCCATGCACACGAGTTAGCTCATGCATTCAGTGCTCTCCATCTATAAATACCTTGCCATAGCTCTTCAATCCTCTAAACCTAAAGGCGCCTAAAATGCTGCAAGAGTGAATCCCTAACCATACCAAAGGAACTAAGTTCATCTTTCTTCAAAAATTCAGATCTGAAATTCAATTGCATTTGGTTGAATTTTCAGATCTAAAGTTCCTAAACCTTCATCATTTGATCCATTGAAGTTCTGTTTTGCAAAAGGAACCAAGGAAAGAGACTCAAAACTTCATAATCCAAAGGTTTTGATCAACTGTTTTTTACTTCGAATCTCTTTATACTTTGATCCATTGAACTTGATATTGTGTTTACTGAAGCCCTCTCTATAGAGGCATCATTGTTGTATGCTTAATTGTTGAAATCGAGCAAGTTCATGATGAACACCACCAAACTTCCATCTCTAATTTCTCTCTTAATAGGAATCTAGAGTTGAAGTGAGTGGCACAGGAGTGATGTACATCACTTCACCTTTCGAACGGTGCCTGGATCGTCCATTTTAGTGAGCATTTGAATCTCTGCATTTTTTGAACTTCGCCGGAGCTCACCAGAGAAGACGGTGGCGCTGGCCACCGTCCCATTGCCAGATTGCATCTGGACCGTTTGATCACTTTCCCAGATTGAATCATGGCCTTTGTTTGTTATGACTTTTTTAAATGCATTGTGTGACGCGTTTGACTAGGGCATTTGGTAGGCGCGCGCTTGAGATCCGTCTGATCTGCCAAGTCAATTAATGAACTGGATCCAACGCCTCTCCTTTTTTTTCTAATTTCCATTTTATTTCTTTTATTTCATTTTATTTCAAAATTTCATAACTCTCTCATTTTAATTCCAAAAAATATGGGACCAATTGCATTATTTCTCTTTTAAATTCTAGTTTCTAAAAATGATTTTTAATATTTTTTATTTTGTGATTTGCTATTTTTTAATAATTTTCTCTTTTCTGGTCATTTTTAATTCATTTTAAATAGTTTTTGATATTCGAAAAATACAAAAATATTTTCCTAGCCTCTTTGAATGATGATGAATCTATGAAAAATATTCTCATCAATTTATTAATTGATTTGAGATTTATTTGAGATTTTAGTTCAATTAGGTCATTTTTATGCATTTTTTATTGTTTAAAAATAGTTTCTGACTTTTAAAAATGCTGAAATTTTTTTGTCAAACTTTGTTTGACCTTGTTGAACTTGGGATAATTCACTTGGACTTTTCAAAGTTGATTTGAAGTGAATTTGAAGTTTGACCTTTCTTTAATATTTTAATTCAAGTTTATTTTCAAATATTAAAAATGCCAAAAATATTTTGTTTATCTCTTGACATCCAATCTTCATCTTGCTTCTATTTTCCATTGTTTGACCTTGATCCTCAATGTCTTTGGTCAACATTGGTTGATTGGTACATTCCATTTCATTTAATACACTCTATTTTTCTTCATCTTATTCTTCTTCTTCTTCTTTTGTCCTTTTGATCAATGAGTTAAAGATTGATAAGTTAGTATTGACTAGGGAGGTTTAATCTTCCATGATTCAAATCTAATTCATCTTGATCAATTGATCAAGTGAATGGCTTTGCATTAAGGATAGATTGCTTTCTAAGTCATGCAAAGGACTTAAACCAATACAAGATCATTTTCTTTTCTTCTTTTTTGGCATGGCAAGTTGTTGGAACTTGGTTCACTAATCAAGACTTCTAACTTGTGTTGTTGCCTACATTATTATTGACCGACCTCAGATAGTTGTGACTTCTACATAAGTCCAATTACGATTGCTTAACATAGCGCTAAATTGCCTTATGGCACATTAACTACTAACATTGACTATTAACCATTAACATTTACTTTTTGCACTTTACATTTATGCAATTTACTATTCTTGTACATATTATTCATTTGCTTTTTCCTTTGCTAATTTGAGCACATGTTTATGTTAATGCAATTTGCCTTTGACTCACTTGAGCACATATTTGTGTATATACTTTTGTGCTTGTGTTTTGTTTGTTTATTGTGAACCAAAAGAAAATGAACAAATGGACTTAGGATTTAGGACTTTCCCTATGCAAATTTGGAGCCAAAGAGCAACTAGGCATTGAGCCTTTAGAATGCTAAAATGTCAAAGAGCAACTAGGCATCATGCCTTTAGAATGCTTAATGTTGAAGATGATTTTGAAAAACCAACTTCTAAACTCCTTCTTGTTCATTCTTGTTTGTTTGCTAGAACTTTTTAATGTGTGTGTTCTTGTGCTAGGGATTTCAACCTTGAGCCTAATTGAGGAACCATTACCATGAGCTTCAAAAAAAGAGAGATCCAAGATACATTGAGGAACTTTCCAAGAGCTTGTTTGATTATGTTGATTGCTTGAGTTTTATATTGTGATTGCTTATTCCAAAGGATGGGAGCTACTTGGATCATCCATATGATCTCAAGAGAGGAACTCCATTTGTGGTCTTGTTTCTTATCCCTCATCTCTTGTATGTTTAGGAATTTAGCCTTTCTTCTTCTTCCCTCCACTCTAACCCAAGCCAAAACTTTAGTGCAAACACTTAACATTTGTTTTTTAACATTAGAAACCTAGGCCTTATGCTTTTGATTTTCAAACTTTCTTTTCATAACACTTATTTTGAATTGAACTTCTAAGTCAACTTTGACCATATTTTGTACATACTTTTCATTGGTAAATACCACTCATTCAAATACTTTTTTGTGGTTTCAATGGCCACTTCCTTAATCAAAACTTTTCATAACCTTTAGCTATTAGGTTTGAGTTATCCTTGAGGTAGATGTAATACTCACCTATATCCTTAGTGATGGACAATGAGTCTTCCATGCTTATTATAGGGTTAACCCCTCACTAGAATGTTGAAGTTATCCTCATATGGTGGATTTATGGTTTTAGGTTGAGTTTTCTCCCTTGGATAACAAAAGACCTTAAGGCTTTTGGACCAATCAATTCACCAATTCATTTTGAATTTTTCTACCCGAACTACGAGGTTTTGATCCTAATCTTTTTCAAGATGGTACGTAGGCAATGGGTTCATCCATCCAAACACAAAATGTAAATAAACTTGTATATTCTTTTCTCATCTCTTCAATCATATTTACACAAACAAATTTTCACAAAAAATACCAACCTTACAACATGTTTGGAGTACCTAGGATGTTTTGGGTGCTTAAAACCTTCCCATTGCATAACCAACCCCCTTACCCAGATCTCTGACATTTTTATTAGTTTTTGATTTGATAAAACTTCTCGGTTTTTGTTCGCTTTCTAACCTTTCCTTTGGATAAATAGAAGTGCGGTGGCGACTCGACTTGTATGGTTTACCTTGGATTTAGTTAATATCTCTAATGGTAACGAATACCCCGCTACAGAAAAGTGGCGACTCTGCTGGGGATAAATTGCTCCAGTGGGTTTTGCCTATGTTTCATATTTGTTGTATTGTATATTGTTTTGGTGACATCTTTTTGTGCAATTTGGGATTACTGTATTGTATGTAATGATTGAATTGCTTGAATACTAATTCCATGTATGCTTGGTGATCTTTGTGAGATGAGTTCTGTACCCGAACTCGAGTGCACTTAGGATAGGAGAATGGCATAGTCTTGTTGGCTTGTGTGGAGTTATTCCTTAGCAAGTTGACTTGCAAGCCCATTCACTTGGTGGAGGTCATGTTGGGATCAATAATGTTACACAAGTAGTTGTGGTTAGACATTACTCTTTCCAATATAGACCTTAGAAGCCAAGGACCTTAGTTTACCAAGCCCATCTTGGCCTATTTTTAGGATGTAGTGCGAAAGTCGTTCAAGTGAAAGATTTGATACGATTGTTACGTGATACTACACTCATAAGAGTCTCTCTTGAGAATATTTTTTGGAATACGAGTAGTCGTTTCTCCGATAATATCCGAAAGATGGGATGATGACTATGGGAGCCTCTTGTAGAACATGTTTGGCAGGTTTAAACCCTAGTACATTCCCATTGGGTGGTTCTTAACCGAGACTCCATGCTCGTGACTTACAACAAACCCTTGATTCATGGTTGATCAGTTCATGTATCCTTAATATCAATGGAACTTGGGTGTTGATAACGTGTAAACCACAATCCACCAAAATGGATGATTGATATTAAGGATGACATGATCCATCCCATGACCTTTGTTTGGTGTGCTTTGTTTGATCCTTGAGTGTGATTGTTGCATTCATGCATTCATGCACCCATTTGCATCCATATCATCAATAATAAGAAAATTTTCAAGGAACTTAAGAGGTCTATTTGCAAATTTTCAGACATGGAAAGACAAAGAAGGAATATAAAGAAGTACAGTTTCAGACAACCCGACCTGAAAGAGCTAAGGAATTTGACATCCTATGTATTAGACCCCTTGGGTTTCAAGGCTCGTTTTGGAAAGCTTCTTTCTCTTCTAACTACTCAGGTGGACGAAGTATTGATGAGTGTATTGATACAGTTCTATGATCCCTTGTACCGTTGCTTCACATTTCCGGATTTTCAGCTTTTGCCCACGCTTGAGGAGTATACCTACCTTGTGGGTATACCTATTCTAGACCAGTTTCCGTTCAGTAGGTTGGAGAAGGTTCCTACTTCTCAAGAGATTGCTGACCTGTTGCATATAGATGAATCTCTTATTGGTGCACATATGACTACCAAAGGTGGAATTCAAGGTCTCCCTTCTGAGTTCCTCATTGCTCAAGCTACTATGTTTGGGAAGGCCATGAGTGAGGACGCCTTTGAGGCCATATTTGAATTCTCATCTATGGGCTAGTGTTATTCCCCAACATCGACAAGTTTGTGGATGTGAATGCTATTAGGATTTTCTCTACTTTTAATCCCGTTCCGACTCTGTTGGGTGACACTTACTTTTCTTTGCATATGAGGAATGCAAAGGGTGGTGGTACCATTGTGTGCTGTTTGCCTCTACTGTACAAGTGGTTTATTTCGCACTTTCCGTAGACGGTCGCCTTCAAGGAGAACAAAGGATGTCTACGGTGGTCCACGAGGCTTATGTCTCTCACTAATGATGATATCTCTTGGTATAACCGTGTGTATGACGGTGTGCAGATTATCAACTCTTGTGGTGAATTCTCCAATGTGCCTCTTCTTGGTACATGTGGTGGGATTAACTACAACCCTATTTTGGCACGTCGTCAGCTTGGGTTCCCCCTAAAGGATAAACCTAATAACATTCTGTTAGAGGGTGTGTTTTTTCAGGAGGGTAAAGATCCCCAAAACTTGAAGGGCAGAATGGTCCGCGCTTGGCGCAAGATTCATAAGAAAGGAAGGAAAGAGCTAGGTCCGAAGAACTGTGTCGCTTTGGAGCCGTATACTGCTTGGGTTAGGAGGAGAGCTTCTAAGTACCTCATTCCTTATGAGTATCCGAGACCTACACCTATGGTAGTGGCTGGGCCTTCAACCCTCCCTGACCAAGGAGGAGAGGAGTTGAGAGATGAAGACCGTTCACGTGCTTGGATCCGTGAACGAGAAGAGTTACTTTAGCAGATCAAGGAGAAGGATGCTTTGATTGACTTCCTCGAGCATCAGGTTATTGATGATCCTAATGATGCATGGACTTCTCTACTTCCTCAGTCTTCCAAATTTTGGAAAAGGAAGTATGATCGACTCGCCAAAGAGAAAGCAGATATGGAGGCAGCCTATGAGGAGGAAGTGAAGAGGCTTTGTGCATCTTATCTTCCAGTTTCTCGAGCTTTAGATGATTGTTTCTAGGAATCCATAGGATGATCATTTTCCTTCTCTCTCGTATTATATGTGGTTACCAATGCTGTACTTCTTTGGTGTAGAAATATTTTCCAGATATTATTGATATTATATTTCCATATGCTTAATATTTCCAATATTTGCAAATAGAACTCTAAAAATTCCTCTGATAAATAAAAACAAATCATATGCACAAACATCGCATGCATCATATGCATAAGCAGGTTTTTGCTCCAGGCTTCTTGTCCTATGGTCTAACTCTGTGTTCTTCATTTATTTTGAAGACAAGCTGACTCACCGATACTACACCAGAGCCAACACTGCAAGACTGATGGATCATTTGGAACAAGAGAATCGTGAGCTGAAAGAAGAAGTAGCCAGATTGACTGCCCTGATGGAGTCATTCTTGGCCGCTCAAAGCCAGTCTTCTCCAACACCCTTAACTCCTCCCTAGAGGACGGTCATTTCTGAGATTGCGACTTCTACTGTGCCTGCTGCAACAGCCCACTTTGCGCCATCTATGCCAGCCGGGTTCCCATGGGGAATGCCCGCTAATTTCGTGCCAGAGGGTTTTGCTCGTACTCTTGCTTCTTTGTCGGCATCTAGCCCGGTCCTTTCAGTGCCACCTCCCGTTGTGCACACATTGCCAAGAGTTGAATATACCATCTACCATTCTGAGCCATCTGAGGGCCCAAATGTTTATGAGAAGATGGATGAGATGAAAGACCAATTCCTTGAGTTGCGCAAGGAACTGAAGACTCTGAGGGGTAAAGACCTCTTTGGTAAAAGTGCTGCTGAGTTGTGCCTTGTGCCCAACGTGAAGATCCCTATTAAATTCAAAGTGCCTGACTTTGAGAAGTATAAGGGAAACACATGCCCTCTCAACCATCTTGTGATGTATGCTCGCAAGATGTCGACGCAAACTGATAATGACCAATTGCTTATCCACTATTTCTAGGACAATATGTCCGGTGCCGCTCTCTGGTGGTACATGAGTCTAGAAAGTTCGAACATCCGCTCTTTCAACGATCTTGGCGAGGCCTTCGTCAAGAAATATAAATACAATATGGATATGGCTCCTGATAGGGACCAGTTGAGGGAAATGTCCCAGAAAGAGAAAGAGACATTCAAAGAGTACGCCCAGAGGTGGCGTGAATTGGCAGCTCAGATAGTGCCTCCCCTTGAGGAGAAGGAGATGACCAAGATCTTTCTGAAGACCTTGAGTTCATTTTACTATGAGAGAATGATAGCCAGTGCTCCCTCAGACTTCACTGAGATGGTGAATATGGGAATGAGACTAGAAGAGGGGGTCCGTGAAGGACGTTTGGCTAGAGATGAAGGCTCTTCAGTGAAGAGATATGGGGGCTTTGCAAAGAAGAAGGAGGGAGAGGCACATGTTGTGTCTTCCCATGTCAAGAGAAGACCCTCTGTGAAGAGGAAGATCGCTCGCCCTGTTAGCAACCAGCATCAGGTGGCTCATATAGCACCTGCTTTCAGAGAATCTCAACATTATCAACAACAACAATCTCAGCAACAACAACAGCGTCTGCAACAACAGGCCTACCAACCTCGAAACAACAACATCAATGTCAGCACTAGCTACGAGAGGAAGAGGGTCACTTTTGATCCAATTCCGATGACTTATGCTGAACTCTATCCATCCCTGATAGATAGAAAGTTAATTACTCCGCGAGATCCTCCCGCTGTACCTACTAACCCCCAGTGGTGGTACAAGCCTGAACTTCACTGTGTATATCATTCCGGTGCTCCCGGACACGATGTGGAGAACTGTTATCCCTTGAAGACCAAGGTGCAAGACCTTGTGAGAAGTGGGATCCTGTTTTTCGAGGACGTAGGTCCGAACGTAAAGAAGAACCCACTGCCCGAGCATGGGAAATCTGTCAATATGGTCCAGGGCTGCCCTGGCAAATACAAAGTCAAGTACGTCAGTCATATTCGACAATCTCTGGTCGAGATGCATCGTTTGCTATGTGATTATACCCATTATGAACATGACCACGATAGATGTTGAGTCTGTTCTATTAACCAGAGAGGTTGTCGTCAGGTGTGCAGAGACGTTCAAGAAATGCTGGATGAAGGAGTTATTGAGATCCTTCAAAATAGAAATGCTGATGAAGATGCTGTTGAAGTCAACGTAATTTCTCCAGTATTTCGGATATCTGAACCTGTTGTCATCAAGTACGATGGTAGCAAGCCGAAGGTTTCCCCTGCTCTGACTATTAAGCCAGTCGTCCCTGTACCGTACTCTCCCGAGAAGGCGGTCCCTTATCGCTACAACGTTGTAGCACTAGAGAATGGGAAAGAGGTGCCCTTGCCCTCTTCATCTGTTGTTAACATCACCGACGTCAGTGGCTTGACCCGTAGCGGTTGTGTTTTTTCGGCTCCGTTGAAGCCTCAAGTTGACGCTCGAGGAAGTGATAATACTGATTTTGTTGTACGCCCGATTGGGAATGCTGTGTGCACTCCGAATCCGGCACCTGTTGTTAGACCCACCTCTATGTTAAAGACTCCTGCTTCTGCTGGCCCGAGTGGCAGTGCGAAAGAAGATTGTGATGAGATGTTGAGACTCATAAAGAGAAGCGAGTATAACGTTGTAGATCAGCTTCTGCAAACACCCTCCAAAATATCTGTACTATCATTGCTATTGAATTCCGAACCACACCGAGAAGCTCTGTAGAAGATGTTGGATGTGGCGTACGTAGATCACGACGTCACGATTGACCAATTTGATAGTATTGTTGCAAACATCACCGCTTGTAACAATCTAAGTTTTTGTGATGCTGATCTCCCTGAGGAGGGAAGAGACCACAACCTGGCATTACATATATCCATGAACTGCAAAGATGACGCCATGTCCAATGTGCTGGTAGACACTGGGTCATCATTGAATGTATTGCCAAAGACCACTCTCACAAAGATATCATATCAGGGGCCTCCCATGAGGCAGAGTGGAGTAGTTGTGAAGGCCTTCGATGGGTCGCGCAAAACTGTGATTAGAGAGGTTGATCTCCCAGTTAAAATCGGACCAAGTGATTTCCAGATTACCTTCCAGGTTATGGATATTCACCCGTCGTATAACTGTCTCTTAGGCAGACCATGGATTCACGAGGCAGGCGCCGTGACATCCACCCTACACCAGAAACTGAAATTTATGAAGAATAAGAAGCTGGTGGTGGTAGGGGGAGAAAAGGCTCTCCTGGTTAGCCATTTGTCTTCTTTCTCTTATATCGACGCCGAGGATGAAGTGGGGACTCCGTTCCAAGCTTTATCTATTGCTGAACCTGCTAAGAAGAGAACTTCTTCATTTGCTTCCTATAAAGATGCAAAGTTGGCCATTGAGCATGGTGCAACTACCGGATTGGGGCAAATGATCAAGTTGGAAGACAATAAATCCCAGGCTGGCATAGGTTATTCTTCCGGTGTCTTCAACAAGCAAGGGTTGTTCAAGAGTGGTGGATTTATCCACACCGGTCGAGACGAAGAGGCTGCTGCCATTTTGGAAGAGGATGCTGAGGATTCAGACAACTTCATCATCCCTGGAGGGATCTGCAATAATTGGGTCGCTGTTGATATTCCAACAGTTATCCATAAGTCAAAGTAATGTTCATTGTGTTTAGAAACCCTCCTCCCATGCCAAAAGGAGGAGTGATAACATTGTTGGCGCATAAATACAATGATATTTCATTCAATAAATCCATATTAAATGTTTGTTTTTCCAATTATTTTCCCTTTTTGCTTTTTGCATGAAATTGGTGATCACATAAAACCCTAAAAAAGAATAAAATCAATCTTTTCATCTGCATAATTATTTGTTTTGCTTGAATTCTAAAATCTCTTTTATATCAAAATCATTATGCAGGTTAATCAAACTCATTGAACATAATGATCCAACACCATCTCCCAACTTTGAATTCCCTGTATTTGAGGCAGAGGAAGATGATGTTGAAGAGATTCCTGATGAGATTACCCGTCTACTTGAGCATGAAGAGAAGATCATTCAGACGTATCTCGAGAATCTGGAAACAGTCAACTTGGGGTCTGAAGATTGTGTGCGAGAAGTCAAGATTGGGACACTCCTGGAAGAGTCTGTTAAGAAGGGATTGATTGAGTTGCTACGAGAATATGTCGACGTCTTTGCTTAGTCGTATGAAGACATGCGTGGTCTGGATACAGATATCGTGCAACATTTCCTACCTTTGAAACCTGAATGCGTGCCTGTAAAGCAGAAGCTCAGAAGAACTCATCCTGATATGGCAGTAAAGATCAAAGAGGAAGTTCAGAAGCAAATTGATGCAGGGTTTCTGGTGACTTCTACATATCCTCAATGGGTGGCCAATATTGTGCCCGTGCCTAAGAAAGATGGAAAAGTCCGAATGTGTGTGGACTATAGAGACTTGAATAAAGCTAGTCCAAAAGATGATTTCCCTCTATCAGATATTGATATGTTGGTAGATAATACAGCTAAATTCAAAGTCTTCTCATTTATGGATGGATTTTCCGGATATAATCAGATTAAAATGGCACCCGAGGATATGGAGAAGACAACATTCATCACACCTTGGGGAACATTCTGTTATCGAGTGATGCCCTTCGGTTTGAAGAACGCCGGAGCCACGTATCAAAGAGCTATGACTACCTTGTTTCATGATATGATGCACAAGGAGATAGAGGTGTGTGTTGATGATATGATCGCAAAATCAAGAATGGAAGTTGAACATGTTCAACACTTGTTGAAACTTTTTCAGCGTCTAAGGAAGTAAAAGCTTCGTCTGAATCCGAACAAGTGTACATTTGGAGTCCGTTCCGGCAAGCTATTGGGCTTTATTGTCAGTGAGAAAGGTATTGAGGTTGATCCTGCAAAGGTCAAAGCAATACAAGAAATGCATGCGCCCAAAACTGAGAAGAAAGTCCGAGGTTTTCTTGGCCGCTTGAATTACATTTCCAGATTCATATCCCACATGACTGCCACATGTGTGCCGATCTTCAAGCTCCTCCAGAAAGATCAGTCTCATGATTGGACCGAGGATTGCCAAAAAGCCTTTGACAGTATTAAAGAATATTTGTCCGAGCCTCCAATTCTGTCTCTGCCTGTGGAATGGAGACCATTGATCATGTATCTAACAGTTCTTGAAGACTCGATGGGTTGTGTCCTTGGTCAGCAAGACGAATCAGGAAAGAAGGAATATGCTATCTACTAATTGAGTAAGAAATTCACTGATTGTGAGTCTCGTTACTCGATGCTTGAGAAGACATGCTGTGCTTTGGCTTGGGCTGCTAAGCGCTTGCGCCAGTATATGTTGAATCATACCACTTGGTTGATATCCAAAATGGATCCAATCAAGTATATCTTTGAGAAGCCTGCTTTAACTGGGAGGATTACCCGTTGGCAGATGTTGTTGTCTGAGTATGATATTGAGTATCGAGCTCAGAAGGCTATTAAAGGTAGTATTTTGGCTGACCACTTGGCACATCAACCAATCGAGGATTATTAGTCAGTTCAGTATGACTTCCCAGATGAGGAGATTCTGTATTTGAAAATGAAAGATTGTGACGAGCCTACGCTCGATGAAGGGCCAGAACCTGGTTCCAGATGGAGCATGGTATTTGATGGTGCTGTAAATCAATATGGAAATGGTATTGGGGCAGTAGTTATTACCCCTCAGGGCACACATTTTCCTTTTATAGCAAGGCTAACTTTCAAATGCATGAATAATATGGCTGAGTATGAGGCCTGTATTATGGGATTGGAGGAGTGCATTGATCTTAGGATCAAACATCTTGATGTTTATGGTGATTCGGCCCTTGTTGTTAATCAGATTAAGGGTGAATGGGAGACGAATCAACCTGGCCTCATCCCATATAGAGATTATGCGAGGAGGATTTCAACGTTCTTTACTGAGGTTGACTTCCATCATATTCCTCGAGATGAGAATCAGATGGCAGACGCTCTTGCTACACTTGCTTCGATGATTATAGTCAGACTTTGGAATGAAGTTCCCAATATCACGGTGATGCGCTTGGAAAGACCAGCTCATGTATTTGCAGTAGAGGAGGTGCAAGATGATAAACCATGGTATTATGATATCAAGTGCTTTCTTTAGAGTCATATTTACCCGCCTGGGGCATCATTGAAAGATAGAAAGACTTTAAGGAGATTGTCAGGCAGCTTCTACCTCAATGGCGATGTGCTTTATAAGAGGAATTTTGACATGGTTCTGCTCAGATGCGTGGATAGACACGAAGCAGACATGTTAATGACCGAGGTCCATGAGGGTTTATTCGGTACTCATTCCAATGGACATGCCATGGCTAGGAAGATGTTGAGAGCAGGCTACTATTGGCTGACAATGGAGTCTGACTGTTGCAAATATGTGAAAAAATGCCATAAGTGTTAGATTTATGCGGATAAGATTCATATTCCTCCGACACTTCTGAACGTAATTTCATCACCATGACCTTTCTCTATGTGGGGAATTGACATGATTGGTATGATAGAACCGAAAGCGTCCAACGGTCACAAATTTATTCTCGTAGCAATTGATTACTTCACCAAGTGCGTTGAAGCGGCATCATATTCAAATGTGACCAGGAAGGTGGTTGTGAAGTTTATCAAGAATCAACTCATATGCCGTTATGGTGTGCCTGATAAGATCATCACTGACAATGGATCTAACTTGAACAATAAGATGAAGAAAGAGATGTGTAGCGAGTTCAAGATAGCACATCATAACTCTTCCCCTTACAGACCCAAGATGAATGGGGCTGTTGAAGCTGCTAATAAAAACATCAAGAAGATTATCCAGAAGATGGTTGTTACATACAAGGTTTGGCATGAAATGCTGCCTTTTGCTTTGCATGGATACCGTACGTCTGTCTGCACTTCGATAGGGGCAACCCCTTTCTCTCTTGTTTATGGCATGGAGGTTGTGCTCCCATTAGAGGTGGAGATCCCATCAATGAGAGTCTTGATGGAAGCCAAGTTGACTGATATGGGTTCAGAGTCGTTATGACCAGCTGAATTTGATAGAAGAGAAGAGATTGACTGCGATGTGCCATGGTCAATTGTATCAACAAAGGATAAAAAAAGCCTTTGATAAGAAGGTCAAGCCTCGTGTTTTCCGAGAAGGTGACCTTGTGCTCAAGAAAGTCTTGTCTTTCGCGCCCGATTCCAGGGACAAGTGGACTCCAAACTATGAAGGTCCATATGTTGTTAAGAGAGCCTTTTCAGGCGGTGCCTTGATACTTACAACTATGGATGGGGAGGATTTCATTCGTCCTGTGAATTCAGATGCAGTCAAGAAATACTTCGCCTAAAAATAAAAATAGAATAACTCGCTAAGTTGAAAACCCGAAAGGGCGACTTAGGCAAAAAATGAGCGTCTTGGTGGATTGCAAACCCGAAAGGGCGATCCAGGAAAAAGTTAGAGACATAAAAAAACAATGAATATATATCCCGCTAGATTGAGTACCTCGCTCTGGGGCAACCTAGGCAAAAATTAGGGATTTGGCAAGTAACTGCATCTTGACAAGAATTTGTTCTGCAATTTGTCGTCTGTCAAAGAATTCTCGCTCAGTCATCGTCAACTGAAGCTTCAAGTACATCGGATTCAGAGTTGGTGGAGAAATGGTCATTATGTTCAATGTATCCCTTTTCCAATATACATCACCAATTTAAAATTTGTAAAGATCTATGGAGTCTTGCCATTTGCAGACTACCATTCGATCAAATAAATTTGAGCCTTTATCCAATTACTTGCATTCTTATTTGTTTCTATTCAACAAATGTTTTGCATGTTTTAATTGAGAAATATCATTGTTTTAAAATAAATAAATTTTCATAACTTGTTTTTAAACACAGTGAACATTCACAATGACAAAAGATACTTGGGATGTCCTCAGTGCTCTCCCAAGGAAGGTATGATGCTCAACAGGATGAGACATTTGATCCTAACCTCTGCGCGTTTGGCCCTTGTGGGTTTCTTCCCTCAAGCAGGGTGGTTGATGAAGAAATTCATCTTTCCCTCAGCAGATGTGTTCTCTCTAGTGGTGTGGTTGGCCTCGGAAGTGGCTGATTGGTGGTTGTTCCCCACAGATTTCCATTTGATGATTTCCCCATTAGAGTTGCTCCTACGAAGGATCTTTTTCGATGATCTTGTTCCCAGTCGGAATAACTGATTAATCCATCCCCCCAAAGATCTCCGTTATCTCCTGCCCCAGTCAATTTGGATGTTCTCTAGTAGGCTTGGCCTTTTTCTCCTGAGATGTAATACCAGATTGTTGTTCATCAATCTTTGGACTTGGTTGTGTTAGATTTGTTTGTTTTGTCAGCATTCATCATACACAAATCACGCATGTATGCATAATCTTCAACATTCAAATATTCATGTTGCATTATTTGCCATTTATCTTTGTTTGATATCTCCTGCTGGTTGGCGATATATTGCCCCAAGCAGATGTTCGTGTCTGAGCTCCTCATGTAGAGTCAGCCCCGTAAGCAGAAAGTGTTTATCCTTTCTTCCACATTCCCCACCGAGTTATATCCTCGTGGATGATTGTTTCTGTTTTCTCCCAATGCATATATTGGGATGGAGTCTCCCCTGAGTTATATCCTCATAGGGTTGAGTCTTGTTTCATCGTGCCCCTCTAGCTTGTTCCTAGATTGGCTTCTTGAGATTTTCCTCGCACTTCCCGGTAGTTTAGATGAATGATTGCTCAGTAACTAGTAATTATCCATCTTTTTCCCAGCGGAGTCTGTGGCTTTCTACCCTTATACCGGTAGTTATAAGTCCTATTTTCCTTGGTTCTCTACCCTTATACCGGTAGTCGTAAACCCTATTTTATCCCCCTGCAGAGTTAACCTTTTTGCTCATCCTAACTGATGACGGTTACTCTTCCGTGGTTTTCTACCCCGTAGCTGGTAGATGTAATCCCCTCTTTGACGGTTATCTTTATCCAATATTCGATATTGATATTCCTTCATTTCGGATAATTGTTCTGGTAAAGCAATTTATCCCTAGCGAGTCATCTTTCAATTACCCTTTCGTCGGTAGTGATTGTTTCTCCCTTTTGATTGGTCATCTTTTATATATACCTAGTAACTGATGTCAGGATGTCCTTTCTTTTCGGTCGATTTATCCTTTATTAACCCAGTAACCGGTTGTGGATAATCTTCCGTGCGAGTATGTTATCTACGTTCTAACGGTAATAGACAATGTATCTCATGCACTCTTTGGTTGAAGTCTTTTGTTCTTCCCCAGTCGAGTATGATTCATATTTCCCTTTGTGAAATCGAATGCCCATCCTATGATTGAGTCTGCTTTTTAGCCCTCTTTTGGAAGATGAGTGTCTTGGAAGTATTCCCCAATTCACGCCTTGGTTGGTCACCGATTATATGCCCAGTAACCGGTATCCCTGGTGTTCCTTCCTTTCTTCTCCCTATTTTGACTTTTGTCCCCTGTGGAGTCAGATTTCCTAAGTCGAAGTATACCTTCTTTAGGTCTTCCTCAGATGATTTTGGTTGTTTGATATCTCTCACCCTATACCGGTCTTAGATATTCATTCTCCCCAAGCATGTTGTTCTTCCACCCTTTTACCGGTGTTTCGATCACATGTCTCATTGAGCTTATTACCCAGTAACGGGTAATACCTCATCCCGTTGCTTCCCCAGAGGAGTCTTGTTTAGATGTTTTTCCGGCAAGTCCCTTAGTGGATTTTTCCCCATCCGAGTCCGGATTTTATCCGAAGTATCTTGTGTGGATAATTTTTGTTGTGTTGGCATATTCCCCAATACATGCATCTTTGAGTCAGCTCGAGTCCTTCCATTGATGGAATCCCTCTTGTGTCTTAGTAAGTTCTCAGTCGTGACCTGCTCACGCAATATATCTCCTTTTCTATCCCCACGAGAGTCTAAGAGTCTCTGTCCCATTTGAGTTCATTACTCATATGGATTGTCAATTTCCCCATATTTCTTTTTCTTTGTGGACACCAATCTCCACAGAGTAATACTCTTTTTGCATACATACACTTGCATCATGACGTCTCTTAGGGACCAAAATTCGTCTCTTTGTTATTATTTAAGCCCATTCTACCTAGTCAAAACGAAGATTTTAACCTTCCCTTCTCCGACTAGAATGACCTTAAATAGGGGCATCTGTAAGACCCTAATTTTGGCCCTAAGATCCCTCATGCATCATAACATTGCATTGGCATAGCCTCAAGGATCATAGGCATCTTGGTTCCCTTTGCCCTTGGATGGGAACTCTTGAGAGTGGTTTGAGATCACCAAGCATGCTTGAATTGTATATCATTGCCTTTCTCATTTTATTTACTAACCAAAAGCACAAAAATATGTCACTAACATCTTTTGTTTGTAGCTTGAATAGTCACAAGGTCTAAAAACTTCTAGGAGATCCTTTGTGCAATGATATGGTCAAGAGGAGATGAAAGAAAGCATGGTAATGGTTCCCAAAGCTCTAATCCATCAAATATGCCATCCAAGTATCTCAATTTATCATTTTTGATCAAGCAATCAAAGGGTTTGAGGTGTGCTTCCCAAGGAAACCCTAATTCATCTGATCATCAACAATGCCTTGCTCATGAAGCAACCTCAGCCCATGGTCAAATACAATCAAGGGAAGTTCTTTAAATTCATCATTTCATGCATATTTGAACTTATTTGAGTGCCCTCAAATCATCAATTCATCAAGCTATGAGTTGTGGACTTGAGAAGTTGATCAGTCAATTCATTTGACTATTTTGAAATACACTGAGACCTAACGTTTTATGTGTTGGTCAAATGGAGATGATCCCAAGAGAAAAAATGTTCTTAAGGCAAATATGAACAACTTTCATGTTCATAAAAATTGGATTTGAAGCTTGGAAGATCATCATCCATTCCAAGACATTATAGGACATTTTGACTGAAACCCTAATGTTGGGTCAACTTCCCAAGAACATAACTCATTCATTTTTTATGATTTATAGATGGAACCAAATGCATTGGAAAGCTTATTTTGTCTACTTCAAATGTTATGTTGAGAAATATTTCAAAATCTCAAAAGAAATACATGTGATAATGCAAAACATTATAGGCCACTTTGGACCAAATGCATTGAAATGTAAAAAAGCCCAACTTCAAGTTCACATAACTTCTCCATTAAAAATCCAAATGATGCAAAAGTTAAGTCCAAATTTATTGTCTTGAAAATATCTACAACTTTCATGTTGAAGGTTTTATCATTTGGAGCTTGCATCATTGAAACAGAAGGGCTTGAACATTGGCCAAATTTGGAAACTTCACTCATGCATGATTTGCACCCTGCACTGTAAACTCAAAATTCACTAATTTCCAAGGAACAATTGAAATTTTGATCAACATATCATTTGTTCCTTATGCAACAAGCTCTCTAACCATTACTCATAAGGTGGCATTTGGAGTTTGGAAGCACCTTTTTCGAAGACATGAAGATTTAGTGCATTTTGTGAAATTCCATTCAAATTGTCATGCATGAGCTGATTACACTCAATGTACACGTCCATTTGCAATTCACATGAACTCAGCAGGTCATTTCAATCTTCATTGGGCCTTCCACATGATCACACAAGCCCATGCAATGAGAAATCCACTTGCCATGCACACGAGTTAGCTCATGCATTCAGTGCTCTCCATCTATAAATACCTTGCCATAGCTCTTCAATCCTCCAACCTAAAGGCGCCTAAAATGCTGCAAGAGTGAATCCCTAACCATACCAAAGGAACTAAGTTCATCTTTCTTCAAAAATTCAGATCTGAAATTCAATTGCATTTGGTTGAATTTTCAGATCTAAAGTTCCTAAACCTTCATCATTTGATCCATTGAAGTTCTGTTTTGCAAAAGGAACCAAGGAAAGAGACTCAAAGCTTCATAATCCAAAGGTTTTGATCAACTGTTTTTTGCTTCGAATCTCTTTATACTTTGATCCATTGAACTTGATATTGTGTTGTCTGAAGCCCTCTCTATAGAGGCATCATTGTTGTATGCTTAATTGTTGAAATCGAGCAAGTTCATGATGAACACCACCAAACTTCCATCTCTGATTTCTCTCTTAATAGGAATCTAGAGTGGAAGTGAGTGGCACAGGAGTGATGTACATCACTTCACCTTTCGAACGGTGCCTAGATCGTCCATTTTAGTGAGCATTTGAATCTCTGCATTTTTTGAACTTCGTCGGAGCTCACCGGAGAAGACGGTGGCGCTGGCCACCGTCCCATTGCCAGATTGCATCTGGACCGTTTGATCACTTTCCCAGATTGAATCATGGCCTTTGTTTGTTATGACTCTTTTAAATGCATTGTGTGACGCGTTTGACTAGGGCATTTGGTAGGCGCGCGCTTGAGATCCGTCTGATCTGCCAAGTCATTTAATGAACTGGATCCAACGCCTCTCCTTTTTTTTTTCTAATTTCCATTTTATTTCTTTTATTTCATTTTATTTCAAAAATTTCATAACTCTCTCATTTTAATTCCAAAAAATATGGGACCAATTGCATTATTTCTCTTTTAAATTCTAGTTTCTAAAAATGATTTTTAATATTTTTTATTTTGTCATTTGCTATTTTTTAATAATTTTCTCTTTTCTGGTCATTTTTAATTCATTTTAAATAGTTTTTGATATTCAAAAAATACAAAAATATTTTCCTAGCCTCTTTGAATGATGATGAATCTATGAAAAATATTCTCATCAATTTATTAATTGATTTGAGATTTATTTGAGATTTTAGTTCAATTAGGTCATTTTTATGCATTTTTTATTGTTTAAAAATAGTTTCTGACTTTTAAAAATGCTGAAATTTTTTTGTCAAACTTTGTTTGACCTTGTTGAACTTGGGATAATTCACTTGGACTTTTCAAAGTTGATTTGAAGTGAATTTGAAGTTTGACCTTTCTTTAATATTTTAATTCAAGTTTATTTTCAAATATTAAAAATGCCAAAAATATTTTGTTTATCTCTTAACATCCAATCTTCATCTTGCTTCTATTTTCCATTGTTTGACCTTGATCCTCAATGTCTTTGGTCAATATTGGTTGATTGGTACATTCCATTTCATTTAATACACTCTATTTTTCTTCATCTTATTCTTCTTCTTCTTCTTTTGTCCTTTTGATCAATGAGTTAAAGGTTGATAAGTTAGTATTGATTAGGGAGGTTTAATCTTCCTTAATTTAAACCTAATTCATCTTGATCAATTAATCAAGTGAATGGCTTTGCATTAAGGATAGATTGCTTTCTAAGTCATGCAAAGGACTTAAACCAATACAAGATCATTTTCTCTTCTTCTTTTTTGGCATGGCAAGTTGTTGGAACTTGGTTCACTAATCAAGACTTCTAACTTGTGTTGTTGCCTACATTATTATTGACCGGCCTCAGATAGTTGTGACTTCTACATAAGTCCAATTACGATTGCTTAACATAGCGCTAAATTGCCTTATGGCACATTAACTACTAACATTGACTATTAGCCATTAACATTTACTTTTTGCACTTTACATTTATGCAATTTACTATTCTTGTACATATTATTCATTTGCTTTTTCCTTTGCTCATTTGAGCACATGTTTATGTTAATGCAATTTGCCTTTTGCTCACTTGAGCACATATTTGTGTATATACTTTTGTGCTTGTGTTTTGTTTGTTTGTTGTGAACCAAAAGAAAATGAACAAATGGACTTAGATTTTAGGACTTTCCCTATGCAAATTTGGAGCCAAAGAGCAACTAGGCATTGAGCCTTTAGAATGCTAAAATGTCAAAGAGCAACTAGGCCTCATTCCTTTAGAATGCTTAATGTTGAAAATGATTTTGAAAGGACCAACTTCTAAACTCCTTCTTGTTCATTCTTGTTTGTTTGCTAGAACTTTTTAATGTGTGTGTTCTTGTGCTAGGGATTTCAACCTTGAGCCTAATTGAGGAACCATTACCATGAGCTTCAAAAAGAGAGAGATCCAAGATACATTGAGGAACTTTCCAAGAGCTTGTTTGATTATGTTGATTGCTTGAGTTTATTATTGTGATTGTTTATTCCAAAGGATGGGAGCTACTTGGATCATCCATATGATCTCAAGAGAGGAACTCCATTTGTGGTCTTGTTTCTTATCCCTCATCTCTTGTATGTTTAGGAATTTAGCCTTTCTTCTTCTTCCCTCCACTCTAACCCAAGCCAAAACTTTTGTGCAAACACTTAACATTTGTTTTTTAACATTAGAAACCTAAGCCTTATGCTTTTGATTTTCAAACTTTCTTTTCATAACACTTAATTTGAATTGAACTTCTAAGTCAACTTTGACCATATTTTGTACATACTTTTCATTGGTAAATACCACTCATTCAAATACTTTTTTATGGTTTCAATGGCCACTTCTTTAATCAAAACTTTTCATAACCTTTAGCTATTAGGTTTGAGTTATCCTTGAGGTAGTTGTAATACTCACCTATATCCTTAGTGATGGACAATGAGTCTTCCATGCTTATTATAGGGTTAACCCCTCACTAGCATGTTGAAGCTATCCTCACATGGTGGATTTGTGGTTTTAGGTTGAGTTTTCTCCCTTGGATAACAAAAGACCTTAAGGATTTTGGACCAATCAAATATACCAATTCATTTTGAATTTTTCTACCCGAACTACGAGGTTTTGATCCTAATCTTTTTCAAGATGGTACATAGGCAATGGGTTCATCCATCCAAACACAAAATGTAAATAAACTTGTATATTCTTTTCTCATCTCTTCAATCATGTTTGCACAAACAAATTTTCACAAAAAATACCAACCTTACAACAAGTATTAATAGGGTTCCCTAGGAGTACCTAGGATGTTTTGGGTGCTTAAAACCTTCCCATTGCATAACCAACCCCCTTACCCAAATCTATGACATTTTTATTAGTTTTTGATTTGATAAAACTTCTCGGTTTTTGTTCACTTTCTAACCTTTCCTTTGGATAAATAGAAGTGTGGTGGCGACTCGACTTGTATGGTTTACCTTGGATTTAGTCAATATCTCTAATGGTAACGAATACCCCGCTACATGATGAATCCGAATTAGTCAACAAATTGATGTTTTCCAAAATAAACTAAAAGAGAAGGAAATGTTTTTAACCAATAAAAAGCTTTGATTAATTCAAAAATCAAAGAGAACAAGGCAATCGCAAGGATCCAGCCCAATAGAAAATCAAGAACGAACTACAAAAGACCTACAAACTAGTTTAACAATAACCTAGCTATGTGAGTCATAAACTTCTTATTACTCCGCCCTCTATAAACTATTGTAAATCTATGATTTTTTCATCAATTTTCTTATTATGTACATCGTTTCCATAACTAATGCCATTCTTATACTGCCAAACTTCATAAATGCACTCTGTTGCTGACAACTTTATCATCTTGGCCCAGGGCCCTTTACCTTTAGAATTATGTAAAATCCATTTTACCTCATGGTCGCATCCCTCAGGTTCATGAGGAATTTGAATCCAACTTAACACTTTCTTCCATATGGCCTTCACTTCCGTACAATAAAATAGTAGGTGTTGTTGTGTTTCAGGTTCAATACAAAAACAACATTTCTCATTAACAACAACTCCAAACTTATGCAGTCTAGTCTTCGTAGCAAGTCTCTCATGACAAGCTATCCAATAAGTGATAATGACTCTCAGTATATAAAGGTTACCATAGAACAAATCTCTCTAATAAACTCAATTTGTGTTGTTACGTAAAACCTTGTACATTTTCCTCATATTGAACTTCCAACTCTGCTGCATATCATGCCATACCTGGGAATTCTGCACGCAGGCCCGTTGTCTCAAAATGGATTTCATAATCCAAGAGGAGTTGTTTTTCACCTCATCGTCCATTATCGCTTTGATCCTCAAATAGTAAGCATGCATCCATTTCACCTAAAGACTTTGAATAAATTGGGGCATTGAACCAAATTATATATGTTAAAGAGTGAAAGATGAATTACGAGATGCATGCAATTCAAAAAATAGTGGATTGTTTAAGTTGTGTTACAAGAATAATTTAATCTTTTAGATTATTATTTTCTAAATCAATTTGAATGGTTGTATATGTTTATTAAGGGGTAGGGAAAAACAAGAAATTCACATATTTTAAAATGAATTCATGTATACATACCACCATACTTGAAATTTATAATTGTGGTGAAATGTTAGTTTTACTTGCATTTGTAGCTGTAAATTCATGACCATCAAGCTATGGATAAACTTGACGTCGGTAAAACCAGAGTCACCACCACACTTTTATTACTTTCAAAGGAAAAGGGCAAAAGTACAAATAAAACCCAAAGATAAGAAGTTTCCAAATCAAAACTAATAAAATGCCATAGATTACAGGTAAGGGGGTTGCTTACACATAGGGGAGGTGTTAGCACCCAAAGTGTCCTAGGTACTCCTAGGGAGCCCTTTTTTGTGTGCATATGTTTTGGGGAATAAATGATTTTTGATAAAATACTGAGTGTGGGGATGAGAAAAGAATTCTTTGATTATATTTTATGTTTGACAAGATCTTCGGTCTTGTGCCTACGTACCAACATAAAAATGAGAGATCAAAACCTCGTAGTTCTTGGTAAAAAATTCAAAGAAGTTGATGAATTGATTTTAACAAAAGTTTAAGTAAAAGGGTAACAAAGCCAAAGACTTGAATGGGGTTGTTAGTTCTTTTTGTCTTTTGAAATTTAAGTCAATATGATTAAGTTTATTTAAAAATTTGATTTAAGAAAGAGTTTTTGAAAATTCAATGGCATAAGGCCAAAGTTTCTAATCATTAAAACATATCTAAGTTTAAAATCACAAGCAAATAAGGTTTTGAAAAGAGGGAAAGATTTTGAAATTTAAGAAGTGGGAGGAGATGAAGAGACTACCCTAAGAAAAATTTAAAAGTTAAGAGTTGAAAAGATCTGAACAATGAGATGCAATCCAACAGACAATAATGTCATATAGAAACTCATTTTCCTTTGGACTTTGATCAAGTAATAAGCAATAAGCAATGAGCAATATCCAGACATCATAAAGATCAAGGAATCAAATAAAGATAGCCAAATCCAAGCAAGCATTCCAATAGCTAGCAGTCTTTAGTGTCTTCCAATGTAAAAGATGAAATATTCCTTGATCAACTCAGGACAAAACATCAGACATAGATCATAATAAAATAACAATTAAGCATATAGGCAAAGTAGCAGATGAATCAAAGAGATCTAATGTCTTATATCAGATGAAAGTCACTGTCAAAGATAGTTCAGTCTCAGATGCTGGCATTCGCCAAGTCCTTTAGCACAGGGAATGTTGCCTAATTCTAAGTCCAAAAGCTCATATCAAGTCCCAACAGTCCACCAATTTTTTTTAGGGTTTTGTCATTATTAGATGTTTCAGGGTCCTAAGACCTCAAACAAAATTAAAACACACAAACAAATATATACAATCACAAGATATGGCTCAAATGAGCAAAGTGAAAAGGACTGAAATATAAACAAGTTGCATGAAATGTAAATGGCAATGAATGATAAATGACTGAAATTTAATTGCATAAAGTAAATGACTTGAAAGTAAAATCATAATGAATAAGAGTTAGTCAATGGTTAGTCAAATGTTAGTGATGAGTTTTAATTTTGTTAAGTCATTCTTTGGAGAACACTCAACCATTCATTCACAAGTATGAATCCTTGAACCAAGACATCATCCATGAGAAGGGCTCCAACTTGGATCATTCAACAAGTATGCCACTAGCTCCCATGAAAGGAAAAAAGGTCAAGTTTCCATACAGTGCCATGAAGAACGGGAGACTTACAATCTTACTTACTAGAATGCTATGCTTTGAGGGTCAAATTTAGCTCTTAGTTAAGCAATCGTAATTGGACTTATGTAGAAGTCACAACTATCTGAGGTCGGGCAATAAAAATATAGGTGTTATTGCATGTTAGAGATTTGGTACAAAGAATCAAACTCCTAAAACATACCACACACTAAAATAAAATGGGAGGGACCTATCTCAGTCAGACTTGTATTGATTCATCTGACACAAGGTCATTGATGAATCAATTAGCATTTAGAATTAGATATTTCATTGGTCAAATGAGGGAATGAGGGAGAATGGGGATGAATATGAAGAGGGAAGGGGAACTAGAAACACAAATTGATCATGAGAGGAATTTCATCTGATCAATACCATCCATTCATTTTGGGAGATGAAATGTACATTTCATCATTCCCCTAAATCCAATGGTTTTGATCAAACAAAAGTCAAATCAATCATGACCAAGGCCCAAATAGAAAGTCAAACATCACAAGACCATAAAAATGGCTCAACATAATTTTTAAACATTTAATCAATTAAAAATCACATTAAAATGAATTAAAATGCATTTTAATTTGGACAAAACCTCAAATCCTTTTAAAACACCAAATAAGTGGCCAAGGGGTTTATCCTAGGTAAAACAAGGTCAAAGGACCTTAGACAAAAAATTTCACAATATTTGGAAAGTCAGAAGTATTTTAAAATAATTAAAAATATGCATAAAAACATTTAATTCATGAAAAATACCAAAATTAATCCAAAAAATAATTTTAATTCAAAATATGGCAGAGAAGAATATTTAAATATTTTTGGTGAAAGTCCCGTATTTTTTGGATTAAAAATGAAATTTCTATGAATTAAATAAAATAAGTGGATTAAATGAAAATTTAGAAAATACAAAAAAACAAGGGTCATCAGATCTCCCTCATTAATTGAGATGACAAATCTGAAGGCCAAGCGCGCGCTTCACACCAAACACCTCAGTCAACGCGTCATAAGGATGGTAATCATAAGGAGTTGTCAAGATTAAAACATTTCAAATGGATCAGAAGGTTGGGAGAGTGCCAACGCACCACCGGAGCCCTAGCTCCGATCTTCTTCTCCGGTGGACCTCACCGGACTGGTCCACCACCAACCTTCACCAAAATAAAAAGTGTGGACATGTTTTTAAAGGAAAAATGCTCAAGAGCTCGAATCTGACCTCCATTTCCTCCAATTCCAAGTATATTGAAAGATACATGGATTTGAAATTTGAGGTTCATGATCTGAGTTGCTTCGATTTGACCTCAAAGCAACTCAATCTTCTTGCCTACATTGGTAGGACTTCAGACAACCAATAATCAAGCAAAATAGTTGAGAAATGAGGGAGAATCGAAGAAGAGAAGTTTGAGAAAAATCACCTTCGGGTAGCTTCAATTCAGCTTAATCTTGCTTCCAATTTGTCTTGGCTCGACTGTGGAAGCTTGTAGGAAGAGAAATGGATCTATGAGATTCTTGGAATCTTGGAGTTTCAATCTCAAAACAGAAGGAGAATTGAAACTCGATTTCAAGTGAAATCTTCCAGTTTATCCTTTAATGGAGGCTAGGGATGCAAGGGTTCAATGCTTGGGAAGAAGGGATCCTCATTCTGATCACAATGGACCTCTATTTATAGGGTTATGCATTGCTTTTCACACACTTGGAAATTTTGCCAAATTTAGCAACATTGGTGCATGTATGCATGGGCAATAATTTGGGCCCAATTCATGATGTGATCTCACTCCAATTCTTGCAAAATGGATTCTGAAACAAAAACATGTAAGCATGCAAAAGGAAATGGTCAATTGAATTCAAATCTTGCCAAAACAAACCTATCAAAGGAACCATACACAAGTCCCTCAAATCTTTTCCAAATGAAGTGATCTTAGACTTTTTTGAAAGGTGACATCAAGTGGAACAACTTTGATGTTGAACACCTTTCCATTTTAATCTTTTATCATGATGAATTTTGAGGTGGAAGTTTGAGAAATCAAACATAATTGAAAATTTTCTAAGTACCAAGTCAAATGACCACTTCTTCCACCTTGAATAACTTTTTCTATGAGTTTCAATGGAAATGGTTTATTCACCAAAGTTGTATATATTTCATCCCTATTCAATTTGGTCACAAATTTGACCTCATTTGTATTTGGCATGAGGTAGTTATGCATTTTATAAGTTGAGGAGAATTGCTTGTTCAATGGTAATGGCCTAAAATGACCTATAAATTATCCTCTTGAAACATGTCATTGCAAGTTGAATTTGACATTTATCAAAGAATAAACGTTGGAGAGGGCATCTTGAAATTGATCATGAAACTTGGATGATCTTCATATTATTAAAATTGAGCAAGTTATGGTTCTTGGAAGTTGATCTCCTAACTAGGGCACAAACAAAATGACCTATAATGTTTCACCATAAAACATGACTTTACAAGCAAAACTAGATCTTAATTTAAACATGAAAGTTGTTTCTAATGTCATAAGGATTAACGTTTCTCTTGGAATCATTTTCATATGACAAAAATTATAGGAGATAGGGTCTAGGGAACCCCAATTTTTACGAGTTGACTTTCTCTGGTCAACTTCTTTGAACCAACTTGCAAACTTGAAGTTATCCTGATCTTTTGGACTCATGGAGGATCATATATGTATAAGATTATGTATAATGAAGTATCCCTTTATATATTTGACCAAATGTTCAAGAAACTTGATGAGGAAGTCACACAAGACACCCAGATGAATTGGGGCTTCCAATGCAAACTAGCTAAAACTCTTGATGAATTCTTGATCAAAATGATAAATTAAGACCATGGGGATCCATATATTATGTATAGAACCATTGTGAACCATCTCTTGATTGATCTCCTTGCACTGAGGGTCTCAAACCTTAGTTGTGGGATTAATAGGGCATTGGTAGATGCACACACTACCTATAAAAGAAACAAAGCCATACATAGATATATTTTTGTATTTTGGTTAGTAAACAAAGAAAAATAAAGTATGATACCATCAAATGTGTTTGGTGATCTCTCCCAATGCAAACCCAATGAATGAGGGGTAATGAGGATGCTGTAAGACCCTAATTTTGACCCTAAGATCCCTCATGGCAAATTTGCTCTTCTGCAAATTTGAGCTCTCACCGGAGCTAGCCGGAGAAGACGGTGGCGCTAGCCACCGTCTGGTCTCCAGATCCAATCCTGGTCGTCCCTTCTCATTTCCAGATTAGATCTAGGCAGTCCATTTTTACGACTTTCTTTTATTATTTGTGTTTCTCATTCACTGAGGTTCATGGTGCGTGCGCATGCCAATGCCATAGGATCCTCCACGTCATTTAATGAGATACAATCCAACGCGTGTGGATTTTTCATATTTTCAATTTCTGATTTTAATTTCCATTTCATTCTTTAATTCCATTTCATTTTCTAAAATCCATAACTCTCTCATTATTGGTCCAAAAATTATGGGACCAGTTGCATTATTTCTCTTTTAATTTCTAGTTTCTAAAAATGATTTTTAATATTTTTTATTTATCATTTGCTATTTTTTAATAATTTTCTCTTTTCTGGTTATTTTTAATTCATTTTAAATAGTTTTTGAGATCCAAAAAATACCAAAATATTTTCTCAACCTCTTTGAATGATGATAGGTCTATGAAAAATATTCTCACCAATTTATTAATTGATTTGAGATTATTTTGAGATTTTAGTTCAATTAGGTTATTTTAATGCATTTTCAATTGATTTAAAATAGTTTCTGACTTTTAAAAATCCTGAAATTTTTTGTCAAACTTTGTTTGATCTTGTTGAACTTGGGATAATTCACTTGGACTTTTCAAAGTTGATTTGAAGTGAGTTTGAAGTTTGACCTTTCTTTAATATTTTAATTCAAGTTTTATTTTAAATATTAAAAATGCCAAAAATATTTTTTTATTCTTGACTTCCAATCTTCATCTTGCTTCTGTTTTCTATTGTTTGACCTTGATCTTCCATATCTTTGGTCAACATTTGTTGATTGGTACATTCCATTTCATTTAATGCACTTTAATTTTTCATTTCTATTCTTCACCTTCTTCTTCTTCTTCTTTTCTGTTTTGATCAATGAGTTAAAGGTTGATGGTTAGCATTGATTAGGGAGGTTTAATCTTCCTTGATTCAAATCTAATTCATCTTGATCAATGATCAAGTGAATGGCTTTGCATTAAGGATAGATTGCTTTCTAAATCATGCAAAGTGACCTAAATCAATACAAGATCATTTCCCATCTTCTTTTTGGCCTGGCAAGTTGTTGGAGTTTGATTCACTAATCAAGACCTCTAACTTGTGTTGTTGCCTACATTATTATTGACCGGCCTCAGATAGTTGTGACTTCTACATAAGTCCAATTACGATTGCTTAACATAGCGCTAAATTTGCCTTATGGCACACTAACTCTAACACTAACCATTAACCATTAACATTGACTTTTTGATCTTTACATTTAGGAAATTTACTATTCTTGTACATATTATTCATTTGCTTTTCCCCCTTTACTCATTTGAGCACATGTTTATGTTAATGCAATTTGCCTTTTGCTCACTTGAGCACATAATTGTGTATATATCATTGTGCTTATGCTTTTGTTTTGATTGTTGTGGACCAAATGTAAAGAAATGAACAAATGGACTTAGACTTTAGGACTTTCCCTATGCAAATTTGGAGTCAAAGAGCAACTAGGCATTAGGCCTTTAGAGTGCTATAAAAGTCAAAGAGCAACTAGGCATTGGGCCTTTAGAATGCTATAAATGTTGAAGATGGATTAGAAAGACCAAATCTCTAAACTCACTCTTGTCTATTCTTGATTTACTTCATGGAACTTTTGATGTGTGTGCTTTTGTGTTAGGGAATTCTATGAGAGCTTAAATTGAAGAACCATTGCCATGTTCATCCAAAGTGAAAGATACAAGATACATTGAGGATTTCCTAAGGAGCTTGTTTGATTGTGTTGATTGCTTGAGCTTACACTTATTTTGCTTGCATACTCCAAAGGATGGGAGCTACTTGGATCATCAATATGATCTCAAGAGAGGAACTTCATTTATGGTCTTGTTTCTTATCCTTCATCTCTTGTATGATTAGGACTTTATCCATTCTTCTTCTTCCCTCCACTCTAACCCAAGCCAAAACTTTTGTGCAAACATTTAACACTTGCTTCCAAACATTAGAAACCTAAGCCTTATGCTTTTGATTTACAAACTTTCTTTTCATAACACTTATTTTGAATTAAACTTTTAAATCAACTTTGACCATATTTTGTAAATACTTTTCATTGGTAAATGTAACTCATTCAAATGCTTTTGTGGTTTCAATGGCCACTTTCTTAATCAAACTTTTCATAACCTTTAGCTATTAGGTTTGAGTTATTATTGAGGTAGATATAATACTCACCCATATCCTTAGTGATGGACAATGAGTCTTCCATGCTTATTATAGGGTTAACCCCTCACTAGCATGTTGAAGCTATCCTCACATGGTGGATTTGTGGTTTTAGGTTGAGTTTTCTCCCTTGGATAACAAAAGACCTTAAGGCTTTTGGACCAATCAATTCACCAACTCATTTTAAGATTTTTACCCCGAACTGCGAGGTTTTGATCCTGATCTTTTTTAAGATGGCACGTAGGCAATGGGTTTGTCCATCTAAACACAAGAAATGTAAATAACTTGTATATTCTCTTCTCATCTCTTCAATCATGTTTGCACAAATAAATTTTCACAAAATACCAACCTTACAACAAATGTGAAAAGGGCTCCCTAGGAGTACCTAAGATGTTTTGGGTGCTTAAAACCTTCCCATTGCATAACCAACCCCCTTACCCCGATCTCTGACATTTTTACTAGTTTTTGATTCGATAAAACTTTTAGGTTTTTGTTCGCTTTCTAGCCATTCCTTTGGATAAATAGAAGTGAGGTGGCGACTCGACTTGTATGGTTTACCTTAGATTTAGTCAATATCTCTAATGGTAACAAATACCTCGCTACAGAAAAGTGGCGACTCTGCTGGGGAATGTCCAATTTGCCTAGTGGGTTTTGCCTACTTTTCATATTTGTTGTATTGTATTGTATATTGTTTTGTGACATATATTTTTGCAATTTGGGATTATTGTATTGTATGTAATTATTGAATTGCTTGAATATTAATTCCTTATACGCTTGGTGATCTTTGTGAGATGAGTTCTATACCCGAACTCGAGTGCACTTAGGATAGGAGAATGGCATAGTCTTGTTGACTTGTGTGGAGTTATTCCTTAGCAAGTTGACTTGCAAGCCCATTCACTTGGTGGAGGTCATGTTGGGATCAATAATGTCACACAAGTAGTTGTGGCTAGACATTACTCTTTCAAATATAGACCTTAGAAGCCAAGGACCTTAGTTTACCAAGCCCATCTTGGCCTATTCTTAGGATGTAGTGCGAAAGTCGTTCAAGTGTGAGATTTGATACGATTGTTATGCGATACTACACTCATGAGAGTCTCTCTTGAGAATATTTTTGGAATACGAGTAGTCGTTTATCCGATAATATCCGAAAGATGGGATGATGACTATGGGAACCTCTTGTAGAACATGTTTGGCAGGTTTAAACCCTAGTACATTCCCATTGGGTGGTTCTTAACCGAGACTCCATGCTCGTGACTTACAACAAACCCTTGATTCATGGTTGATCAGTTCATGTATCCTTAATATCAATGGAACTTGGGTGTTGATAAGGTGTAAACCATAATCCACCAAAATGGATGATTGATATTAAGGATGACATGATCTATCCCATGACCTTTGTTTGGTGTGCTTTGCTTGATCCTTGAGTGTGATTGTTGCATTCATGCATTCATGCACTCATTTGCATCCATATCATCAAAATAATGAGAAAATTTTCAAGGAACTTAAGAGGTCTATTTGCAAATTTTCAGACATGGAAAGACAAAGAAGGAATACAAAGAAGTACAGTTTCAGACAACCCGACCTGAAAGAGCTAAGGACTTTGACATCCTATGTATTAGATCCCTTGGGTTTCAAGGCTCGTTTTGGGAAGCTTCTATCTCTTCTGACTACTCAGGTGGACGAAGGATTGATGAGTGTATTGGTGCAGTTTTATGATCCCTTGTACCGTTGCTTCACATTTCCGAATTTTCAGCTTTTGCCCACGCTTGAGGAGTACGCCTACCTTGTAGGTATACCTATTCTAGACCAGTTGTCGTTCAGTGGCTTAGAGAGTGTTCCTACTTCTCAAGAGATAGCTAATATGTTGCATATAAATGAATCTCTGGTTGGTGCTCATATGACTACCAAAGGTGGAATTCAAGGTCTCCCTTCTGAGTTCCTCATTGCTCAAGCTACTATGTATGGGAAAGCCATGAGTGAGGACGCCTTTGAAGCCATATCTGTGCTTCTCATCTATGGGCTAGTGTTATTCCCCAACATCGACAAGTTTGTGGATGTGAACGTTATTAGAATTTTCTCTACTCTTAATCCCGTTCCGACTCTGTTGGGTGACACTTACTTTTCTTTGCATATGAGGAATGCAAAGGGTGGAGGTACCATTGTGTGTTGTTTGCCTCTGTTGTACAAGTGGTTTATTTCGCACTTGCCTCAGACGCTTGCCTTCAAGGAGAACAAAGGATGTCTACGGTGGTCCACGAGACTTATGTCTCTCACCAATGATGATATCTCTTGGTACAACCGTGTATATGATGGTGTGCAGATTATCGACTCTTGTGGTGAATTCTCCAATGTGCCCCTTCTTGGTACATGTGGTGGGATTAATTACAACCCTGTTTTGGAACGTCGTCAGCTTGGGTTCCCCCTAAAGGATAAACCCAATAACATTATGTTAGAGGGTGTGTTCTTTCAGGAGGGTAAAGATCCCCAAGGCTTGAAGGGCAGGATGGTCCGCGCTTGGCGCAAGATCCATAGGAAAGGAAGGAAGGAGCTAGGTCCGAAGAACTGTATCGCTTTGGAGCCTTATACTTCTTGGGTTAGGAGGAGAGCTTCTGAATACCTCATGCCTTAAGAGTATCCAAGACCTACACCTTTGGTTGTGGCTGGGCCTTCAATCCTCCCTGACCAAGGCGTAGAGGAGTTGAGAGACGAAGACCGTTCGCGTGCTTGGATCCGTGAACAAGAGGAGTTGCTTCAGCAGATCAAGGAGAAGGATGCTTTGATAGAGTTCCTCGAGCACCAGGTTATAGATGATCCTAATGATGCATGGACTTCTCTACTTCCTCAACCTTCCAAGTTTTGGAAGAGAAAGTATGATCGACTCAACAAGGAGAAGGCAGACATGGAGGCAGCCTACGAGGAGGAGGTGAAGAGGCTTCGTGCATCTTATCTTCCAGTCTCCCGAGCGTTAGATGATTGTTTCTAGGGTTCTATAGGATGTCTATTTTCCTTGCCTCTTGTATTGTATTTGGTTACCAAGACTGTACTTCTTTGGTGTAAAAATATTTTCCAGATGTTATTAATATTTCCATATGTGATAAATGTTTAATATTTCCAATATTTGCAAATAGAACTCTAAAGTTCCTATGATAAATAAAAACAAATCATGTGCACAAGCATTGCATGCATCATGTGCATCAGCAGGTTTTGCTCCAGGCTTCTTGTTCTATGGTCTAACTCTGTGTTCTTCATTTACTTTGAAGACAAGCTGACTCACCGGTACTACACCCGAGCCAACTCTGCAAGACTGATGGATCATTTGGAACAAGAGAACCGCGAGCTTAAGGAGGAAGTAGCCAGATTGACTGCCCTGATGGAATCATTCATGGGTGCCCAGAGCCAGTCATCTCCGACACCTTCAACTCCTCCCAAGAGAACAGTCATCTCTGAGATTGTCTCCTCAACTGTGCCTGCGGCCAGCGCATACTTTGCTTCAACGACCATGCCAGCCGGGTTTCCGTGGGGGATGCCTCCCAATTTCATGCCTGAGGGTCCTGCACCCACCTTTGCTTCTCTGCCGGCATCTAGCCCGATCCTTGCTGTTCCTCCTCCTGTCGTGCATACTATGCCTAGAGTAGACGACACCATCTATCATTCTGAGCCGTCTGAGGGCCTAGATGTCTATGAGAAGATTGACGCTATGTGTAACACCCCGATAAAAATAAGATAATTATTTAATTTAAGTTAATATTATATTTATTAATTTAATTAAATAATTTGGAATATTATTGGATTATTATTATTATTATTGGAATAATAATTATTGGAAAATATATATAAGTTGGAAATAAGAAAAGAGTTCCATTTTTGGTAAAAAGGTTTTCACGTGAAAACAGAGAAGCGATTGGAAAAGAGGAAAAAGGGCAAAGAGGCAGAGCAAGAGGAAGAAGGTCGAAGAAGGGAAAAGCTTGAAGCTAAAGGTTGCCGGATTAATTCAGGTAAGGGGGGTTTATCGTCGATTAATGGGTATTATGGGATAACATGTAGTGGGTAGTGATAAACCATGGATTTGTCTCTGATTAGAATGATGCATGATGAAATTGTGAAATATTAGATGAAAGAAAATTGGATTATAATGGAAGGGAATTCGTAGGAATTAGATGTAAAAATGTTAGAAATTGTGAAATCGAATAAGGGATAATTCGTGGTAGGTGATATGAACGATTATTGTGAAAAATTGGATTGTAAGAGGTTGGAATTGGGAGACCTCGTAGCAGAGAAAACAATAGCAGATCTGGAAATCTGGTTTCGGGTCATACGCGTATGGCACTAGGCAATACGCGTATGAGATGGTCTGGTACGCGTATGGCATTAGGCATTACGCGTATGGATGAAGAAGATGATGTTTTTAATGTAAATTTGTCTCTGTTGGTACGCGTATGAGGAAGTAGTACGCGTAACATACGCGTATGAGATGGGCAATACGCGTATGGGCTTGGCCAGGAAATGGGCCATACGCGTATGGACATGGGGCATACGCGTATGGGCAGAATTTTGGTTTTCCTGAGCTGTTGTTGTGCAGTTTTGGTCGTTCCAGATGAGTGATGTAGTTTAGCTGATGTATGATATGGTAGGGATCATTTCCCGTTGTTTTGAGCAGTATATGTGTTAGTAGAGTGTGCTAATACTGTGATTGATTGTGTGGCATGACATGATATGATTATGTGATAAACATGCTGATGATGTGTGATTGTATGCATAATGCTGTGAATGTATCTGTTATGTATGCAATTGTAAATGGACTGTTTATGGCTTAGAGTGTGAGCATATGTCTATTTTGAATTGTTGTTGATGTTTGCATGCTAGGTGATTTAGCATGTATATTGTGGCCTTTATGGTGGTAGCTAATTCCCATGGTGAGGAATTAGTGAGTTGTTGTGGATTGTTGTTGATGTTTGCATGCTAGGTGATTAGCGTGCATATCATAGCCCCTTGGGGGTGGTAGCTAATTCCCATGGTGAGGAATTAGTGAGTGAGTCACTAGGTCTCAAATGAGTGGGACTAGTGGGCTTGGTAGCCGTACCTGGAGTTGGTCGGTGAGGTTGAACTATATGTTCACGAATAGTCGGTACCGCATGCATGGAGTCTCATTGCATAATGTATGTATGTATGGCGTATAATATGAATGGATGTATTCCAATATTATATGTGTTGTTTTGTGTTGATGTCGATTATTATGATAATTATGAGTTGATGATTGCCGTTGCTGAATATGTGATCTGATTAGGGTGATGATATGTGTTAAATTACTTAGCATTACATGATGTTTTATAATGCTTATTATATCGATTGAGGAACTCACCCTTACAACTATTTTTCAGGTAACGAGCAGTGAGTTGAGTAGAAGCTAATGTTCGGAGTCGAGTGTAATTTCCTTAGTGGGTCATGCTCTGATAGATGTAACATCGGGACGGGATGTTTTGTCTTATTATTATTGTTGGTTGCTGAATGATCTTACATGTATGAGTTGAATGTTTTTGAATGATCGATTTGATCTCTATCCGCTGCGTATTATGCAAATGTTTTAATTGATAAATAAATGAGCATGACAAGCTATTTTGATAAATACGTGAAGTTGTTTGTGTGACACCCTTAACTGCATAATTACTCTGATTGATATACGTTGTTATTTTAATTAAATATTTGGGGTATTTTAGAAGGGTGTTACATTAGTGGTATCAGAGCATAGTCGGTCGAGTCGAGTCGTAATTATTCTGTTCCCCTGTACGGGATAGGTGTTGTGTAACCCTATCAGTACTTATTGTTTAGCTTGTTGGGTTTTCAGAATAGAGATGGCTGGAAGAGGTAGAGACGATGTTGCGATTGCTGAGGCTCTGGGTATGCTAGCTGGAGTACTTGGAGGGAATCCGAATGTTGTAGGAACGGGAGCTGCTCGTCAACTGAGCGAGTTCCAGAAGAACAATCCTCCAATGTTCAAGGGAGCATACGATCCAGATGGTGCTCAGAAGTGGTTGAAGGAGATCGAGAGGATCTTCCGAGTGACTGAGTGTGCCGATAACCAGAAGGTCAGGTTCGGTACGCATATGCTGTCAGAGGAAGCAGATGATTGGTGGGTTGCTACCTGCACTGAGTTGGAATCTGCTGGGAATGCTGAGATCACTTGGGCTGTGTTCAGAGAGAGATTCCTGAGGAAGTACTTTCCAGAGGATGTCAGAGGAAAGAAAGAGATAGAGTTCTTGGAATTGAAGCAGGGAAACCGGTCTGTTACTGAGTATGCTGCTAAGTTCACAGAGCTGTCGAAGTATTACACTCCCTATGCTGAGGCTACTGGGGAATTTTCAAAGTGTGTGAAGTTTGAGAACGGGTTACGTCCCGAGATCAAGCAGGCTATTGGATATCAGCGGATCAGAGTGTTTTCTGATTTGGTTGACTGTTGCAGGATTTTTGAACAGGATACCAAGGCCAGAGCGGAGAGCTATCAGCAGAGGGTTGATAGGAAAGGCAAGAATCAGAATGATCGTGGGAAACCGTATGCAGCTGGCAAAGGTTTTCAGAGGCAGAGTGGGATGAAGAGGCCTAGTGGGGGAGACTCTAGTGCCCCTGCTAAGTGTTACAGATGTGGTCAGGCTGGACATCGTGTCCATGAGTGTACCAGTGCTGAGAGGAAGTGTTTCAAGTGTGGAAAAGGTGGTCATTTGGCTGCAGAGTGCCGGTCGAAGACTGTGACTTGTTTCAACTGTGGAGAGTTGGGTCATATTAGCCCACAGTGTCCTAAGCCGAAGAAAGAGAACCAGTCGGGAGGCAAGGTCTTTGCTTTATCGGGTTCTGAGACTTCTGCAGATGATCGTTTGATCTGAGGTACGTGTTATATTAATGGCTTTCCTCTTGTAGCTATTATTGACACAGGTGCGACTCATTCCTTTATATCTTTGGATTGTGCTGTGAAACTTAAGTTAGAGATATCTGAGATGCATGGAAGTATGGTGATTGATACTCCTGCGAAGGGTTCAGTGACTACTACTTCAGTTTGTTTAAATTGTCCTTTGAGTATTTTTGGTAGAGACTTTGGGATGGACCTAGTGTGTCTTCCACTTGTGCAGATTGATGTTATTTTGGGTATGAACTGGTTGGTGTTTAACCGAGTCTATATCAACTGTTTTGATAAGACTGTGATCTTTCCTGAGATTGAGGAAGGAAAGAGTTTATTTCTATCTGCAAAGCAAGTGAATGAGGAAGTAACAGATGGGGCAGAGTTGTTTATGCTGTTAGTGACTTTGGAGGCTAAAGATAAACTGGTGATTTGCGATCTAGCCGTGGTGTGTGATTTTCCTGATGTGTTTCCTGAAGAAGTGAATGAATTGCCGCCAGAGCGTGAAGTTGAGTTCTCGATTAATTTAGTACCTGGTACTAGGCCGATATCGATGGCTCCGTACCGTATGTCTGCTGTTGAGTTAACTGAATTGAAGAGTCAGTTGGAAGATCTGTTGGATAAGAAATTTATTCGTCCGAGTGTGTCACCGTGGGGTGCACCAGTGTTATTGGTTAAGAAGAAAGAAGGTACCATGAGGTTGTGTGTGGACTACAGGCAACTGAATAAAGTGACGATCAAGAATCGGTATCCTTTGCCGAGGATTGATGATTTGATGGATCAGTTGGTTGGTGCGAGTGTGTTCAGTAAAATAGATTTGAGATCTGGGTATCATCAGATACGTGTGAAAACTGAGGATATTCAGAAGACTGCTTTCAGAACAAGGTATGGACATTATGAATATTCTGTAATGCCTTTTGGTGTGACTAATGCGCCTGGAGTATTTATGGAGTATATGAATAGGATTTTCCATCCGTATCTAGACAAGTTTGTTGTGGTGTTTATTGACGATATCTTGGTGTATTCGAAATCTGAAGAAGAGCATGCTGAGCATTTGAGAATGGTTTTAGGAGTTCTACGAGAAAAGAAGTTATTTGCTAAACTGTCGAAGTGTGAATTTTGGTTAGAAGAGGTTAGTTTTCTTGGTCATGTGATTTCAAGAGGTGGTGTTGCTGTTGATCCTTCTAAGATAGAAGCGGTATCTAAATGGGAAGCTCCGAAGTCAGTTTCTAAAATAAGGAGTTTTCTTGGACTTGCAGGTTATTATAGGAAATTCATTGAGGGATTCTCTAAGTTGGCGTTACCGTTGACGATGTTGACTAGAAAGGGGCAAGCGTTTGTTTGGGACTCAAAATGTGAAGAAGGTTTCCGAGAGTTAAAGAGAAGGTTAACTACTGCTCCTATTCTGATATTACCAAGTCCATCGGAACCATTTGAGGTTTACTGTGATGCTTCATTGTTGGGTTTGGGTGGTGTTTTGATGCAGAATAAGCAGGTTATAGCTTATGCTTCGAGACAATTGAGGGTTCATGAGAGGAACTATCCGACGCACGATTTAGAGTTGGCAGCTGTGGTGTTTGTTCTGAAGTTATGGAGGCATTACTTGTACGGATCAAGATTTGAGGTTTTCAGTGACCATAAAAGTTTGAAGTATTTGTTTGATCAGAAAGAGCTGAATATGAGACAGAGGAGATGGTTAGAGTTTCTGAAAGATTATGACTTTGGTTTGAATTACCATCCGGGTAAAGCAAACGTAGTGGCTGATGCATTGAGTCGGAAATCATTGCATACGTCTATGTTAATGGTTAAGGAATTGGATTTAATTGAGCAGTTTAGAGACTTGAGTTTGGTGTGTGAGAGTACTCACAATAGTGTTAAACTGGGAATGTTGAAGTTAACAAGTAGTATTCTGGACGAGATTAGAGAGGGTCAGAAATCCGATGTGTTTTTGGTTGATAAGTTGACTCTGGTGAATCAAGGTCAAGGTGGTGAATTCAGAGTTGATGAGAATGGTGTTTTGAAATTTGGTAATCGGGTGTGTATTCCGGATGTTACCGAACTTAAGAAGAGTATTCTTGAGGAAGGACATCGTAGTGGCCTGAGTATTCATCCTGGAGCTACGAAGATGTATCATGATTTGAAAAAGTTATTTTGGTGGCCGGGAATGAAAAGAGAAATTGCGAGTTTTGTTTATTCTTGTTTGACTTGTCAGAAGTCAAAGATTGAGCATCAGAAGCCGTCTGGGCTAATGCAACCGTTGGCTATTCCAGAGTGGAAGTGGGATAGTATCAGTATGGATTTTGTTTCTGGTTTACCGAGGACGAGTAAGAATTTTGAAGCTATTTGGGTGATTGTTGACAGATTAACGAAATCGGCTCATTTCATTCCGATCAGAATGGATTATCCGTTAGAGAGATTAGCTGAGTTGTATATTGAGAAGATTGTAAGTTGCATGGTATTCCGTCGAGTATTGTTTCGGACAGAGATCCTAGATTTACATCGAAGTTCTGGGAAGGTTTGCAGAGGGCTTTGGGAACTAAACTGAGATTGAGTTCTGCATATCATCCGCAGACTGATGGTCAGACTGAGAGGACGATTCAGTCACTAGAGGATCTTTTGAGAGCTTGTGTTTTGGAAAAGGGAGGTGCTTGGGATTGTTATTTACCTTTGATTGAGTTTACCTACAACAATAGTTTTCATTCGAGCATTGGTATGACACCATTTGAAGCTTTGTATGGTAGGAGATGTCGGACACCTTTATGTTGGTATGAGTCCGGTGAGAGTGTTGTGGTTGGACCGGAGATTGTTCAACAAACTACGGAAAGGATTAAGATGATTCAGGAGAAGATGAGGATTGCCCAGAGTCGTCAGAAGAGTTATCACGACAAGAGAAGGAAGTCACTTGAGTTTCAAGAGGGAGATCATGTGTTTCTTCGTGTTACTCCGATAACTGGTATTGGTCGAGCTTTGAAGTCGAAGAAGTTGACACCTCGATTTATTGGTCCTTATCAAATTTTGGAGAGGATAGGGGAGGTAGCCTATCGTATCGCTTTACCGCCGTCGCTTGCGAATTTGCATGAGGTTTTTCATGTGTCTCAGTTGAGGAGGTACATTCCTGATCCGTCGCATGTGGTCCAAGTAGATGATGTCCAGGTGAGAGATAACCTGACTGTTGACACATCACCTATGAGGATAGAGGATCGAGAGTTGAAGCAGTTGCGGGGTAAAGAGATTTCTTTGGTAAAAGTAGCTTGGGGAGGACCAGCAGGTGGCAATGTGACTTGGGAACTTGAGAGCCAGATGAAGGAGTCTTATCCAGAGTTATTCGCTTGAGGTATGTTTTCGAGGACGAAAACTCTTTTAGTGGGGGAGAGTTGTAACACCCCGATAAAAATAAGATAATTATTTAATTTAAGTTAATATTATATTTATTAATTTAATTAAATAATTTGGAATATTATTGGATTATTATTATTATTATTATTGGAATAATAATTATTGGAAAATATATATAAGTTGGAAATAAGAAAAGAGTTCCATTTTTGGTAAAAAGGTTTTCACGTGAAAACAGAGAAGCGATTGGAAAAGAGGAAAAAGGGCAAAGAGGCAGAGCAAGAGGAAGAAGGTCGAAGAAGGGAAAAGCTTGAAGCTAAAGGTTGCCGGATTAATTCAGGTAAGAGGGGTTTATCGTCGATTAATGGGTATTATGGGATAACATGTAGTGGGTAGTGATAAACCATGGATTTGTCTCTGATTAGAATGATGCATGATGAAATTGTGAAATATTAGATGAAAGAAAATTGGATTATAATGGAAGGGAATTCGTAGGAATTAGATGTAAAAATGTTAGAAATTGTGAAATCGAATAAGGGATAATTCGTGGTAGGTGATATGAACGATTATTGTGAAAAATTGGATTGTAAGAGGTTGGAATTGGGAGACCTCGTAGCAGAGAAAACAATAGCAGATCTGGAAATCTGGTTTCGGGTCATACGCGTATGGCACTAGGCAATACGCGTATGAGATGGTCTGGTACGCGTATGGCATTAGGCATTACGCGTATGGATGAAGAAGATGATGTTTTTAACGTAAATTTGTCTCTGTTGGTACGCGTATGAGGAAGTAGTACGCGTAACATACGCGTATGAGATGGGCAATACGCGTATGGGCTTGGCCAGGAAATGGGCCATACGCGTATGGACATGGGGCATACGCGTATGGGCAGAATTTTGGTTTTCCTGAGCTGTTGTTGTGCAGTTTTGGTCGTTCCAGATGAGTGATGTAGTTTAGCTGATGTATGATATGGTAGGGATCATTTCCCGTTGTTTTGAGCAGTATAGGTGTTAGTAGAGTGTGCTAATACTGTGATTGATTGTGTGGCATGACATGATATGATTATGTGATAAACATGCTGATGATGTGTGATTGTATGCATAATGCTGTGAATGTATCTGTTATGTATGCAATTGTAAATGGACTGTTTATGGCTTAGAGTGTGAGCATATGTCTATTTTGAATTGTTGTTGATGTTTGCATGCTAGGTGATTTAGCATGTATATTGTGGCCTTTATGGTGGTAGTTAATTCCCATGGTGAGGAATTAGTGAGTTGTTGTGGATTGTTGTTGATGTTTGCATGCTAGGTGATTAGCGTGCATATCATAGCCCCTTGGGGGTGGTAGCTAATCCCCATGGTGAGGAATTAGTGAGTGAGTCACTAGGTCTCAAATGAGTGGGACTAGTGGGCTTGGTAGCCGTACCTGGAGTTGGTCGGTGAGGTTGAACTATATGTTCACGAATAGTCGGTACCGCATGCATGGAGTCTCATTGCATAATGTATGTATGCATGGCGTATAATATGAATGGATGTATTCCAATATTATATGTGTTGTTTTGTGTTGATGTCGATTATTATGATAATTATGAGTTGATGATTGCCGTTGCTGAATATGTGATCTGATTAGGGTGATGATATGTGTTAAATTACTTAGCATTACATGATGTTTTATAATGCTTATTATATCGATTGAGGAACTCACCCTTACAACTATTTTTCAGGTAACGAGCAGTGAGTTGAGTAGAAGCTAATGTTCGGAGTCGAGTGTAATTTCCTTAGTGGGTCATGCTCTGATAGATGTAACATCGGGACGGGATGTTTTGTCTTATTATTATTGTTGGTTGCTGAATGATCTTACATGTATGAGTTGAATGTTTTTGAATGATCGATTTGATCTCTATCCGCTGCGTATTATGCAAATGTTTTAATTGATAAATAAATGAGCATGACAAGCTATTTTGATAAATACGTGAAGTTGTTTGTGTGACACCCTTAACTGCATAATTACTCTGATTGATATACGTTGTTATTTTAATTAAATATTTGGGGTATTTTAGAAGGGTGTTACACTATGAATGATCAATTTCTTGAGCTCCGCAAGGAATTGAAGACTCTTCGAGGAAAGGATCTTTTTGGCAAGTTTGCTGCCGAACTCTGTCTGGTCCCTAATGTTAAAATCCCTGTCAAGTTCAAGGTCCCTGACTTTGAAAAGTACAAGGGAAACACTTGCCCTCTCAGTCACCTGGTCATGTATGCCAGGAAAATGTCGACTCAGACCGACAATGACCAATTGCTCATCCACTACTTTCAGGACAGTTTATCCGGTGCTGCCCTACGTTGGTATATGGGCTTGGACAGTGCGAACATCCGATCCTTCAACGACCTTGGCGAGGCCTTCGTCAAGCAATATAAGTACAACATGGATATGGCTCCCGATAGGGATCAATTGAGGGCCATGTCCCAGAAGGACAAGGAAACGTTCAAAGAGTATGCCCATAGGTGGCGAGAGCTAACAGCACAGATAGTGCCCCCGCTGGAAGAGAAAGAGATGACCAAGATCTTTCTGAAGACCTTGAGTTCTTTTTATTACGAGCGGATGATTGCCAGCGCTCCTTCTGACTTCACCGAGATGGTGAATATGGGGATGCGTTTGGAAGAGGGGGTCAGGGAAGGGCGCCTGACCAGAGAAGAAGGCTCTTCTACCAAACGGTATGGGACGTTTGGGAAGAAGAAAGATGGTGAGGCACATGTTGTGACCTCTCATATGAAACCAAGAAGACCCTCTGTGAGGAGGAAGACCGTGCGTCCCGCCGGTAACCAGCACCACGTGGCTCATATAACACCTGTTTTCAGAGATAATCAACAGTTTCAGCATCACAACAATAATCAACAACAACAACATCCGCAATATCAACAGCAGCATCGTCCTAAACAGCAGGCCTATTAGCCTCGAAACAGTAATCAAGCCAGCACAAGTTACGAGAGGAAGAGGGTTACCTTCGATCCTATTCCGATTATGTATGCCAAATTATATCCCTCTTTGATAGAGAGGAAGTTGATTACTCCACGAGACCCACCGGCTATACCTACCAACCCCCAGTGGTGGTATAAGCCAGAATTACACTGTGTCTATCATTCCGGTGCTCCCGGACATGACGTGGAGAACTGCTACCCATTGAAGACCAAGGTTCAAGACCTTGTGAGGTGTGGTATTCTGTGTTTCGAGGACGTAGGTCCTAATGTGAAGAAGAACCCATTGCTCGAGCATGGGAAATCTGTCAACATGGTCTAGGGCTGCCCTGGTAAGTACAAAGTCAAATATGTCAGTCATATTCGACAATCTCTGGTCGAGATGCATAGATTGTTGTGTGAGTACAGCCATTATAAGCACGACCACGATAGATGTCGAGTTTGTTCTGTCAATCGAAGAGGATGTCGCCAAGTGCGTAAAGATGTTCAGGAAATGCTGGATGAAGGAGTTATTGAAATCCTTCAAAACAGAAATGTTGACGAAGATGCTGATGAAGTCAACGTAATTTCTCCAGTATTCTGGATCCCTGAGCATGTTATCATCAAGTATGATGGTAGCAAGCAGAAGGCTTCTCCTGCTTTGACCATTAAGCCAGCTGGCCCTGTACCGTATTCTTTTGAGAAGGCGGTCCCCTATCGCTATAATGTTGTAGCATTAGAGAATGGCAAAGAGGTGCCCTTGCCCTCTTCATCTATTGTTAATATTGCCGACGTCAGCGGCCTGACCTGCAGCGGTCGTGTTTTCTCGGCCCCGCCAAAGCCGCAAGCTGATGTTCGAAGGAATGATACTGCTGATTATGTTGAACGCCCAGTTGAGAATGTTGTGAATGCTCCGAATCCGGCACTTGTTGCTAAGCCCACCTCTGTGTTGAGAACTCCTACTCCTGCTGGCCCGAGTGGCAATTCGAGAGAAGACTGTGATGAGATGATGAGGCTCATCAAGAGAAGTGAGTACAACGTGGTAGATCAGCTTCTACAGACGCCGTCCAAAATCTCTATACTATCCTTACTGATGAATTCAGAACCACACCAAGAAGCTCTGCAGAAGGTGTTGGATATGGCGTATGTGGATCACGACGTCACAATTGAACAATTCGACAGTATTGTTGCAAACATTACCGCTTGTAACAATTTAAGTTTTTGTGATGTTGATCTCCCCAAGGAGGGAAGAGACCACAACTTGGAATTACACATTTCTATGAGTTGCAAAGATGACGCCATGTCCAATGTGCTGGTGGACACTGGGTCATCATTGAATGTGTTGCCAAAGACCACTCTTGCAAAGTTATCATATCAGGGGTCTCCCATGAGGCAGAGTGGAGTGGTTGTGAAAGCTTTCGATGGGTCGCGTAAAACTGTGATTGGAGAGGTTGATCTCCCAGTCAAAATCGGACCAAGTGATTTCCAGATTACCTTCCAGGTTATGGACATTCACCCATCGTATAGTTGTCTCTTAGGTATACCATGGATTCACGAGGCAGGCGCCGTGACATCCACCCTACACCAGAGACTGAAGTTTGTGAAAAACAAGAAGCTGGTGGTGGTAGGGGGAGAAAAGGCTCTCCTGGTTAGCCATTTGTCTTCCTTCTCTTATATAGATGCTGAGAATGAAGTTGGAACCCCGTTCCAAGCTTTATCTATTGCTGAACCTATTAAGAAGGGAACTTCTTCATTTGCATCCTATAAAGATGCAAAGTTGGCCATTGAGCATGGTGCAACTGCTGGATTGGGGTAAATGATTAAGTTGGAAGATAACAAATCCCGGGCTGGCATAGGCTATTCTTATGGTATCTTCAACAAGCAAGGGCTGTTCAAGAGTGGTGGATTCATCCACACCGGTCAAGATGAAGAGACTGCTGCCATTTTGGAAGAGGATGCAGAGGATTCTGGCAACTTCATCATCCCTAGAGGGATTTGCAATAATTGGGTCGCTGTGGATATTCCAACAGTTATCCATAAGTCAAAGTAATGTTCATTGTGTTTAAAAACCCTTCTCCCATGCCAAAAGGAGGAGTGCTGACATTATTGGCTCATAAATACAATGATATTTTCATTCAATAAATTCATGTTAAATGTTTGTTTTCCCAATTATTTTCACTTTTCGCTTTTTTGCATGAAATTGGTGATCACATAAAACCCTAAAAAATAATAAGAATAAAATCAATCTTTTCATCTGCATAAAGATTTGCTTTGTTTGAATTTTAAAATCTCTTTTATATCCAAAATCATTATGCAGGTTAATCAAACCCATTGAACGTAATGATCCAACACCATCTCCCAAATTTGAATTCCCTGTATTTGAGGTGGAAGAAGATGATGTTGAAGAGATTCCTGATGAGATTACCCGTCTACTTGAGCATGAAGAGAAGATCATTCAGCCGCATCTTGAGAATTTGGAAACAGTCAACTTGGAGTCTGAAGATTGTGTGCGAGAAGTGAAGGTTGGGGCACTCTTGGAAGAATCTGTTAAGAAGGGGTTGATTGAGTTGCTACGAGAATATGTTGACGTCTTTGCCTAGTCATATGAAGACATGCCTGGTCTGGATACTGATATCGTGTAACATTTCCTGCCTTTGAAGCCTGAGTGTGTGCCTGTAAAGCAGAAGCTCAAAAGAACTCATCCTGATATGGCAGTGAAGATCAAAGAAGAAGTTCATAAGCAAATTGATGCGGGGTTTCTGATGACTTCTACATATCCTTAGTGGGTGGCCAATATTGTGCCTGTACCTAAGAAAGATGGAAAAGTTCGAATGTGTGTGGACTATAGAGACTTGAATAAAGCTAGCCCGAAAGATGATTTCCCTCTACCACATATTGATATGTTGGTAGATAATACAGCTAAATTCAATGTCTTCTCGTTTATGGATGGATTTTCCGGATATAATCAGATCAAAATGGCACCCGAGGATATGGAGAAGACAACATTCATCACACCTTGGGGAACATTCTGTTATCGAGTGATGCCCTTCGGTTTGAAGAACGCCGGAGCCACGTATCAACGAGCTATGACTACCTTGTTTCACGATATGATGCACAAGGAGATCGAGGTATATGTTGATGATATGATTGCTAAGTCAAGACCGGAAGTTGAACATGTAGAGCACTTGTTGAAGCTTTTTCAACATTTGAGGAAGTATAAGCTTCGTCTGAATCCTAATAAGTGTACATTTGGAGTCCGTTCCGGCAAGTTGTTGGGTTTCATCGTCAGTGAAAGAGGTATTGAGGTTGATCCTGCAAAGGTCAAAGCAATACAAGAGATGCATGCGCCCAAAACTGAGAAGCAAGTCCGAGGTTTTCTTGGCCGCTTGAATTATATTTCTAGACTCATATCCCACATGACTGCCACATGTGCACCGATATTCAAGCTCCTCCGGAAAGATCAGTCTCATGATTGGACCGAGGACTGCCAAAAGGCCTTTGACAGTATTAAAGAGTATTTGTCTAAGCCTCCGATTCTGTCTCCACCTGTGGAAGGGTGACCATTGATTATGTATCTGACAGTTCTTGAAGCCTCAATGGGTTGTGTCCTTGGTCAACAAGATGAATCAGGGAAGAAAGAGTATACTATATACTACCTGAGTAAGAAGTTCACTGATTGTGAGTCTCGATACTCAATTCTTGAGAAAACGTGTTGTGCTTTGGCTTGGGCTGCTAAGCGCTTACGCCAGTATATGTTGAATCATACGACTTGGTTGATATCCAAAATGGATCCAATTAAGTACATCTTTGAGAAGCCTACTTTAACTAGGAGGATTGCCCGTTGGCAGATGTTATTATCTGAGTATGATATTGAGTATCGAGCTCAGAAAGCGATTAAAGGTAGTATCTTGGCTGACCACTTGGCACATCAACCAATTGAGGATTATCAGTCAGTTCAGTATGACTTCCCAGATAAGGAGATTCTGTATTTGGAAATGAAAGATTGTGATGAGCCTATGCTCGATGAAGGGTCAGAGCCTGGTTCCAGATGGAGCATGATGTTTGATGGCGCTGTAAATCAATATGGAAATGGTATTGGGGCAGTGATTATTACTCCTCAGGGTACACATTTTCCTTTTACAGCAAGGCTAACTTTCAAATGCACGAATAATATGGCTGAGTATGAGGCCTGTATTATGGGATTAGAAGAATGTATTGATCTTAGGATCAAACATCTTGATGTTTATGGTGATTCGGCCCTTGTTGTTAATCAGATTAAGGGTGAATGGGAGACAAATCAACCTGGTCTCATCCCATATAGAGATTATGCGAGGAGGATTTCAACATTCTTTACTGAGGTTGACTTCCATCATATTTCTCGAGATGAGAATCGGATGGCAAACGCTCTTGCTACACTGGCTTCGATGATTGTGGTTAGACTTTGGAATGAAGTTCCCAATATCACTATGATGCGCTTGGACATACCAGCTCATGTATTTGCAGTAGAATAAGTGCAGGATAGCAAGCCATGGTATTATGATATTAAGTCCTTTCTTCAGAGCCAGATTTACCCGCCTGGGGCATCTGTGAAAGATAGAAAGACTTTGAGGAGATTGTCCGGCAGTTTCTACCTCAATGGCGATGTGCTCTATAAGAGAAACTTTGACATGGTTCTGCTCAGATGTGTGGATAGACACAAAGCAGACCTGCTAATGACTGAGGTCCATGAGGGTTCATTTGGTACTCATTCCAATGGACATGCCATGGCTAGAAAGATGTTGAAAGCAAGCTACTATTGGCTGAAAATGGAGTCTGACTGCTGCAAATATGTGAAGAAATACCATAAGTGTCAGATTTATGCGGATAAGATTCATATTCCCCCGACACTTCTGAATGTGATTTCATCACCATGGCCTTTCTCCATGTGGGGAATTGACATGATTGGCATGATAGACCCGAAAGCGTCCATCGGTCACAGATTTATTCTCGTAGCAATTGATTACTTCACCAAATGGGTTGAAGCGGCGTCATACGCAAACTTGACCCGACAGGTAGTGGTGATGTTCATCAAGAATCAACTCATATGCCGTTATAGTGTGCCGGATAAGATCATTACTGATAATGGATCTAACTTGAACAACAAGATGATGAAAGAGCTGTGTAGTGAGTTCAAGATAGCACATCATAATTCTTCTCCTTATAGACCCAAGATGAATGGGGCTGTTGAAGCTGCTAATAAGAATATCAAGAAGATCATCCAAAAGATGGTTGTTACGTACAAGGATTGGCATGAGATGTTGCCATTTGCTTTACATGGTTATCGTACATCTGTCCGCACTTCAACAGGGGCAACCCCTTTCTCTCTTGTTTACGGCATGGAGGTTGTGCTCCCAGTAGAGGTGGAGATCCCATCAATGAGAGTCTTGATGGAAGCCAAGTTGACTGATGCTGAATGGGTTCAGAGTCGTTATGACCAACTAAATTTGATAGAAGAGAAGAGATTAACGGCCATGTGCCACGGTCAGTTATATCAGCAAAGGATGAAGAAAGCCTTTGATAAGAAGGTCAAGCCTCGTGTGTTCCGAGAGGGTGATCTTGTGCTCAAGAAAGTCTTGTCTTTCGCGCCCGATTCCAGAGGCAAGTGGACTCCAAACTATGAAGGTCCATATGTTGTTAAGAGAGCCTTTTCAGGCGGTGCTTTGATGCTTACAACTATGGATGGGGAGGATTTCACTCGTCCTGTGAATTCAGATGCAGTCAAGAAATACTTCGCCTAAAAATAAAAACAGAATAGCTCGCTAAGTTGAAAACTCGAAAGGGCGGCTTAGGCAAAAAGGAGCGTCTCGGTGGGTTGAAAACCCGAAAGGCAATCCAGGCAAAAGTTAGAGACATAAAAATGAATATATATATATATATATATATATATATATATATATATATATATATATATATATATATATATATATATATATATATATATATATATATATATATATATATATATATATATATCCCGCTAGATTGAATACCTCACCCTGGGGCAATCTAGGCAAAAATTAGGGATTTGGCAAGTAACTGCATCCTGACAAGACTTTGTTCTACAACTGTCGCCTGGCAGAGATTCTCGCTCAGTCATCGTCAACGGAAGCTTCAAATACATCGGATTCAGAGTTGATGGAGAAATGGTCATTATGTTCAATGTAGCCCTTTTCCAATATATATCACCAATTTCAAATTTGTAAAGATCTATGGAGTCTTGCCATTTGCAGACTACCATTCCATCAAATAAATTTGAGCCTTTATCCCATTATTTGCACTCTTATTTGTTTCTATTCAACAAATGTTTTGCATGTTTTAATTGAGAAATATCGTTGTTTTAAACAAATAAATTTGTCATAACTTGTTTTTAAACAAAGTGAACATTCACAATGGCAAAAAGATACTTGGGATATCTTCAGTGCTCTCCCACAGATGGTATGATTCCCAACAGGGTGAGGCATTTGTTCATATTCCCGGAATGTTTGTACCCTCTCCTTCCGGAGCCTTTTGTGAGCAGAGAGTTTGATGGAGATACTCATATATCTTCCCTTCAGCAGAGTAGTGATCCTTCCTCCTCAACGAGTGTGATCGCTTTGGAAGTACAATGGTTAGTGGTGACCTTGGATTGGTGGTTGTTCCCCACAAGGTTCCATTATCCCCTTTGAAAATTTCCCCAGTAGAGTTGCGTCTGCGGCGAATTTTATCTGTGTGATCCTAACCCCAACAGGAATGACTGGTACTCATTCCCCTGCAGAGATCTTTGTTTCCTGGTATCTCTTGCCCCCATCAGATTGGATGTTTTCCAGTGGGCCTGGCTTTCTCTTTCGAGACGTAGTACTGGACGTTCGTTCATCAATCAGTAGACCTGTTTGCGTTAGATATGCCTGTTGTGTCAGCATTCATCATACATAAACAATACATATATGTATATGATATAAACATTCGAATATTCATGATTGCACTCTTTTCCATATATCTTTGATTGATTATCTCCTGCTAGTTGGTAATATGTTCCCCCAAGCCGATGTTGGCGTTTGATCTCCCCATGTAGGGTCAGCCCCATAAGCAGAAAGTATTTATTCTTTTTTTTCATATTCCCCCACTGAGTTATGTCCTCATGGATGATGATTGTTTCTGTTTCCTTCCAACACATATATTGGGATGGAATTTCCCCTGAGTTATATCCTCACATGGATGAGTCTTGTTTCATCGTGCCTCTCTAGTTTGCTCCTAGATTGGCCTTTTGCGCTTCCCCGTGGTTTAAATGAATGATTGCTCGGTAACCAATAGTTATTCATCTTTTTTCCCCGGCGGAGTCCTTTGGTTCTCTACCCTTCTACCAGTAGTTGTAAATCCTATTTTATCCCTTTGCAGAGTTAACCTTCTTTTATTTTGTTCATCCTAACCGACGACGATTACTCTTTCGTGGTTTTCTACCCCGTATCCGGTAAATGTAATCCCCTCCTTGACGGTTATCTTTATCTAATATTCGGTATCGATATTCCTTCACCTTCTGAGTATATCTCCCAGTAACCGGTGATATATCTCCCGGATCGTTGCCTTTGTCAATGTATCCCCAGCGGGTCATCTTTCATTTACCCTTGGCTGGTAATGATTGTTTCTCCATTTGTTTAGTCATTATTTTATACCTAATATTTGGTATCCCGATGCCTTTTTCTTTCGGTCGATTTATCATTTATTAACCCAGTAACCAGTTGTGGATAATCTTCCATGCGAGTATGTTATCTATGTTCTGACGGTAATAGATAATATATCTCATGCGCTCTTTGGTCGAAGTCTTTTGTCCTTTCCCCAGTCGAGTAAGGTTCGTATTCCCTTTTTAGGAGTCAAACACCCATCCTGTAATCGAGTCTTCTTTTTAGCCCTCTTTTGGATGATGAGTGTCTTGAAAATATTCCCCAATTCACGCCTTGGTTGGTCACCTATTATATGCCCAGTAACCGGTATCCCTGGTGTTCCTTCCCTTCTGCTCCCTATTATGACTTTTTTTTGTCCCCTGTGGAGTCAGATTTCCTGAGTCGAGATATACCTTTTTAGGTCCTCCTCAGATGATTTCGGATGTCTGATATCTCTCACCCTTATACCGGTCTTAGATATTCATTCTCCCTTGAGCATGATGTTTTCTCACCCTTATACCGGTGTTCGGATCACATGTCTCCTTGAGCTTATTACCCAGTAACCGGTAATACCTCATACTGGTGTTTCCCCAGAGAAGTCCTGTTTGGACTTTCCCCAGTGGAGTCCCTTAGTGGATTCTCTCCATCTGAGTCTGGATTTTCATCTGAAGTATCCTTTGTGGATAGTTCCGTTGTATTGGCATATTCCCTAATACATGCATCTCTGAGTCAGCTCGAGTCCTTCCATTGACTTGTTTTCATAGAATCCCTCTCATGTCTCAGCAAGTTCTAAGTCGTGACCTGCTCACGCAACTTATTTCCTTTTATATCCCCATTAGAGTCCTTGAGTCTCTGTCCCATGGAGTGAATTACTCATATGGATTGTCAGTTTCTCCGGATTACTTTTCTTCTTTATGGACACATATCTCCACAAAATATTACCTCTTGCATACATACATCTACATCATGAGGTCTCTTAGGGACCAAAATTTGTCTCTTTGTTATTATTTAAGCCCATTCTACCTCGTCGAGACGAAGATTTTTAACCTTCACTTCTCCGGCTAGAATGACCTTAAATAGGGGCATCTCTAAGACCCTAATTTTGACCCTAATATCCCTCATGGCATCATTACATTGCATTTGAATTACCTCAAGGATCATAGGCATCTTGGTTCCCTTTGCCTTGGGTTGGGACCTCTTGTGAGTAGTTTGAGATCACCAAGCATGTTTGAATTGTATACCATTGCTTTTCTCATTTTTATTAACTCAAAAGCACAAAAATATGTCACTAACATCTTTTGTTTGTAGCTTGAGCAGTCACAAGGTCAAAAGCTTCTAGGTGATCCTTTGTGTAATGACATGGTCAAGAGGAGATGAAAGCAAGAATGGCAATGGTTCCCAAAGATCTCATCCATCAAATATGCCTCCCAAGTATCTCAATTCATCATTTTGATCAAGCAAATCAAAGGGCTTGAGGTTTGTTTCCCAAGGAAACCCTAATTCATCTAATCATCAACAATGCCTTGCTCATGAAGCAACCTCAACCCATGGTCAAATACAATCAAAGGAAGTTCTTTAATTCATCATTTCATGCATATTTGAACTTATTTGAGTATCCTCAATCATCAATTCATCAAGATATGGATTGTGGACTTGAGAAATTGATCAGTCAATGCTCCTGACTATTTTAAAGTGCACTGACACCTACATTTTAATGTGTTGGTCAAATAGAGATTACCCCAAGAGAGAAAATGCTCTTAAGAACCATATGAACAACTTTCATGTTCAGCAAAATTTGATTTGAAGCTTGGAAGGTCATCATCCATTCCAAGACATTATAGGTCATTTTGACTGAAACCCTAATTTTGGTCAACTTCCCAAGAACATAACTCATTCATTTTTCATGATTTTGAGGTGGGACTTAATGCATTGGAAATCTAATTTTGTATAATTCAAATGTTATGTTGAGAAAAATTGCAAAATCTCAAAAGAAATACATGTGATAATACAAAACATTATAGGTCACTTTGGACCAAATACATTGAAATGTGAAAAAGTCCAACTTCAAGTGCCCATAACGTCTTCAACAAAAATCCAAATGATACAAAATTTAAGTCCAAATTGATTGCCTTGAAAATATATACAACTTTTATGTTGAAGATTTTATCATTTGGAGCTTGCATCATTGAGACAGAGGGGCTTGAACATTGGCCAAATTTGGAAACTTCACATATGCATGTTTTGCACCCTACACTTCAAACTCAAATTTCATTAATTCCCAAGGCCCAAATGAAGTTTTGATCAACATAGCATTTGTTCCTTATGCAACAAGCTTTCCAACCATTACTCATAAGGTTGCATTTGGAGTTTGGAAGCATCATTTTTGAAGAGATGAAGAATTATGTGCAATTTTGGAAACCAATTGAAAACACATTGCATAAGCTGATTGTATCTATGTTGCACGTCCATTTCATGTAATTATGATCTCATTTCATCAAATCAAGTGGAATTGGGCCCTCCATGCGCCTGTGCAGGCCCATGCATGGAGGCCCTTTCCATTCATGCAAATTTGAAATCACACTTGCAACATTGCCTTGCCTATAAATACATTGCGTTGGAGCTTCATTTCTTCAACCTATTGGCGCCTAAATCCCTGCTGAATTGAATCTCCACCCATACCAAAGGAACAAATCTCATTTTTCTCTAAAAATTTCAAATCTAGAATTCAGTTTCCTTGACTGTTTTCTTAAGATCTAAAGTTCCTAGACCTCTTCATCTTGATCCATTGAAGCTTCTGTTTGCAAAAGGAATCAAAGATCGTGACTCAATTCTTCATAATTCCAAGGTTTTGCTCAACTGCATTTTGCTTCGAATCACTTCATATATGGTTCCATTTGCCTTGATTTTGTGTTGTCTGAAGTCCTCTGCATAGAGGCATCATTATTGTGTTCTTAATTTTTGAAATCGAGCAAGTTCAGTTGAACACCACCAAAGTTCCATCTCTGATTTCTCTCTCAATAGGGATCTAGAGTGGAATTGAGTGGCATAGGAGTGATGTACATCACTCCACCTTTCATTTGGTACCTGGATCGTGCGTTTTGGTGCATATTTGCTCTTCTGCAAATTTGAGCTCTCACCGGAGATAGCCGGAGAAGACGGTGGCGCTGGCCACCGTCTGGTCTCCAGATCCAATCGTGGTCGTCCCTTCTCATTTCCAGATTAGATCTAGGCAGTCCATTGCTGTGACTTTCTTTTATTATTTGTGTTTCTCATTGACTGAGGTTCATGGTGCGCGCGCATGCCAATGCCATAGGATCCTCCACGTCATTTAATGAGATACAATCCAACGCATGTGGATTTTTCATATTTTCAATTTCTGATTTTAATTTCCATTTCATTTTTTAATTCCATTTCATTTTCTAAAATCCATAACTCTCTCATTATTGGTCCAAAAATTATGGGACCAATTGCATTATTTCTCTTTTAATTTCTAGTTTCTAAAAATGATTTTTAATATTTTTTATTTTATCATTTGCCTTTTTTTAATAATTTTCTCTTTTCTGGTTATTTTTAATTCATTTTAAATAGTTTTTGAGATCCAAAAAATACCAAAATATTTTCTCAACCTCTTTGATTGATGATAGGTCTATGAAAAATATTCTCATCAATTTATTAATTGATTTGAGATTATTTTGAGATTTTAGTTCAATTAGGGTATTTTAATGCATTTTCAATTGATTTGAAATAGTTTCTGACTTTTAAAAATGCTGAAATTTTTTGTCAAACTTTGTTTGACCTTGTTGAACTTAGGATAATTCACTTGGACTTTTCAAAGTTGATTTGAAGTGAGTTTGAAGTTTGACCTTTCTTTAATATTTTAATTCAAGTTTTATTTTAAATATTAAAAATGCCAAAAATATTTTGTTTATTTCTTGACTTCCAATCTTCATCTTGCTTCTGTTTCCTATTGTTTGACCTTGATCTTCCATATCTTTCGTCAACATTTGTTGATTGGTACATTCCATTTCATTTAATGCACTTTAATTTTTCATTTCTATTCTTTACCTTTTTCTTCTTCTTCTTTTCTTTTTTGATCAATGAGTTAAAGGTTGATGGTTAGCATTGATTAGGGAGGTTTAATCTTCCTAGATTCAAATCTAATTTATCTTGATCAATGATCAAGTGAATGGCTTTGCATTAAGGATAGATTGCTTTCTAAATCATGCAAAGTGACCTAAATCAATACAAGATCATTTCCCATCTTCTTTTTGGCATGGCAAGTTGTTGGAGTTTGATTCACTAATCAAGACCTCTAACTTGTGTTGTTGCCTAGATTATTATTGACCGGCCTCAGATAGTTGTGACTTCTACATAAGTCCAATTACGATCGCTTAACATAGCGCTAAATTTGCCTTATGACACACTAACTCTAACACTAACCATTAACCATTAACATTTACTTTTTTCTCTTCACATTTATGCAATTTACTATTCTTGTACATATTATTCATTTGCTTTTCCCCCTTTGCTTATCTGAGCACATGTTTATGTTAATGCAATTTGCCTTTTGCTCACTTGAGCATATAATTGTGTATATATCATTGTGCTTCTGCTTTTGTTTTGATTGTTGTGGACCAAATGCAAAGAAATGAACAAATGGACTTAGACTTTAGGACTTTCTCTATGCAAATTTGGAGTCAAAGAGCAACTAGGCATTGGGCCTTTAGAGTGCTATAAAAGTCAAAGAGCAACTAGGTATTGGGCCTTCAGAATGCTATAAATGTTGAAGATGGATTAGAAAGACCAAATCTCTAAACTCACTCTTGTCCATTCTTGATTTACTTCATGGAACTTTTGATGTGTGTGCTTTTGTGTTAGGGAATTCTATGAGAGCTCAAATTGAAGAACCATTGCCATGTTCATCCAAAGTGAAAGATACAAGATACATTGAGGATTTCCTAAGGAGCTTGTTTGATTGTGTTGATTGCTTGAGCTTACACTTATTTTGCTTGCATATTCCAAAGGATGGGAGCTACTTGGATCATCAATATGATCTCAAGAGAGGAACTCCATTTGTGGTCTTGTTTCTTATCCTTCATCTCTTGTATGATTAGGACTTTAGCCATTCTTCTTCTTCCCTCCAGTCTAACCCAAGCCAAAACTTTTGTGCAAACATTTAACACTTGCTTCCAAAGATTAGAAACCTAAGCCTTATGCTTTTGATTTACAAACTTTCTTTTCATAACACTTATTTTGAATTGAACTTTTAAATCAACTTTGACCATATTTTGTAAATACTTTTCATTGGTAAATATAACTCATTCAAATGCTTTTGTGGTTTCAATGGCCACTTTCTTAATCAAACTTTTCATAACCTTTAGCTATTAGGTTTGAGTTATTCTTGAGGTAGATATAATACTCACGCATATCCTTAGTGATGGACAATGAGTCTTCCATGCTTATTATAGGGTTAACCCCTCACTAGCATGTTGAAGTTATCCTCACATGGTGGATTTGTGGTTTTAGGTTGAGTTTTCTCCCTTGGATAACAAAAGACCTTAAGGCTTTTGGACCAATCAATTCACCAACTCATTTTAAGATTTTTACCCCGAACTACGAGGTTTTGATCCTAATCTTTTTTAAGATGGTACGTAGGCAATGAGTTTATCCATCCAAACACAAAAAATCTAAATAACTTGTATATTCTCTTCTCATCTCTTCAATCATGTTTGCACAAATAAATTTTCACAAAATACCAACCTTACAACAAATGTGAAAAGGGCTCCCTAGGAGTACCTAGGATGTTCTGGGTGCTTAAAACCTTCCCATTGCATAACCAACCCCCTTACCCCGATCTCTGACATTTTTACTAGTTTTTTATTCGATAAAATTTAGGTTTTTGTTCGCTTTCTAACCATTCCTTTGGATATATAGAAGTGCGGTGGCGACTCGACTTGTATGGTTTACCTTAGAGTCAATATCTCTAATGGTAACGAATACCCCACTACAGATGCCAAGGTGTGATCCCAAAGTCAATGCAAAAGAAGAGATAACATGAGGGATCTTAGGGTCAAAATTGGGGTCTTACACACTTTAATTAAATTGATGTTGTCTGGTTTAAAACTTATGACCTTTATATATATCACAACCATTGTTTAAGATAATTGTTGTGATAGGTAATGCATTACCTTGTTTATCACTACGGTCACACGCCCGTGGTGGAGAGCAACATACTTACAACCACACCCTACCTTACCAAAATTGGTCAATCGTGATGGTACTCTTTTATCAACCGTGGTGAAAGGGTCTTTACATAGTAGTGATTATCGAATTTTTTCTTTGACCGACAACATTGAGAAGTTATTCCAAAAAATATAACAAGGTTTTCTTTTACAATTCAACATTGACAAGAGGTGAAAACAACAACAACAACAATAACAACAATAACAAAAACAACACCCTTATGTGAGATATGGAGCAACCGTATATGAGTTAGGTTTAGAATACTATTAAGTGAACGAATCATTTTATAGTAAAAGTTGAGTATCATACCCCTCAATTATCAAAATAACAGAAGGAATAGAGTAATTCATATTTAATTAAAAAGTAAATCAAATCGAAAGACGTTGGTTTTAATGAAATAAAAAAGTAAATTATAAATGCAGGGATTCGAAGCATGTAGCATGAATTAGTTTGTCACTCGATTATTTACTATAATAGACATAATAGATGGTATTCTTTAAAGAAAAAAAAAACTTGATGTATCCCGAAATTATACATCAGATTTTTGTGAGCAATGTGAAAATATTTTCATAAAATATATTATTTAAATTTAAGTGTTTTTTAAAATCATTTTGGCAAGTGTTCCTAGTTTTCAAGAGAAACACTTGTAGAGACAAAAAGATGGATTCTTAGGTTTCTGATCCTAAGTATTTGGTAATCAATAATGGTAATCTAAAGTTAGGAAAATACTCTTAAGTATGTTGGATTTGAGTGATTTATGTGATGAGTGGAGAGGACATTGAGTTAGGAAGAGGTAGAAATCAATAAGTCTTTTTATGAACTTGTAGAAGTAATTTCTTGTAAACCGTTTGCAATATTTTCTTGAGACTCAATATTGTAAACTGTTTGCAATATAACAAACTAAGTAAACAATTTCTTCCTGTGTTAATCCTCCACACTTATCTTTATTTTTGGTAGTTTGTGAAGTTGCATATATTTAGTTGATTGATAGATTGATATTTGTTTGACCTGATTAGTGCAGTTACCTAATTACTGTTTTTTCCCCTCACACCTTATTTTTTTAATGTACTTAATCTTTAAATTACACAACAAAATTATTTCATAAATAATATACTTTTTACAAATAATATTTCATCTATACATGTTTGGTAGCTAGTAATTAAGCACAATTTACATTGATGTGAAGTACTATAATAAAATACCGATTTTTATTGCAACTTGCTTGCATAAAAAGCCACCCCCCCACCTTCACGATGCCCACATTTTGCTTTATGTTCATTTCAAGGCTTGTTGATTGTGGAAGGAGAAACTACTAAAATGGTATAGTAATGAAATTGTGTGAAACATTTGCTTTATCTCGTAGTGCTAGTCTCTTCAACCATCATATATATGGATAAAAAGTGCTATTTTTTTTTCTTCTTTTTTTCCGATGTTATGATGTTATTATTGATCATAAATAAAGTATTACTAGTATATTAGGGCAGGGAAAAATATATATACTCTTAGTGGCTAGATGTGATGCCCTTTTGAGTGCCCTGTATTCATTCGATACTATCCTCTTTTCTAATAGTCTTATCCAATTTTTATTATAAGAAAAAAATATTTTTTTAAATATATTAAATAAGTAATATATTTGGTTTATATATAGTTTAGATATATTACATATTAAATATTATTTATAAAAATAAACTTTTGTAGAGGGGTGTATTTAATTTAGCAATAGGAGCTACCATATGCCTTTTACTTTATCTTTAACTGAGAAAAAGTGAACATAATAAATAAGTGCTTTACTACATATACTGTCAATTATGAAAACTTACTACCTAATATTTTGGCAAAAGATTCAAACTGATCCTTCTAAAAAAGCGAACATTCAACTTCTTCGTAACTATGATTCTCTTGGGAAGTTTGGAGTTTACGACTTCTTTATACTAATATTTTCATTAAGATTCTCTTTTGGAATAAAAAAGAAGAGTATTAGGGTTGTTTTAAAATATACATGAAGAAGTTTCATATCATTTAATTTTGTGAAGGAAGAGGGACTTCAACATTATATATAAAATTCAAGTTTTTTAAAGTCTCACATCGCTTAATTTTAGAAAGGAATATGGAGTCAAGACTATATATAGAATTTAAATTCTTTGTTACAAGATGCAACAATAAAAAACACTTTAAGTTGGTATTTGATTTTTTTTCTTCTCTTTTGCTCTTGTGCTCTTGTGTTAGAGTGTTGTGAAATATATTTAAATATTTATTTCGGGGGAGTTTGGGTGTACTGAGAGTCATGTGGTGGTTGAGGGTAAATCATGTATTGTAAAATTTGCACATAATGTTATTCTATGATTGTTACTGTGTTTCTCTGTATTTTATTTTTTCCTAACAACTGGTATCAGAGTGTGGTTTGGTGGGGTATAATTTTTTTTGTATGCTATGTGATTGCATTGTCTGATGTTTCACATCAGAAAAGAAATTATATACTTTGTGTTGGTTGGAAAAAAAATTGGTTTGCTGCAATAAAGGTTTTGGTTGCAATGTCAAGTTTTTCAAGTGCAATAATGAAGATTGATTTATAGAAATTTGATGGAAGAATCGACTTTGACTTATGAAAAATTCAAGTCAAATATGTTTTTATACAATTAGGATTACACAAGACATTGAAAGGAAACATTATAACATGGACAACAAGAAGTGGGAGGAACTATATTTGAGAACTTCGAGTACAATCCGTATGTCTTTGGCTAAGAATATTCTTGCAAATGTTCTTGGTACATCGTCAGTCAAAGAGCCTTAGGAGAAAACTTAAAGGGCTATATCAAGGAAAGGGTATATGAAATTGGTTGTTGTTGACGAAATTGTTTCATGGCTTGTGTATAGATGAACATACAAAAGTATCTAATCATCTAAGTGTTCTAAATGTGATTGTTTCTAAATTAGAAACTATTGAAGTCAATATTGATGATGAAGATAAAACTTTGAGACTCATATGGTCTCTTTCATCTTCTTATGAGCCTCTTAAACCTTTTTTGATATATGGGAAGAAAACTTTGAGTTTTGAAGAAGTTGATAGTAAAATTATTTTTGAAGAAAGAAGATTGAAAGGTGAGGATAATTCTTCATCAAACTCAGTGTTAGTTGTTAAGCGAAAGTCTTATGTGAAGAAAACTAATGAAACGGTGAGATGTTGGAAATGTGGTAAGATTAGGCATGTAAAGTATAAGTGTCCTGATGGGGTGACGTTAGAGAAAAGTATTGAGTCAAATGCTAGCAATGTCTCCCTCGACTTGGGAGGTAATGATCTTCTTTAAAAATTAAGAAGTGTGTCCTCATGATATTTTCGATGTCATGAAAAAGAATGAGCTATTACTAGCAAATTAACATATGGCATTGATGCAAAGTGTGTTGTGAGATTATGTCAATGGTTGAAGAAGTTTCTACCAACATGAAAGTTGCACCATAAAATTTCAACCTGATTTATGACATGTGAAAATTCTTGAAGTGGTTTACCTTCAAATGGAGTATACTCTTCTTGAGGTGGAGTACGATAGTTTTTAAAACTATGTTTGTCGGTGAAGACAATGTGAAAATTCTTCGAGTGGTATAGTTTCAAGTGACTATACTCTTTTGGTGGAGTATGATTGTTGACGAGGACAATGAAAGTTAATGTATTATTTTCAATCAAGGTGGAGATGTTGGTGTTTGTTGAAAATTTAGATCTTGAAGAAGTCTCAAATCACTTAATTTTTTGAAGGAAGAGGGAGTTCAATGTTATATATAGAATTCAAGTTCTTTGAAGTCCCACATCGATTAGTTTTTGTGAAGGAAGAGCAAATCTAATGATATATATATGTTGGGGGTCATGGGGTGAATAGGATAAATCATATGTTGTAAAATTTTCACATAGTGTTATTCTGTGATTGTCATTTGACAACGGTCATAGTTTTTTTTTTCCAGTTTTAGAGTTTTTACATTAATCTCTTGTGTTGTTATCGTGTTCCTTTTTTTTCTCTCTATATTTTTTTTAAATAAAGAAAAATTTTTGAAAGGAAAAAACAAAAATATAAGTATTTTCATATAAATAATAAAAAAATATTTTTTATTTTTTATTTTTTAATATTAAATAATTATAAAAATATACATTGAATTTGAAAAATATACCAACACTTTCTGTAATCCTCATGCAATTTTATTTTTGAATTCTTTTATACTAAAAGAAGGATAATGCTAACTTATTCCCTAAAAATATATGTTAAAAAAATTCATAAATAAAAACTTTATCTTAAAAAATAAAAATAAAAATTAATTTTTATTATTTTTATTATAATTAATACATAATTTTCAAAAAAATATATATTTAACTTTTAATTTATACTCTTAGAGCACATTTTAATTTATACTCTTAGAGCACATTTAACATTATCCTTAAAAAAGATTATTTTATAAAAAATAAAAACCAGCTCTCTTTTATTAAAACTCTCAACTTTTTTCATTTTATATTTACGTTTTCCTAAACCTCTTTCCTTCCCACCTAAACTCTCAAATAAAATTTAAAAATTCAAATTAATCCTTACAAAATGAGAAATATTTAGATTCAAAATAGACTATTGACAACTAAAATATAAATATTTTAATAAAACATATAAGTTCCAATTTTGATGATAAGGTTAATACTTTTTATATTTCATAGATCAAATAATTATGTATTTTCCTCAATTTTTTAAATATTAATATCATATAAGTTTTTTAAAAAGTTGTTAATTTGTACCCACTTGTTTTTTTTAGTTGATGTAAATGATTAATGTGCACCTTTTCATTTATCTAAAAAAAACAACTCTATATTTTAAAAACTATCGAAATATATGAGTAATAGTATAATTTCATATTTTATCTATTTCTTGCAATTAGTCTTTGCTTCTTTCTCATTGTTAGATTAAATTTCATTGATAATATCTTTTTGATGATTGATATTGAAAGAACAATCAAAATCATTAAACTAAATACGAAAAATTGAAATCACAATGATCTTCTGTCATTGTTACATAGTTGTGATTGTGTTGTCTTTAATTCCTCTCTCTCCCACTCTCTCTTAAATAGATGATGTATATTCTTAATAGTGAAATAAGAGTGAGTTCGATGATAGTAGATTATTTATAAATTTTACCATCAAAAATAGAAAAGTCATTACCATTCTTAATGGTCATATTCAAGATCATTGAATTTGAGACCATTTAGAAACTCAAACTGATATAACCTATAAACCACTAAAGTATGATTTTTTATTAACAACGGATCATAAATAAAATTGTTATATTATTGCATTCTCCCACTTAGTCTCTCAGGTTTAATTATTAACCTAAATGAGTTATCAAATAACTTTTTTTTAGAAACAAAGATATGAATCATAGTGATAGTTTATCTAAGTGTGATTATTATACGACGTGTCTAGTTTCTCAAGTATATAATAAATGCGATAACAAAAATTTAATGAATAAACAATATATTATTCGTGGTTCAAATGGAATATATTTTCTCTATAATTACAGCAGGGTCCACCTAAAGCAAAATTTCTATAATTTTTTATATGTATTTTTTAAATTATAAAAATAAAATTAAAATAATTATATTAGTATTTATATGGATTTGAACCATAAACCTTTTATCTAAATATCTAAAAAGGAAACTCCATACAACTAGACAAGACTAAACAATAGACAAATTGTTGTGAAGACCTTAATATATATATATATATATATATATATATATATATATATATATATATATATATATATATATATATATATATATATATATAATTTAAATTAGGTCTTTCATTTGGACTCAAAACTTTTAGAACTTTGGGGGTCTAAATCCCTTGATTTAATCTCCATAAGGTTGTGTTGACCATGAGCTAGAGTGACATTAACATGAGAAAACATCACAATATATAAGTTTTTTATTAATAAAATGCAAGAATACAATCATAAAGAGATACCAATCCTCATTCTCTCAACATGATCATTGAATTTTATTTGGAGGATGCCCTTAGTTAAAATATTAATGTGATCAATACCCTCAGCCATAAAGGTAGCAACTGAACTATCGCTGAAAATTTGTCGAGGCCTAGAAATAGATTCTATATTTCTAAGCTTAGAGATAAAACTCGTATGCTACGCGCATCGTAAGAAGTAGTCTCAAAATAAGAAACAAACTTAAAAATGTTATTTGTTAAAGTAACTTTATTAATAATAAATAATGAAATGATTATATGAATTAAAATATAATAAATAAGAATAAATTAGTAAAAATAAATAAAAATATCACATTATTATTTTAAAGAGATAAATAATTTGAGACAAATAAAAATATCACATTACTATTTTAAAGAGATAAATAATTTGAGACAAATAAAAATATCACATTATTATTTTACAGAGATAAATAATTTGAGACAAATAACAATACAGAAATAATATTTTGTTCCGAGAAGTACCTAAACATTTTTTTTTTCAAATAAAAGATTTTAGAATCATGTTAGAGTCAGATTCTTGTAGAGACAGTATAATAATTAAGAATAGTTTATTTACTTGTCCTATTATACCTTATTAATATTTTATTAACATTCTCTTGTGTATCATATTTTTTAACTAAGTGTTCATCATCTTGATTACGAACTTGATCTATTGGACTATCAACAGTTTATGGAATCTCAATAATTGGTTGGTCAACATCTACTTGAACGTGAGCGATGTTGTGAATAGCAACCAATTTACCACTCATAGTTGAAGATTAAGACTCTGTATGAAATGAACATGAACTAAGTTTCCAATTTGATAATTTCCATTGACAAGTGATTTTCAAGAAATTTTGAATTTTTGTTCTTCTTTCATCAACATAATTTTAGTTTTGATAACCATCTATAATGTATTGGAAAACAGTCTAATTTTATTGAAGAAACTTAGCAAAGTTACCATGTGTTAGTCCACTTTCAGTCTACCTGCTATAGTATTCTCAACTCATATATTATATTGCCTTTTCTATTTTGTTTTTCCATTGGTTCTCAACTTCATCCTTGAAGATTTTAAAGGCATTCAATATTTCATTTTTATTATGAAACAAATAAATATTTATATATTGTGAATAATCATTTATAAAGGTGATAAAATTATTTGTCGATCATATTTATTGGTATTTGGACAAAATATGTCTATAAGAATTAATTCTAATATGTTTGAACTCCTATTGATATCTTTTTTAGACAAGTTAGTATATTTCCCCTTGATATAGTTAACGCAAGTTTCAAAGTAAAAAAAAATAGAGTATTGAGAACATTGTCATTCAATAGCAATATATATTATTCTACGATGTCATAACATAGAAGAATTTTTACATAGAAGAGTTCTTGTTAATATTACACTAGTTAATGCAAATTTGAACATATAAATTAATATAACGGTGAATGTACTCAATAGATACAAGTCTAGAAACTACCGTAGTCAGGTGAATGTACTCAATAGATACAAGTCTAGAAACTACCGTAGTCAGAATTCTGTTAAAAAAAAGCTTGCAATTTATGGAATTTGAACCCACACCATTTGGTTAAAATGTCTCACCATCGTGTATACATAAAAATCACATTGATATTTTGAGAAATTAAGAATTCAAGACTTCCTTCAAAAACAAACATGAAGGTGAAACATTAATGAAAAATGATGGTGAAGACTGTGAGAAAAAAAAATAATAATAAAGTTACATAATTAAACTACAAAAAATAATTATAATTTAAAATGGTAGAACATTAAATAAACATGCATGAATACCTCATAAACAAACACATATGTTCTCATCGATATGATTTATTTTTGGGTTTGTATGAACATTGAACATGTAGACGTGAATTCAAACACAAAATAAGGGACTAAAACAAAACAAAAAATTAGATTACAGTGACTAAAATAAAAAACGCGTCAATTTATAGGGACAAAAAGAATATTTAATCCAAAATTCTGGATTTATGTTCATATCTTCGTTCTTAACCATCATATAAACCCTGGATTTTTTCAAATCCAAAATTATTCCTTGTTTTCCATTTTTAAAAAATGATTTCTCACACTTTTATCAAGACCAAAGACTACCATTGTACAATAAAAATCCACCACCAATTCTATTAGGTGATGAAGCTTGCAAATCCATCTCTCAAACAACAGCTAAATTAAATGAAACAGAGTAACGTTATCTATTAGGGATTTAGAATGGAGTAAATTTACCAACTGAATACGTAGTAATGAATGAAGATGCAAAGGAAGAAGAAGAATATGAATTAGAGGAGAGAAAGAAAAAAATCAAATTGTAAAATCAGTTCAATTTTAGATTTAGTCCTCCTCCCTATCGTGTAATATGTACATATGCGTTGCAAATATAAAATAAGAAATACAAGTAACTTAGTTGAGAAACATCTTTGTCTTAAATGTAAAGCCCATGGTTCAAACCTTCTTGGGATCATTGTTTGAAAATTTAAGACTATTTAACCCTAAGATATTTTACAATTTCAAAATAAATTCATTATTCAAAATTAAAATGAACATATCAATAGACTTCACACGTGAACATATGTTTCTTCTTCAATAGGATAATTTGCTCACTTTTCACTTGCTTCCTAAAGTTTTGTATACCCTATAATTTTTTTTTTATCAATTACAGATCCAAAATCAATCCATTAGGTGTCAATATTAACATCACTCATATTAGATTGACAACAAACAAATAAAAATAAATTACCTTTTCCTCAATACATTCTTTGAATAATGTCCATTGCTTTTTAATGTGTCCTCCTTTTTTATAGGAAAATCATTTTTCCTCCTTTTTGATATTATCCAGTATGCATTCCTAGTTCACTAAACCGAAATTGTGTTGCAAAATGAAGAAATAAAATGTTACTGGACATGGTGCAAAGTATGTTTAACACCTATAATCTTCCTAAATCCTTGTAGAATAAAGCACTAAAGATGGTTACCTATATTCTAAAATAGGTTCCCACCAAGATTGTTCCAAATACATCTTTTAAACTAATTAAAGGCTATTAATAGATTTGTGACCATTATGGTCATTTTGTATTTTCTCTGCTAATTGGTTTGAAACTGGTCTTTTTTATAACTTTGTTATTCTTGTGATTGGTTCTCAGCAATGCATTTTTACTCTGCTCCATCATAACCATTTCTTCTTCAAGAACACACACGGTTATCATTTTATTGATCGACCATTTATTTTTATGTGTATTGTTTTAAATCTTAAAATCGGCATACTCAATTGGAATGGGGTTTAGAATAGAGTGGATTAAGAAGCATTGACACATATTAATCTCAAAGTTTTAAAATTGAGTTGAAATATCACACATTTTAATAATTTTCTCATACACAATTTTCACATTACCGATGGGTGTATCTTATTGAGATTATATGTATTAACAATGTAAACACACCACAAACTAAACCTTGTAACATGAAAATTACCGATGGGTTAAATTTTAAAATTTATTTGAGTTTTTCGATTGGCTTTTTCATATTACATACGAAATCTCACACTTTATGAATATAAAATAATTTTTCTCTATGTAATAATTATGTTTTATAATTAAAATATCAAATTATTCACCAATTTCATAATTCTTTTGAGAGAGTTATGAAAATAATTTGGCATCCTATCCTAATTAATTATAGGAATTCAATAAAATCCTTATAGGATAAAATTCACTATATTACATACAATTAATTACAATAGTATGTGTGATTGTTTATGTAATCCTACACAAATATAGGAATAATTTTAACTAATTAGGGATGCTATCTCTAATCCAAATTTATCAAGATCGCTAGCCATAAAAAAATTGAATTATTTGAGAATAAAAAAATTATAAATATAACAATATAATAATAGATAAAGTTCTCATATAAAAATATAAATATAATATAATATTATGCATTTGATTTTATCTATACATATAATAATAAAGAAAATGTGTGTGAAGTAGCTCAACTTATATGTGATAGTTTAATTAAATAAGTATTAAGTGTTAGTCTAGAGTTTAATCTTTGTCAATAATATTTTTTTATATTTAATTATTAATATAAATAAATTGTTGATATTTGTAAATAAAAAAAATTAATAAAAAAATAAACGAGACTGATAAAACAAATGTGAAAAACAGAAATCACAGTTATCTCCGGTCAATATTAAAGTGTTGTGGTGAGCACACAACTTTTGATTCTTCCAAGTCTCTCTCTTATATTCTTTCCTATATAGATGAAAAGATGGTGTATATTTTGAATAGTGGAATAAGAGCAAGAGTTTGAATTAAGGATTATTTATAAACTTATTGTTAATAATATTTTAGATTTAAATATTATTTATTTATTATATTTAAATGATTATTATATGAACATATATATTTACATTAATTATATGATCTTTTCGTATATGTAAGTTGAAGTTTTTTATTTATTTTAGTTCCTAATTTTTTTATATTTAAAAATAATCACTGAATATTAAAATCATTTTGGTACTAGTCTCTAAAGTAAAAATCCGTAGGAAAATTCAAAGAAAAAATCCGCAGGAAACTTGCATATTTTAAATTCAATAGAAAATATGCAGGAAACCTGCCGATTTTCTTAAGGATTTTGATTGTAAAGACTAAAATAAAAAAGATTTAACATTTCAAGAATTATTTCCACTATTACCAATAAGATATTTGAGGGCGAAACTTTCATCTCGAAGAATAAAAAATCGATGGGATATATCCTTTTAGCGCAATGTTATATATATCTAGAAAGGAGTTCGCCTCAATTCCATCTTACTGCATTATATATATATATATATATATATATATATATATATATATATATATATATATATATATATATATATATATATATATATATATATATATATATATATATATATATATTTAAATGGTTTAATCTTGTTTCTCAGTTGGCGCATTTCCAAGTTCCCTTTTTTATTTTTTAATCTTTTTTTCTTTCAATTTTTTTTTAGTATTAACCTCGGTTACATGGTCCAATTGAAAAGTAATATATTTTGCATCAATATTTGCAAATCAAAATTTTCAAAAGCCCTTTTTAATTCTTATTTTTTATATTCAAATCCCATAATTTTTCTAAAAAATAGACGTGATAAATATTTTAAATGTATTCTCATGATATGGTGCTATGATACTTTTTTTTTATATATTTTTTAATTAAAACATACACGTTGGTTTTTTCGGAAAATCGACGTGATTTCTCTTTTGCATGAAATACTTCAGAGAACTAGACTCTAACTTTTCATTACCTATCAATGCTCTAACTTCATATCGTCATTCTCTTTGCAAAAACTCTAAGCGATTTCCATCGTCACTCTCATCAAATCTCTTCCAATAGTTGATATTCATCAACACTCGAACATCAAAAGTCATCACGTTCGAGGTACGTTTGTTGTTCTTCTAACAATAGGTTTATATCACTGAAATGACTTTAGTTTCTCTTGATCATTTGTTTTTCCATTTTGATCATTTGTTTCAGTACTTGCATTTGTTTCACTAAAATGGCTTTAGTATAACTGAAGTGACTGTAGTTTCTCTTGACAACTTGTTTTTCCATTTTGATATCTGAAATGTTGTTAGTTAGTATGTTTCTATGTGTTGTTTATCACTTAAATGATGTTAGTTAGTATATTTCTTTATTTAGATACTCATACAATATTTGTTGCAACCTCTATTAATACAAAATGTAAAAGAAAAAGTAGAGGTGTCATGATGTATGCCAATGTGAAAAAACCCACGAAAAGGGTATTCGCTACCCGATTACAGTTGATGTTGCAACCGACAGGGCTTATGGTGAAAATGTTGAGGATTTTATGGGTTAGATTGCGTTACAAGGTAGAAGTAAAGTGAGAGTTTTTATACATAGTTGACATGACATTGACGATGATTTGAAAAGTAGCATATGGACCAGCATTATCGTATTTATTTTGAATTCGATGATTTATTTTATAAGTTTATATGATCATTTTTTTTTATTTAATACTAATAACAAATGTATTGTGTAAACATATGAGGTGTTTGATGTTAGTCCAGATGATAGTATGGTGAAAAAGAAATTGCCTACATATGCTGGTGAGTGTTAGAGGGGATTTAAGACATAACTCGCCATTGATTATATTACTCATCCATGTGATGAAGATAAGCATGAAGATAAGCCTCCATACTTGATGTATTCATTTATTGATCAGTATGTTTGGGAGAAATTTGTAAAGTCTGGCATCACTCCTGAATTCTTGGCTAAGAGCAAAAAAGGAAAGGATAATAGATCTAGAAATATCTATCCACATAGATTGTCTCGTGGAGGAAATGAAAAACTTGAAAAGAAGATGATTGAAGAAAAAAGAAAACAAAGGAAATCGGAGTTGAGAGATTCTATAAGCCTTGATTGCACTCCATCTCCATCATTACGCCATGAGAAATGCAAGAGGGAACACCAAAGAAAAGGCAGCGAGGTCACATCAGATACTTTTTTCAACAATTTTTGTTTTAGTTAAATAAATTTGGTAAGGATGAAATTTTATATGTGTTATAGGATGTACTGGTTGAACAATCCAAAGTTGGCCTCTTTATTCCACAAGATCGTCATGACATCGAGGTAGAAGCGATTGGAACTGAGGAGCATCTTGGGCGTGTCCGTGGTTTTGGAAGAAATGTTTGATTCAAGTCACATTTTGGACCATCTAAATCATATAGAGAAGTAAACCATATGAGAGAGATTGAATAGATAGTTGTTATATAGGTGGGAGATGTAAGAGAGAAGTGTATCCAGGAGAGAGAGAGAGAGAGAGAGAGAGAGAGAGAGAGAGAGTTTGTTGCAGCAGGTGCGGGAGACTGTGCAGAAGGAGCAAGAGGAGCGAGAGAGGTTGGCCGAGGAGGTGCAAAATAAGTCGAAGGAGGAAAAGCTTGAGAAGATATCCGAGAAATGTACCCGTGATGTTCTTGAGGTATAAGCATAAGTTAAAAAAATGGTTGTATGTTGTTGTTTTTATTATTTGCGTATTTTAATTTTTGTATTGTATTTCTGTTGTTTTTATGATGCAGAAATTGAATTCATTGGGTCTACTCATCCAAACAATTTAGAATTCTCAGTTGTGCATTCATGATAAAGTTATGGGCGGTACAAGCACGAAAGAAAGTTGTTGTGCCCACCAAGACAATATTGAAACCACACCACCACAATTAGATAACACTAAGAGACTTTCAATGATATTAGATAGTATTTCAAGCATCTACCAGAATATTAAATTAATTCATGACCCATATCAGTTTTTCGTACTTCCTAATACTTCTTTATGGAATTTTTGATGGGGGTGAACGGATACCATATTACAATTGTGGTGCTCGTAAGTATAATTTTTACGTTGATTTATAATTATATGCATACATTCTTGTACTTTAACATAAAGATTTGATTCTTGCAGGTTCTTGCATGAGATGTGTTTTGAAAGGAATTTAATAAAGTATGGTTTCATAGATCAAAGACAAATTAGCCTTCATGGTGGTATGATAGCAAACAATATCACATTTTACGTACAAGAGAAGTTGTTGATCGAGCACAAAACATGTTATTTGACCCCATTTTTTCGCCCGTAAGTATATTTTAATTTGTACTTTCATTTATAAATCAATTTTATACATATTATTAACTATTTTGAATGTTTATAAAGTAATCATTGGCAACTAATTATTATATGTTCGAAGTAAAATGTTGTTGTTATGTTTTGCTCGTTGCACAAGGAACTTGAAAAAGTTATAATTAATGCTTTGAGTAGGTAAGTGGTATTATTATTAACTCAAATTTTACCTTTAATTTTGAATTTTTTTTATTCATGTTTAATTTTATCCGACATGTGTAGAGCGATGGGGATATACAATACAATCAAACATAAAGTACTTGGTAGAAAGTCAAGGTTCTATTACCCAAAAGTAAGTATATTACTTGTGATTTTTGATATTATTTTATTTATGTGTATTAGTGATATAAATATATGAAAATTATTTGTAGTGGTGAAAACAACCCGAGAGTCATTCTTGTGGATATTATGTTATGAGACAAATGTTTGATATTGTCTCTAGAGGCATTACAAATGGACGGACTAAGCATGAGGTATTAGCTTAATCCATATACATGTAATTTATGTATATTTTAAATTTAATATTGTTGTTGTTAGCTTATCATAATTTAAACTTTGTTCTAATTATAGAAGTTTAGAGATAAATCACCATTCTCACGAGAAGATATAGATGACATTAGATCACATTGGGCCGATGTCTTCTTATCTTGTTATGAAGCTCAACATCAATAGTTTTTCTTGGTTGCTATAAGCTTAATTTCTCTCTCTCTCTCTCTCTCTCTCTCTCTCTCTCTCTATATATATATATATATATATATATATATATATATATATATATATATATATATATATTTTTTTGTTTGTTTGTTATTTTTATGTAAAAAATATTGATTTTGTATTTTGTGTCGATGAGAACAATGTAAATATGTACATTTAAAATGATTTGATTCTGGTTCTGTCAATATTTTGTAGTTTCTGTGTAAAAAATGATATAGGTAATTCAAAATGAGATATAAAACAAATTATATATGGCAATAGATAAGTTTTAACCCCTCGGTTATTAATTAAAACCGACATACAAATATAACTTATTACTTCGGATTTTAAATAAAACCGAGAGGTAAAGTGGCACGCGCTTCATAGTTTTGAAAATAAAAAAATGTTGTTGCTAGAGATCGAACCGATGTCCTTTTCCATTATAACCTCGGTTTTTCTAAAATCGATGGATAAAGTGGTAAGTTTTCATGTCGCCCTTCATTACCTCGGCATTGTAACCAGGTATAAGTCATTTTGCGTCCAATATGATATGTGTTATTTGTAGTAGTATTGTTCAAAAAAAAGATTTAGGAACTAAAAACAAAAATACGCCAATTTACAAAGACGAAAAGACTATTTAAGCCTAATTATATTAACTATTTGACAAAATTACACGAGAGATCTTTTATATTGTTTCTTTTAACAGGTTGGCCCTTTAAGTTTTTTTAACAACTTGGTCCTTTAGGGTGATTTGTACATCTTTTTTCTCACATTTTGAACATTTAGAAATGTGTGACTATTGTATTTCGGGTCGCACTTCATCATTTTAATACCACTCAAAATAATTGCATTCACAATTAGCACCGTCATGCTATTAAAAAAGGATAACAGTGCACATATTTGGTAAATTAAAGGACCAAATTGTTACAAAAAATTTACAGCACCAACATGTTACAAAAAAATAACTTAAAGGACCTCTGGTGTAATTTTGTCTAACTATTTATTAAATTAAAAGACTTTATCGATTAAGTGATCAAATAAATTTAAAAATACTAATTAGATTTTTATTTAAGAACTATTTAATCAGTTGAGTATGAGCTCAAATACGAGTGAATATCACAATAAACTACTTTGGAATAATGGTAGCCTTAATTGGCTGTCACCCAATTTCATAATAAAATCATATAATTAACACTATATTGAAGATTGAAGGTGAAATTTATCGTAAAATAATATTATTTTGGTTAATGTGACCATTTTTGTTTAGATTTAAAAAATGACATTCATTCAGCTAGTACAGGGTGGTTGTAAAACAATCTTAAGGATAAAAAAAGATTAATCCATGAACAAACTCACAACTTTCAAAGTTAATAGGATTTGAAAAAAATTGTTTACAAATATGGCAAAATCAAAGTGTCTGCAATACACATGTCTTCAATTATATTATATTGGCGACGTTAATTTTTTGATTGAATCTTCATTAGATCTAAGTGAATCTGCATTAGATCCAACATACAAAGTCTTTTGAAATAAAATTAGTGACCATACACTCACTTTATTGTATTTTACAAGAACAATTAGCATCCATCATGGAGTCTCACTAAAACTAACCGAGACCACACTCAAATCTAGTTTTCAACCTCCCCAGCCACCCTCTTTGACATGGTGGCATGACGAGGCGCCACCATGACTATCAATGCAGGCCACGATGACTAGGAAACCTTACCAAAGATGCGGGTTATTATGGACAAGATATCATGTTCAAACTAAACTTTTAAGGTGAAGGTCATAAGCCATCGGGAGCGGAACCATGAAAATTTCGAAGTAGAAGACAAAGTTCTTTGTCCCTTATCCACTCTTAGATGATATTTAGGGAGCTCTATCATAAGAGAACTTCAAACCACCATAAGAGGTGAAGTTTGATGGGAAGAGCCACTCCAAGAACACATTGTTGCCATAAATAGGAAAATGGCAATCATAGGTGCATTGAATCATTGATGTGCACCTGCCCAATACTTTTAAAGAGGAGGCCATAAGGTAGTTCATGAACCTCCCTCTCCTTCAGTAACCAGCTATCAATACCTCTCTCTAAAATTAGTCAACCAATTTTCAATGAGTAAACACTAGAAGGTGTCTAACATTAGTATGTTTAATATACGCCAAGGAAACTTTGAGTCACTGAGAGAATACCTTTCATGTTTGAATGAGGCGACTATCAAGGTAATTCATTCAAACTATGACATGTTTGTGAGAGCATTCTAGAACAGTTTGAGAGTCAAATATTTCAACAAATGTCTAAAAGAAAATCCTTGTACCTCTGAAAAAAATTGTGGCACAAGACAATTGTCACATTAAAGATGAAGAGAGAAACACTGAGAAGAGAGCCACAAACATCAATAAATGTGCCTCTGGCATATTCGCCTTATCGCAATAGTAGCACATGAGTCACTATACTTTGCCCGTTAGAGACAAAATGGATTTCAAGCTTAATGGCAGGCTCATTGACAAATTCACTCCCCTCAACACTCGTCAGGAGAAACTTTAGTGTGTATATCTCCACACTCATGATACTAGTACTCCACAAGCCCCTAAGTTAGATATTATGGGGGTCAGACTCGGGTGATGAAATTACCACAAGGTGAAGGATCATCACACTAATGATTACTACAATCTTAAGAGAGAGATTTAGTTCATTATCCAAGAAGGCCATCTGATGAAATACATTAGTATAGGCTCTCAACAGATTGGAGGAGGCTCAAGGACTCATGAGAAAAATCATCTTGAAATCTCAAAGTCCAGGAAAGACAAAAAGTTTGACAGAAGAGAGGAGGACATACATGTCTGATACATTGTGAATAATATAGCTAGAGGGTTCACTGGAGGAGGGGAATTTAGTATAGATCTATATGCTTGTAGGTATATCAATAAGTGATTAAAGACGATGAAGCTTATGGATAGCTCGATGCAAGTCAATCAGAAGTTGCTCAATTTTGATGATGATATGTATTTTATGCTCAGTCTTGATAAAGATATATTTTTAAAGATGAAAACACTTGAAGCCAAACAAATACTAAAGATGACTCAAGTAGTCACAGATGCACAAAATGGTTGATAAAGGTATCCTTCATAATCAAGCTAGACATTTATGTCAAGGATCACTACTGATTTAATCCTTCAAAATCTTAGATGATGGTAATCAACTTTGTAATATCTCAAGCCTCATTAAGAAAATATGAATCTTCAGAGTATAAAAGAGAGGAAGTGTGAAAGCTCTTTTAATTGTGTCTGTATGAGTGATTAGTTTATTATAAAGACACAAGGGCATTTCTCTAAGTATTATGCTAAACCATACACACATTAAAAACATTTAGAAGCATATCATTTTTCAATTAAAATCACTAGAAATGTTTTGGAAACCTAGACAATTGACTTGAGAAGTGTCAAATTTATTAGGATACTTTTTGCAACTGTCTAATTAATTATATCTTTGGCATATTTGATTAATGATACCTAATTGAGTCTATAATCAATTATGACAACCTCTTAAAAATTGGTAACAAATCTATATCTAAACCTTCCAAGTTGGTCCACAATAATCGATTATTTACACTTCCAAATCGATTAGGACATTAATTTGGCTCATGGATTGTTTCCAAATGTACACCTAACCTTGGTCTATAAATAAAGAGCTTCTCTGTCATTTTTCAACATCCAGAAAACATGAAAAACCTCACTTTTTATTTTACTCATTATCTCTCTAAATATTTTATATTTTCTCACATACTTATACCCATAATGCTTTGAGAATATTCTTGAGCCTCAATGAAGATACTTGTTTGTATTTGAGGGATTTGTTTATGCCTCCATTTGGTTCGTGAGCTCCATCATTGAATAAAATCTCTCTTTTTAGTTCATAAAGACCAACTAGTAAAATATCTCTACAACGGTTCTTTAGCTCAACCCGTTTAAAATCTCTATCTATTCGAGATCAACCTTGTACAAAATCTCGCTCAATTTATGAGTTCAACCTGGTATAAAAGCTCGGTAGGTTTGAGATCATTCTGGTATAAATCTATGTTCCATTCAGAGGATAGCCAACTCAAAACTCCGTCTTGGTTAATGGTTACTGTAAGACCCTAATTTTGCCCCTAAGATCCCTCATGGCATCATAACATTACATTGCATAGCCTCAAGGATCATTGAGCATCTTGGTTCCCTTTGCTTTTGGGTGGGACTCCTTGTGAGTGGTTTGATATCACCAAGCATGCTTGAATTGTATATCATTGCTTTTCTCATTTTGTTTACTAACCAAAAGCCCAAAAATATGTCACTAACATCTTTTGGTTGTAGCTTGAGCAATCACAAGATCAAAAGCTTCAAGGAGGTCATTGGTCAAGAGGAGGTGGAAGCAAGCATGGTAATGGTTCCCAAAGTCTCATCCATCAAATATGCCCCCCTAGTGTTCCAATTAATCATTTTTGATCAAGGCAAGTCAAAGGATTTGAGGTTGTTCCCCAGAGAAGCCCTAATTCATCTGTGCATCACAATGCCTTGCTCATGAAGCAACCTCAGCCCATGGTCAAATATAATCAAGGGAAGTTCTTTAATTAATCATTTCATGCATATTTGAACTTATTTGAGTGTCCTCAATCATCAATTCATCAAGATATGGGTTGTGGATTTGAGAAGTTGATAAGTCAATTCATCTGACTTTTTTGAAATGCACTGAGGCCTAACTTTTTACGTGTTGGTCAAATGGAGATGGTTCGAAAATCAAAAATGTTCTTAAGGATAATTTGAACAACTTTAATGTTCATCAAAAATTAATTTGAAGCTTGGAAGACCATCTGCCATTCCAATACATTATAGGTCATTTTGATTGAAACCCTAATTTTGGGTCAACTTCCCAAGAACATAACTCACTCAGTTTTTATGATTTTGAGGTGAGATCAAATGCATTGGAAAGCTTAAGATGTCTACTTAAAATGTTATGTTGAACAAAATTTCAAAATCTCAAAGAAAATACATGTGATAATGCAAGACATTATAGACCCTTTTTGACCAAATGCATTAAAAGTCAAAAAAGTCCAACTTCAAGTGCCCATAACTCTTTAATAAAAAATCCAAATGATGCAAAATTTAAGTCCATTTTGATTGTCTTGAAAAGATCTACAACTTTTGATGTTGGAGGTTTTTCCATTTGGAGCTTGCATCAGCAAAACAGAAGGGCTTGAAAGTTGGCCAATTTTAGAAATCTTGCCTTGACATGTTTTGCACATCACCCTTCAAGCTCAAATTTCACTAATTTCAAAGGCCCAAATGAAATTTTGATCAACATGACATTTGTTCCTTATGCAATAAGCTTTCCAACCATTACTCAGAAGCTTGCATTCTGATTTTGGACATGGCATTTTGGAAGGCTTCAATGAAATAGTGCATTTTATGAAAATCATTTCAATTGCCATGCATGATCCATTAATACACAATCTGCACGTCCAATTTGTACATGATGATGATCAGCTGCCAAAACCAAGTGGAATTGGGCCCTCCATGCGCCTGTACAGGCCCATGCATGGAGGCTCTTTCCATTCATGCAAATTTGAAATCATGCATTCAGCATTGCCTTGCCTATAAATACATTGCATATGAGCTTCATTTCACTAACCTGAAGGCGCCTGAACCTCTGCTGAATTGAATCCTCAACCACACTCAAAGGAACTCTCTCTTTTCTCTAAAAACTTCAGATCTAGAATTCAGTTTCCTCGACTGTTTTCTTGGATCTAAAAGTTCCTAGACTTCTTCACCTTGATCCATTGAACTTCTGTTTTGATAAAGCAAGCGAGGTATCATGCTCAATTCACCAGAACTCAAGCTTGCACTCCAACTGGTAATTTCCTCGATTCTCTTCATCCATGGACCTTTTTGCTTGGATCTAATGTTGGCTGAAGTCCTCTCAATAGAGGCATTTGATTTGTGCTTTCAATTTTGCAAAAACATGAAGTTCATGATGAACACCATCATACTTCCAGCTTTGATTTGTCCATTTATATGGATCTAGAGTGGAAGTGCATGGCATAGGAGTGATGTACATCACTTCCTCTTTCGATTGATATATAGATAGCCTCATTTGGTGGCCATTTGCGTTTCTGCATTTTTTGAGGTTAGCCGGAGGTTGGCCGGAGAAGACGGTGGCGCTGGCCACCGTCTGGTCTCCAGATTGAATCTCAGCCGTGCATTTCATTTTCCAGATTCAATCATAGCCGTTCCATGTTATGACTTTTTAATAGGCAGCGTGTCGTTCAGTTGACTGAAGCGCATGGTGGATGCGCGCATGTGGTCCACTTGATTGGCCAACTCATTTAATGAGCTTCATCTAACGCTCCGTGTTTTTTCACATTTTTATTTCTGATTTCATTTTCCTTTTATTTTTTAAATTCCATTTCATTTCCAAAATTCATATCTCCTTCATTATTGGTCCAAAAATTATGGGACCAATTGCATTATTTCTCTTGTAATTTCTAGTTTCTAAAAATGATTTTTAATATTTTTTATTTCATCATTTGATATTTTTTGTGAATTTTCTCTTTTCTGGTTATTTTTAATTTATTTTAAATAGTTTTTGATATTCAAAAAATACAAAAATATTTTCCTAACCTATTTGAATGATGATGGATCTATGAAAAATATTCTCATCAATTTTTGAATTGATTTGAGATTTATTTAAGATTTTAATTCAATTAGGTTATTTTTATTCATTTTTAATTGATTAAAAATAGTTTCTGACTTCTAAAAATGCTGAAATTTTTTGTCAAACTTTGTTTGACCTTGTTGAACTTAGGATAAATCACTTGGACTTTTCAAGGTTGATTTGAAGTGATTTTGAAGTTTGACCTTTCCATTTATTTTTAATCCAGGTTTATTTTAAATATTACAAAATGCCAAAAATATTCTATTCATTTCTTGACTTCCAATCTTCATCTCACTTCTGTTTTTGATTGTTTAACCTTGACTTTCAATGTTATTGGTCAACATATGAGGATTGGTACATGATATTTCACTTAATGCATTTATAGTTCTTTACTTTTGCCATTTCCATTCTTCATCATTCATCTTCTTCTTCTTCTTCTTTTTTCTTTTTTGATCAATGAGTTGAAGGTTGATAAGTTAGCATTGATTAGGGAGATTTAACATTCTTTGATTCAAATCTAATTCAACTTGATCAATTGATCAAGTGAATGGCTTTGCATTAAGGATATGTTGTCTTCTAAATCATGCAAATGGCTTAAACCAATACAAGATCATTTTCTTCCTCTTTTTGGCATGGAAAGTTGTTGGGACTTGGTTTACTAATCAAGACTCCTAACTTGTGTTTGTTGCCTACATTATTATTGACCGGCCTCAGATAGTTGTGACTTCTACATAAGTCCAATTACGATTGCTTAACATAACACTAAATTTGCCTTATGGCACACTAACTACTAACACTAACTATTGACAATTAACATTTATTTTATGCAATTTACTTTTATGCAATTTACAATTCTTGCACATATTATTCATTTGCTTTTTCCTTTGCTCATTGGAGCACATGTTTATGTTAATGCCATTTGCCTTTTGCCCACTTGGGTTTATAATTGTGAATATATCTTTTGTGCTTGTGTTTGTCTGTTTGTTGTGACAAAATGCCAAGAATTGGACAATATGGACTTAGAATTTAGGACCTTACCTAAGCAAGTGGAATTTGAAGAGAAACTAGGCATTGGGCCTTTAGAGTGCTATAAAAATTGAAGAGAACTTTGAAAGGACTATCTTCTAAAACTCCCTCTTGTCCATTCCTTGATTATTTATAGAACTTTTTGATGTGTGTTTTCTTGTGCTAGGGGATTCCAACCTTGAGTAACTTTGAGGAGCTATTACCATGAACATCCAAAGAGAAAGATACAAAAGCCGTTGAAGGATTCCTAGAAGCATGACCTGTGTGTTGATTGCTTGAAATATTTGCTTGTGATTGCTTGTTCCAAAGGATGGGAGCTACTTGGATCATCAATATGATCTCAAGAGAGGAACTCCTAGTGTGGTTTTGATTTCTTATCCCTCACCTTTTATTTTCCTTAGGACTTAACCATTCTTCTCCTTCTCTCCACTCTAACCCAAGCCAAAACTTTTTGTGCAAACATTTCATTTGTTTTCAACATTAGAAACCTAAGCCTTATGCTCTTGATTTTCAAACCTCCTTTTCATAACAGTTATTTTGAATTGAATCTCTAAGTCAACTTTGACCATTTTTGTACATACTTCTAATTAGTAAATATAACCCATTCAAATTTCTTTTGTGGTTCCAACGGCCACTTCTTAATCAAATTTTTCCATAACCTTTAGCTATTAGGTTTGAGTTATCTTTGTGGTAGATGTAATACTCACCTTCGTCCTTAGTGATGGACAATGAGCCTTCCATGCTTATTATAGGGTTAACCCCTCACTAGCATGTTGAAGCTATCCTCACATGGTGGACTTGTGGTTTTAGGTTGAGTTTTCTCCCTTTGATAACAAAAGACCTTAAGGCTTTTGGACCAAGCAATTCACCAACTCTTTTGAGATTTTTACCCCGAACTACGAGGTTTTGATCCTAATCTTTTTTAAGATGGTACGTAGGCAATGGGTTTATCCATTCAAACACAAAATGTAAATAAACTTATATATTCTTTTCTCATCTCTTCAATCATGTCTGCACAAACAAAATTTTCACAAAATACCAACCTTACAACAAGTATGAAAAGGGCTCCCTAGGAGTACCTAGGATGTTTTGGGTACCTAACACCTTCCCATTGCATAACCAACCCCCTTACCCAGATCTCTGTTTCTTTTACTAGTTTTTGTTAAAACTTTTAGGTTTTTGTTCGCTTTCTAACCATTCCTTTGGATAAATAGAAGTGCGGTGGCGACTCGACTTGTATGATTTACCTTGGATTTAGTCAATATCTCTAATGGTAACGAATACCCCACTACCGAAAAGTGGCGACTCTGCTGGGGACTAAGGATCCTAGTGGATTTTGCCAACTTTTCATGCTTGTTGTATTGTATTGTTTTGTGACATATTTTTGTGCAAATTTGGGATTACTGTATTGTATGTAATGATTGATTTGCTTGATATTAATTCCTTGTATGCTTGGTGATCTTTGTGAGATGAGTTCTATACCCGGACTCGAGTGCACTTAGGATAGGAGAATGGCATAGTCTTGTTGACTTGTGTGAAGTTATTCCTTAGCAAGTTGACTTGCAAGTCCATTCACTTGGTGGAGGTCATGTTGGGATCAATAATGTCACACAAGTAGTTGTGGTTAGACATTATTCTTTTCAATATAGACCTTAGAAACCAAGGACCTTAGTTTACCAAGCCCATCTTGGCCTATTCTTAAGATGTAGTGCGAAAGTCGTTCAAGTGTAAGATTTGATACGATTGTTATGCGATACTACACTTATAAGAGTCTCTCTTGAGAATATTTTTGGAATACGAGTAGTCGTTTCTCCGATAATATCCGAAGGATGGGATGATGACTATGGGAACCCCTTGTAGAACATGTTTGGCAGGTTTAAACCCTAGTACATTCCCTTTGGGAGGTTCTTAACCAAAACTCCATGCTCGTGAATTGCAACGAACCCTTGATTCATGGTCGATCTGTTCATATATCCTTAATATCAATGGAACTTGGGTGTTGATAAGGTGTAAACCATAATCCACCAAAATGGATGATTGATATTAAGGATGATATGATCCATCCCATGACCTTTGTTTCGTGTGCTTTGCTAGATCCTTGAGTGTGATTGTTGCATTCATTCATTCATGCACTCATTTGCATCCATATCATCAATAATAAAAGAAAATTTTCAAGAAACTTGAGGGGTTTATTTGCAAAATTTTCAGACATGGAAAGACAAAGAAGGAATATAAAGAAGTACAGCTTCAGACAACCAGATTTGAAAGAGTTAAGGAATCTGACATCCTATGTACTAGATCCTTTGGGTTTCAAAGCTCGTTTTGGGAAGCTTCTTCCTCTTCTGACTACTCAGGTGGATGAAGGGTTGATGAGTGTATTGGTGCAGTTTTATGATCCCTTGTACCATTACTTTACGTTCCCGGACTTTCAGCTTTTTCCTACCCTTGAGGAGTATGCTTATCTTGTGGGTATACCTATCCTGGATCAGTTGTCGTTCAGTGGCTTGGAGAGAGTTCCTTCTTCTCAAGAGATTGCTGATCTGTTGCGTATAGATGAATCTATTATTGGTGCTCATATGACTACCAAAGGTGGATTTCAAGGTCTGCCTTCTGAGTTCCTCATTGATCAAGCTACTGTGTATGGGAAGGCCATGAGTGAGGACGCCTTTGAAGCCATATTTGTACTTCTCATCTATGGGTTGGTATTATTCCCCAACATCGACAAGTTTGTGGATGTGAACGCTATTAGGATCTTTTCTACTCTTAATCCCATTCCTACTCTGTAGGGTGATGCTTATTTCTCTTTGCATCTAAGGAATACAAAGGGTGGTGGCGCTATTGTGTGTTGTTTGCCTCTGCTGTATAAGTGGTTTATTTCTCACTTACCTCAGACGGTCGCTTTCAAGGAGAACAAGGGATGTCTACGGTGGTCCACGAGACTCATGTCTCTCACTAATGATGATATCTCTTGGTATAACCGTGTGTATGATGGTGTGCAGATTATTGACTCTTGTGGTGAGTTCTCCAATGTACCTCTTCTTGGTACATGTGGTGGGATTAACTACAACCCTGTTTTGGCACGTCGTCAACTTGGGTTCCCCCTAAAGGATAAACCCAATAACATTCTGTTAGAAGGTGTGTTCTTCCAGGAGGGTAAAGATCCCCAAGGCTTGAAGGGCAGAATGGTCCGTGCTTGGCGCAAGATTCATAGGAAAGGAAGGAAGGAGTTGGGTCCTAAGAATTACATTGCTTTGGAGCCTTACACTGCTTGGGTAAGGAAGAGAGTGTCTGAGTATCTCATGCCTTACGAGTATCCGAAACCTACACCTATGATTATGACTGGGCCTTCAATCCTCCCTAATCAAGGAGTAGAGGAGTCGAGAGACGAAGACCATTCACGTGCCTGGATCCGTGAACGTGAAGAGTTGCTCCAGCAGATTAAGGAGAAGGATGCTTTGATAGAGTTTCTAGAGCATCAGGTTATTGATGACCCTGATGATGCATGGACTTCTCTACTTCCTCAGTCCTCCAAGTTTTGGAAGAGGAAGTACGATCGACTCACCAAAGAGAAGGCAGATATGGAGGCAGCTTATGAAGAAGAGGTGAAGAGGCTTCGTGCATCTTATCTTCCCGTGTCCCGAGCATTAGATGATTGTTTCTAGGGATCCATAGGATGATTATTTTCCTCTTCTCTTGTACATGATTGACAGAGCTGTACTTCTTTTCCCTGATATTATTTGACGAGATATTTCCATATGTGATAAAATGCTTAATATTCCCAAAATTTGCAAATAAAACCCTAAAGTTCCTTTGAAATATAAAAACAAATCATATGCACAAGCATTGCATGCATCATGTGCATAAGCAGGTTTTGTTTCCGGTCTCTTGTCCTGTGGTCTAACTTTGTGCTCTTCATTTATTTTGAAGACAAGCTGACTCACCGGTACTACACTAGAGCCAACTCTGCAAGACTAATGGATCAACTAGAGCAAGAGAACCGTGAACTCAAGGAGGAGGTGGCCAGATTGAGCGCTTTGATGGAATCGTTTTTGGCTGCCCAGAGCCAGTCTTCTCCAACGCCTTCAAATCCTCCCCAGAGGACAGTTATCTCAGAGATTGTCTCCTCAACTGTGCCTGCTGCCAGTGCACACTTTGCTCCTACAGCCATGCCAACCGGGTTTCCGTGGGGGATGCCTCCTAATTTCATGCCTGAGGGTCCTGCTCCAACTTTTGCTTCTATGCCGGCATCTAGCCCGGTCCTTGCTGTTCCTCCTCCCGTCGTGCATACCATGCCCAGGGTAGACGACACCATCTATCATTCTGAGCCGTCTGAAGGCCCAAATGTCTATGAGAAGATGGACGCTATGAATGATCAATTTCTTGAGCTTCGCAAGGAATTGAAAACTCTTAGAGGAAAGGATCTTTTTGGCAAGTCTGCTGCCGATCTCTGCCTAGTTCCGAACGTGAAGATTCTTGTGAAATTCAAGGTCCCTGACTTTGAAAAGTACAAGGGGAATACTTGTCCTCTCAGTCACCTGGTCATCTACGCCAGGAAGATGTCTACTCAGACTGATAACGACCAGTTGCTCATCCACTACTTTCAGGAAAGTCTGTCCGGTGTTGCTCTGCGTTGGTACATGGGTCTAGACAGTGCGAACATCCGATCCTTCAACGACCTTGGCGAGGCCTTCGTCAAGCAATACAAATATAACGTGGATATGCTCCCGATAGGGATCAGCTAAGGTCCATGTCCCAGAAGGACAAGGAAACATTCAAAGAGTATGCCCAGAGGTGACGAGAAGTGGCAGCACAGATCGTGCCTCTGCTAGAAGAGAAGGAAATGACCAAGATCTTTCTGAAGACCTTGAGTTCATTCTATTATGAGCGGATGATTGCTAGCGCTCCTTCTGACTTCACCGAGATGGTGAATATGGTGATGCGTTTAGAAGAAGGGGTTAGAGAAGGACGTCTAACCAAGGAAGAAGGCTCTTCTGCCAAACGGTATGGGGCATTTGCAAAAAAGAAAGATGGAGAGGCACATGCTGTGACCTCCCATATGAAATCTAGAAGACCCTCCGTGAGGAGGAAGACTGTGCGTTCCGCCAGTAGCCAGCACCAGGTGGCTCATATAGCACTTGTTTTCAGAGAAAATCAACAGTATCAGCATCATAGCAATAATCAACAATCGCATCAGCAATATCAGCAACAACAACACCGTCCGCAACAGCAGGCCTACCAGCCTTGAAATAGTAATCCAACTAGCACGAGTTACGAGAGGAAAAAGGTCACTTTTGATCTTATTCCGATGACGTACGCAGAATTATATCCCTCTTTGATAGAGAGGAAGTTGATTACTCCGAGAGACCCACCGACTATACCTGCTAACCCCCAGTGGTGGTATAAGCCCGAATTACATTGTGTATACCATTCTGGTGCTCCCGGCCACGACGTGGAGAATTGCTACCCTTTAAAGACCAAGGTTCAAGACCTTGTGAGGTGTGGCATTTTGTGTTTTGAGGACGTAGGTCCTAACGTGAAGAAGAACCCATTGCTCGAGCATGGGAAATCTGTCAACATGGTCCAGGGCTGCCCTGGCAAATACAAGGTCAAATATGTCAGTCATATCCGACAGTCTCTGGTCGAGTTGCACCGTTTGCTGTGTGAGTACAATCACTATGAGCACGACCATGATAGATGCCGAATCTGCCCTGTTAACCGATTGGGTTGTCGCCAGGTGCGCAAAGATCTTCAGGAAATGCTGGATGAAGGAGTCATTGAGATTCTCCAGAATAGGAATGTTGACGAAGATGAGCCCGAGGTCAATGTAATTTCCCCAGTGTTCCGAATGCCCGAACCTGTTATCATTAAATACGATGGTAGCAAGCAGAAGGTTTCTCCTTCCTTGATCATTAAGCCTGCTGGTCCTGTGCCATACTCTTCCAAAAAGGCGATTCCCTTTCGTTACAACGCCATTGCTGTAGAAGATGGGAAAGAAGTGCCTTTTCCTTCTTCATCTGTGGTGAACATCGCTGATGTAAGTAGTTTGACCCGCAGCGGTTCTGTATTTTCAGCACCACCGAAACCTCAAACTAATGCTGATTTTGTTGAACGCCCGATTGGGAATGCGGTGAATTCTCCGAATCCGACACTTGCTGTTAAACCCTCCTCTGTACTGAAAACTCCTACTTCTGTTGGCCCTAGTGGCAAGGAGAAAGAAGGTTGTGATGAAATGCTGAAGCTCATCAAGAAGAGTGAGTACAATGTTGTAGACCAGCTTCTACAAACACCATCCAAGATATCCGTGTTATCATTACTCCTGAATTCAGAACCACATAGAGAGGCTCTGCAGAAAGTTTTGGATGTGGCGTATGTAGATCATGATGTCACAATAGAACAATTCGATAGTATTGTTGCAAACATTACTGCTTGTAACAATTTGAGTTTCTGTGACTCTGATCTCCCTGAGGAGGGAAGAGACCACAACTTGGCATTACACATCTCCATGAACTGTAAAGACGACGCCATGTCCAATGTGCTAGTGGACAATGGGTCATCCCTGAACGTATTGCCAAAGTCCACTCTTTCTAAACTATCTTATCAAGGGCCTCCCATGAGGCAGAGTGGAGTAGTTGTGAAAGATTTTGATGGGTCGCGTAAGACTGTGATTAGGGAAGTTGATCTCCCAATCAAGATTGGACCAAGTGATTTCCAAATTACCTTCCAGGTTATGGACATCCACCCATCCTATAGTTGTCTCTTAGGCAGGCCATGGATTCACGAGGATGGCGCCGTGACATCCACCCTACACCAGAAGCTGAAATTTGTGAAAAATAAGAAACTGGTAGTGGTAGGGGGAGAAAAGGCTCTCCTGGTTAGCCACTTGTCTTCCTTCTCATACATAGATGCTGAGGATGAAGTTGGAACTCCTTTCCAAGCTTTATCTATAGCTGAGCCTGTTGAGAAGAGAACTCCTTCATTTACTTCCTATAAAGATGCAAAGTTGGCCATCGAATGTGGTGCAACTGCTGGTTTAGGAAAAATGATCGAGCTAGAAGACAACAAGTCCCGGGCTGGCATTGGCTTTTCTCCTGGGGTCTTCAACGAGAAAGGGTTGTTCAAGAGTGGAGGTTTTATCCACACTGGTCAGGATGAGGAAGCTGCTGCTGTCTTGGAAGAGGATGCAGAGGACTATGGCAATTTCATTATCCCTGGAGGGATCTGCAACAATTGGGTCGCTATGGATATTCCTACAGTTATCCACAAGTCAACGTAATGATCACTTTGTTTAAAAACCCTTCTCCCATGCCAAAAGGAGGAGTGATGACATTGTTGGTGTCGCAACCTGAAAAATACAGTGCGCGAAAAAACAACCGGCGAAAGAAAATGACAGAAGAGTCGTCACCGTGCGTTATTCATCCCAAAGGGGTCTCGCAACCAAATCTTGGGTTCGGGAGTCGGTTATGCGAAGGGAAGGTATTAGCACCCCTACGCATCTGTAGTACTCTACGGTATCCACTTTTGTAGTTCTTGTCTAAAGGGTGTGGGTTTATCTAATGTGTTATTTACTAAAAAGAAAAAAAAAAGGTTAAATGAAAATGACTCGCACGGATGTCGCATCCACTGCATACGTATCTGATCTGTATATGAGAATCAGAGTCTTCGTAGCTCGGCTACCTAGGGGTTAAGGGTAATTGTGCTTGGTAAGACATCGCGTCTTATGCCTACGTATCTCATCTGGAATGAGAATCAGAGTAAGCCGTAGTTCGGCTAACTACGGGGTTATGGAGTGGGTTTTGGACGAACGACGTTACTACGCAATCTACCGGATGCTCGACCTTTGGAGACTTACTCACCTGTAGTAGAAGGAGTAAACGTGTGTTTAGGAGAAGAAAAACCAATGAAGGGTTAGGGTTTGGGATGCTCAAGGGCAAAAAGGCAGTCCTCGACGAAGGAACCGCGCTACCTGTGGGGATACGAACACATACGAAACAAACATATATAAAGTAAATGTGCCAACAAGGGGCTCAGAAGTAAATAAACAAAAGAAAACAAATGCCTCCTATCGAGGTCTTCCAGCTAAGAAAGCGATAAAATGCGGAAAAGAGGTAAAAGTACCACACGGATAAAGATCCGAAGTAACAACAATTAAAGGAGTAAGAAACCCAGGGATCTCCCAAGCTAATGCCATCAAAGAAAGGTGAGTCAGTACAGGTAATCGGAATGAACCTCCAGGGGGTATCCCACAAATAAAGTGGGAAAACCACGCAAACCATCTCTGCAAGAGTCTGTGAGCCCTCACAAAAACTCAACAAAAGGGTTAGTGAAACACGATAAGCATTTTTTTCATGGATAACAGTATGGTTTCAGAAACCTCAAACCCTGTGGCATTCAAGGCATAGGTTTCACCCATTCATGCATAATTAAACATTCAAGGCATAGGTTTCACCCATTCATGCATAATTAAACCCGTGGGCAAAAACATAATGAAATTCATCCATCATACCTCATACATTCAGATGATCCAAATTAAGAGCATAAAATCATGGGAATGAGGCAAACCTGATGGGAGAGACCGGTTGAAATCAAATGGCACGGCTGAGTTTGCAAGGCAATGTTAGGGTTTGCGTGAGATGAAAGTGTGTGAGTCAGATTGAATTTTTCAGAGCTGCCTGGGGGTTGCTCTGAGTTCTCTGTCAGGTTTCTCTCCAGGTTTTGTCAAGGGGTTTTGTTTCAAGGAAACCTCAGAGTATTTTGCTTCTCTTCCTTTTTCTGTCTGATCTCCCTCTTTTATAACCTGATTTTCATGGCTTTGTGGGCTCAAATGAGAGAGGTTCAAGTCCAAGTTTTTTCTATTATATTTTATTTATTTTATTATTATTATTATTATTATTATTTTTATTTTTTTGTAATTTTTTTTTTTTCGTTTTATTTTTTTTTATTATTTTTTTTTTTCGTTTTTTTTTGGATCTAATTCTGATTGACATGATGAAATGCAATATGAAATGCTAAATGAATGCATGAATGAGGAGGGCAAATTTTGGGGTGTTACAGCTGGCCCTATTCAATCATCAGCTAACCCGAGTAGGATGAAAGCGAACAGCTTATCAGACAAACGGGGTGAGCTGTGATTGAATACCAAAGACAGACCGAAAATTTGCGCTCCGAGAACACCACAAAAACGCGGAAATACACCGCGCTGTTTATTTTTCTTCCGATCCTCTAGCTGGATCTGAATCAGTCTTCTGGCTTAATCTGGAGTTTCGATCCTCTGGCTGAACCTATACTCAATTTACTTCTCTGGTTGGATATTAATTTTGATCCTCGGGTTGGATACGATTTTGATCTTCTGGCTAGATCTTCTTCAATCTTCTGGCTAGATCTCCTTCGTTTCGATTCTCTGGCTGAATCTATTTCCTTTGATTCTCTGGCTGAATCTACTTCGATCTTCTGGCTAGATCTGAATTGTTGCGATTTTCGATCTTCTGGCTAGATCTTCTTTGTTTCGATTCTCTGGCTGAATCTACTTCGATCTTCTGGCTAGATCTGGATTGTTTTGATGATAAATTCCCATCATTAGGATCCCGCATCTGAGGCATGCGCTGGTTGACCCTCTTTTGAAATCTACACCCAACCTTCATATTAGATATGCAGCTTCGAGAATATTCCACTTTTGGGCTTCGTACATATTCTTCGGGCTAGAACATGTTGTAACGACTCCTCAATTAGACTTGGGCTTGCTGGGGAAATAAAGCTTGTAGGAGACTTCACTGGGGAATCTTCAAATTGAGCCTTAGGCTGGCTTACTGGAACACGATTCTCAGGCTGAATCTTCGAAATGACCCTCAGGCTGGAACACTGGAACACGATTCTCAAGCTGAATCTTCGAAATGACCCTCAGGCTGGACCACTGGAACACGATTCTCAGGCTGAATCTTCAAAATGAACCTCAGGCCGGATCACTGGAAAACGATTCTCAGGCTGAATCTTCAAAACGACCCTCAGGCTGGATCACTGAAAAACGATTCTCAGGCTGAATCTTCGAAATGACCCTCAGGCTGGATCACTGGAAAACGATTCTCAGGCTGAATCTTCGAAATGACCCTCAGGCTGGATCATTGGAACACGATTCTCAGGCTGAATCTTCAAAATGAACCTCAGGCCGGATCACTGAAAAACGATTCTCAGGCTGAATCTTCGAAATGACCCTCAGGCTGGATCACTGGAAAACGATTCTCAGGCTGAATCTTCGAAATGACCCTCAGGCTGGATCACTGGAAAATGATTCTCAGGCTGAATCTTCGAAATGACCCTCAGGCTAGATCACTGGAAAACGATTCTCAGGCTGAATCTTCAAAACGACCCTCAGGCTGGATCACTCACGCTTGATCCTCTGGCTGGATCTCATGACCTTGGTTGTAAAGTAATTCTTCAGTCTGCTTGGAAGAACCTGTTTATCAGCTTATGTGTATGCTTGATATGATATGCATGCAAATGCAAATGTTATGCATGGAGTAAAAAGAAATCTGCTTGGGGAAGCAAACTCCGGTAGGGAACAGATCGCTGTATCAATCCTTGAATGCTCTGTGGGGAATGATCCGTCTGCCTGGACCAATGAGCCACCAAAAATAAATTGGCTGCTTGAAAAGTTGACCTTGCGGGGGGAGTATCAACTATGGAAACTTTGTTCGGCGAGGCTCTGTGAGGAGAGTCTGTGGGGAAAACACTTCCTTGGGAAATGTCGTAGGAAACGACCTTTGCTGGGGATATGAACTCGCTAATTGCCCTCAAGCTGGGGATTAACAAATCTGTTAAAAATAATCTGCTGGGGAATAAGATGAACACTGGCAACACCACCCTCTCATCTGTTGGTTATGCAACCACTCCGCTGTTGCTAGGAAGATACAGTCTGACACTGTCAACTACGCTGGGGATATATAGTCTAGATACTGTCAACTCTGCTGGGGAACATGCTCTGCTGAGGAGAGACTTTGTCAACCGCTTGGGGATGAGGATTCATGACTTGGCATCCGGTTCCTGTGACCTGCAACCAAAAATACACGTATGCCTCGGGGGAATTACTCGGTTTGAATTCACCGTCCGGGATTAAGCACATTCAAAGCAATTTTAAATGTTTTCCTGTGCAAATCATCTGCAAAAGCCACCATTATGTTCATATGCAATATGTTTTATCAAAAATTCGGACATTTTTGCAAACAAACTGATAAATGAAAAATAAAGAGGCTCTTTAACTGAATTATTCGACTCTTACTGGGGAGAAAATTTGTGCCAGGAATAGGCGAGGGTATCAGGAAGCTGATCCCTGAAAAGAGGTGATCGCTATAAAAAGAGAACTATCCTAATGGCAATGGGGATACGGGGTCCCACCGAGTTTCGACTCTGCTATGGCTCGTATGTCCTCAAGACGTTCTGCTCATCTTGTTTTCTGAAGTGGGTGATTAGTCGATCTTTAACCTTCGAAGATTGCCGGATTGAATGAAACGGTGATATAACACTGATGAACTCAGATCACAGTCATTCGCTTATTCCCTAACTTTTGCCTGGATCGCCCCCTTTTTCGGGTTTTCAATCCACCGGGATACCCATTTTTTCCTGAGCCGCCCTTTTGGGTTTTCGACTCACCGGGTGTACTCTTTTTTTATATCCCTAATTTTTGCCCGAACCTCTTTATTCTCTTTTTTTTGGTTCGTCGGGATGCCCTTTTTTTGCCTGGACTATTCTTTTTATCGTCCAGCGGGTCTATTTTATGCGAAGTATTTTTTTTTGACTGCGTCTGAGTTAATAGGGGACGGGAATCCTTCGCCATCCATGGTTGTTAGCATCAAAGCTCCGCCATAGAAAATCCTTTTAACCACGTACGGACCCTCATATTTCGGTGTCCATTTGCCCCTGTGATCTGTGTTGGGAGGAAGAAATCTTTTGAGTACCAATTCACCGACTTGATACCCTCGAGGGCGTACTTTCTGACCAAATGCTTTCTTCATTCGTCTCTGACCGAGATACGTCAATTCTGGGTACGTAGTTCCAGCATAGCACCTTAATCATCGAAGACAAGGTAAACAAAGCATCAACAAATTGGTTTTCTTCAAAAGAAAGTCAACAATCTTCTCGTGTAGTCTCTGTAAGGAGCCAGATGAGGCTGAGGTGTATACCATTTCCCGTTGGTTTGATTGATGACCAAAGCTGAATCCCCGTATACATCCAGGGTTTTAATCTGTATATTGACGGCTTCCTCAAGTCTTAGGATACAAGCTTCGTATTCGGCTTCATTGTTGGTGCAGGGAAAAGTTATTCTGGCACCAAATGGCATATGAACCCCCTTCCGGTGTGATCAACACTACACCAACTCCGCGACCATTGACGTGGACCGCCCCATCAAACATCATAACCCATTTGGATTCAGGGTCAGGCCCCTCCTCCGGGAGTGGTTCCTCTCAATCTTTCGATTTGAGAAACATGATGTCCTCATCAGGAAAGTCAAACCTCATAGGTTGGTAATCATCAATCGGTTGCTCTGCAAGATAGTCTGACAAGACACTTCCCTTGATGGATTTTTGTGAAGTGTATTGGATGTCATACTCTGTCAGTATCATTTGTCACCTAGTAACCTTTCCGGTAAGTGCTGGCTTTTCAAAAATATACTTGACTGGATCCATTTTTGATATCAATAGAGTCGTGTGAGTCAACATATACTGTCTTAGTCGGCGAGTAGCCCATGCCAAAGCGCGGCAAGTTTTCTCGAGCAATGAGTATCTTTGTTCACAGTCGGTAAACTTTTGCTAAGGTAGTATATTGCATGCTCTTTTCGACCTGACTCGTCATGCTGACCGAGCACACAACCCATTGACCTTTCTAACACAGTCAAGTACATGATCAACAGTCTTTCCTCTCAGCCTGTAGACTTGCCCCGATCTTGATCTCTTTCTTGTCGTCTGCGGTACCGATGTTGACGGTCTCAATCACCTCCTGATAAGGTGTAATAGCTCGGTCCTCCTGTTTCAACAATCTGGCTAACCCTTCAGGAAATTCACAATCTTCCTCAACCCCTTCTTCGGCTTAATAGATAGGATTGTCGAAGTCATACTTGGCCATAGCAGTGTCGTTAGTAGTGAGATCCGGGTGGTCCGCTCTGCATGATTGAGGATCATGCTTTACCTTAGAATGAGAGATTTTTTTTTAGAAAGAAAGAAAAAACGAAAAAAGAAACATTGCCATTTTTTTTTGTAAAAGTAAAAAAAAACTGAAAGAAAGAGAACACAAAATTGTTTGCAAAAGCCGTCCTTTATTGATGATAAAAATAATTGCGAAATGTAACTAAATGGATGGCCCTACAAATGAGCCGTTACACCTTGGGCAAAGTGTAAGACTTTATTATGCATGTAATAAAGGAAAACAATAAAAATCACTCTTTCAGTAGAGTAAACCGGACGACTTTTTCGGACGACCAATTGTCGAGCTTTTCTCCTGGGACACACGGGCGAATCCAGCTATCTAAGTCACAGTCACTGTCAGCCTTGTCTTCATCTGCAGCATTGACGATGTGGGGAGAAAGCAAACCCCCGATGGAGAGAGTACCGATTTCATTCTTCTGAGATCCCGGAGCATACCCCAATCCAAACTTATCTTCTTTGATGACTGGCTCCACAAATTTGCCCCAGCCTTGGGCATCACAAGCTTTAACCACTTCGACAACTTGCTTGTATGAAGAGATAGAAGTCCCGACCTTCTCAAACTCAGGTGAAAAGACAGCTTCGGGCGCGACCTCATTGATGTTTATGGCTTCGAAGCCCTGACACAGCATCTCGTGCATCTCGCCGTCCATCTCTACATACTTAAATGTAGACAGGTGGCTAACAAAAATATTCTCTTCACCACAGACAGTGACGACCTGACCTTCTAGTTCATATTTGAGCTTCTGGTGGAGGGTAGAAGTAACAACACCGGCAACATGAATCCAAGGCCGACCTAGCAGACAGCTGTAGGCAGGCTGGATATCCATCACATAAAAGGTGCTCTCGAACACCTGCGGTCCAATCTTAACTGGCAACTCAACTTCGCCAAAGACAGCTCTCTTAGAGCCATCAAAAGCCCTCACAACTAAGTTACTTGGCCTCTGGATGGTGTCATCGCAATCCAACTTCATTAAGGCTTTCTTTGGAAGAACATTCAGAGAAGAGCCTGTATCAACCAAAACATGGGAAAGCATCACCCCTTTGCACTCCATTGTGATATGCAAGGCTTTGTTGTGATTCCTGCCCTCAGATGTCAGGTCATTATCGGTGAAACCTAGCCCCCGGCTAACGTTTACATTGGAAACTACCGACTCCAGCTGGTTAACAGTTATCTCCGGCGGAACATAGGCCATATTCAGTACTTTCAACAAGGCTTCTCTGTGTGCCTCAGAGCACATCAATAGTGACAGAATGGAGATCTTTGAGGGTGTCTGATTTAGCTGGTCGACTACCTTGTAGTCACTTTTCTTGATAATCCTCATAAACTCATCCACTTCCTTCTCGAATGCGGTCTTAGGAGGATCTTCCTCAGTAGTAACCTCTTCGGCGGCCATCTGTTTCCCTTTAGCCTTGGCAGCTGCCTCGGCTTCAGTATTCGCGCGTAATGTTGATGGTGCAAATAGGCGTCCACTGCGAGTGAATCCACCAACCCCTCCAACATTGTCTACAGCGGAGCTACCAATGTCAATGTCTTCTTCGTTAACTCTCTGCCCCTGGCAGTAGATATCAGCCCCATATTGCCACGGGATAGCACTGTCTTTCTCATACGGAACGGGTCCTGGTATTGTGATGGTGATCGTACCAACCACAGTCGGTTGAGGGCTGTCAGAGTAAATTGCAACTGGTGCTGAACTTTCGATGTTCACCGCTGCTGGTTCTGTACTTTCTAGGAAATATATTATTGTCGGAGCGAGTCTCTCGGGAACATATATTTCTTCAGGAGTGAAATAAAACGTCACTGTCAATACATCATTCTTCATTGGACGAGCCTGATCGAACTGAAGACAACCTTCATCTATCAGTTGTTGAATACCCCTTCTCAAACTGTCACATCCGTTTTCGGCAGCTTGACAATTTCTGCATTCTTCCCCACAGCCCGGGAAAATCTGTCCTTTCAGAAGTCAGTCTTTAACCACCGATAGCGAAGTCTTCACCTTAGTCACATCAGAAACCAAATTCAAAGTTTCCCCACTATCAACAGCATTAATCCTCTGCCCGCCGTGAGCCGGCATCGGGTTCTGGATAACATTAGGCACCGGAGCAAAATTGATAGCCTGGGCATCTCTCAAATCTTGTACCTTTAACTGGAGAGCCTTGCAATTATCTATAGTATGGCCAGGTGCGTTGGAATGAAAAGCACATCTGGCGTTGACATCATAACCTCTAGGCAAATTATTGGGATCGATTGGTGGGGCCAGAGTTCTCAACGTAACCAGATTCATGTCAATCAGCTTGGGAAGTAATACTGAATAAGGCATTGGGATTGGCTCGATGACCCGGTCCGTCTGCCTTGGACGTTGTTGATAGTGTCTCTGCTGACCCGGATTACCTCCTTGTTGTTGATTGTTGTACCTGGGTTGTTGTTGCGGATGATATTGTGGTTGAGGAACAGGTGTTGGAATAGTGACTGCGGCCACTTGATCTTGATAATAATTAAGGCGTCCTCTACCCCTGCCTCTGCCGGCATACACAACGCTTGCCTCGCCTTCTTTTCTTCGCTGACCGTTACCAGCAAACGGTCTCTTGGGACCTGATGAGTTGGAAGCACTATTGTCTTGAATTCGGCCCATCTTCAACAGACTCTCGATTCTTTCTCCAGAAATTACTATCTCTGCAAAGCTGATTGACGGGCAAGCAGCCAATCTCTCAATATAATTGCCTTGAAGAGTGTTCATGAACATGTCCGCCATCTCCCTTTCAGACATAGGGGGTTGGACGGACGCAGCAATCTGTCTCCAACGCTGAGCATACTCTCTAAAGGTTTCCTTGGCAGTCTGAGACATACCTTGCAACAAGGTCCGATTTGGAGCCATGTCCAAGTTGTATTGATATTGCTTGACAAAAGCCTCTGCCAAGTCTTTCCAGCTCTTGATGGTAGTGCGAGACAAATGAGAATACCATTCACGAGAAGCTCCAGTTAGACTGTCTTCAAAATAGTACATCCACAATTTTGCATCTTCAGTGTGAGCTCCCAACCTTCCCAGATAAGATTGGAGATGAGTGCGTGGGCAAGAAGCCCCGTTGTATTTCTCAAAAGTAGGGGGTTTGAACTTGTGAGGGATCCTTACTCCCTGAACCAGACCAAGATTGGTGACATCAAAACCTAAGGAATTTTGAGACTCCAAAGATTTGAGCTTCTCAGCAAGCTCATCCATACGGCAAGTGGTCTCGAGGGCCTCGTCGTGCAAAGAAAATTGATCATACTGATAATCTTCAGTAACGGGGCGCCCGTTAATCCGAATTCCTTGATTCACATTGTAACTTCCGCCAATACCATTTCCAACATTCCCTGTGTTGCCAACATTACCCGGGTTTCCATTAGCATTTGCGTTACCCGCGTTACTAGTGTTCACAGGGTTATCAGCGTTCCCAGGGTTACCAGGGTTTCCCTCAGCATTTGGTATCTCCACCTCCGGATCGGGTCTCGGTTGCTCAACCAATTCCCTCAGCTTTTCCTGGCCTTCTGCCATACCAGTCATCAATGTCATGAACTGATCCATCCTTTCACGCATATCAGCCAACTCTTTCTGTACTTGGTCCATCGCTAGCTGTGGACGATTTTCCTTTGTCGGGTACCTGTGGACTCGCTTGGGACCAATAACTGCCTGATACAGGGAACAAACATTAGACACTGCGGTGACACCTGCAAAACAGACAAGGGTTAATATGCATGGTATGCGATGCACTGCTTATTCAGTTTTAAGGCACCCCCATTTTGAAAGGGAATACCCTGCAAATGAATAAGCATGAGATGTTGGATGCAAATATGCAGATGATGTTATGCAATGCAAAGGCATGTCAATTAAAATTGATGGATCCGCTTGAACATCTGTCAGGTTGCACTGCCTGGAGAGAAATTCACTGAGGAATATAATACAAGACCAAAACTCTGCTCCAGAAAACCGGGTTGGTTGGAGGTTAAGGTTTCCTGAATTTAGCCCGCCCCTCACTTGTAGGTTCTAAGAACAGAAGTTCGTCAGCTTCAGCCTTTCAGTCGCGAATAATACGTTTACCACTGAAGGTTTGGTATTATTACGGGACAAAAGACCTCCATTGACTCCCCTCAACAGGACATCCTAATAGCAAGTTCCCAGTCTCGGGATCCTCGGATTGAACAGCGAGAACGCGCCCACCAGAGCTAACATAATCACGTCTCGGAGGAGAGGCCTCGACTGAGTTCTCGGGAAATGGTCACCAGAGTCGACGATTTCTAGAGGAACATCCTGTCGTTACGGAACACCCGTAAGACATAATATATCCAAAAGAAACCTCGTCTGGGTGTGGTTCTTCACGAACGACTTAACGTAGCAACACGCCACGCAAGCCTCATGATTATCCACTCTAAAACCTGTGTGTACACTCAAGCCTGGGTAATGGGCTTATCTCTCATAGAACACCCCATCCCAACAAACAAACAACCAGATCCAACAGATACAACAGATGCATGCAAGCAGGTAAGCAAATAAAGGTACAAAAGCATGAACACCCAATAAACAAGAAATCACACAAGCTAGGAGGGACTCGCTCAGGGAAGATGGACTAGCAAGAGGTCAACTTCTTAGTGTCCCCAGCAGAGTCGCCAGCTGTCGCAACCTGAAAAATACAATTGTAAGACCCCAATTTTGTCCCTAAGATCCCTCATGGCATTATATCATATCATATCATGGCCTCAAGGATCATTGCATACCTTTGCTTCCCTCCTAGTGGGTGGGTTATCTTGTGAGTGTGGTTCTTGATCACCAAGCATGTATTGCATTTGTATATCATTGCTTTTCATCTGTCTATTAACCAAAAGTACAAAAATATTGTCATCTAACCATGTTACTTGCAGCTGAAGCCAATTAGGTCAAAACAATCAAATCAGCCATTGAGCAATGGATGGTGGCCATTCTTGCAGAATTTGGGCACCATGATCATTCATCAAGAGTTCATATAAGTTGTGACATCATTTGGAATCAAGATCTCAAGTGGTAGGGGCTTGGAATTCATCAGAACATGGTTCAGTCAAGCAAAACCCTAGCAAAGTCAACTGAAGTCAATCTTGGTCAACTGTGCATTTAATCAGTGATTTGATGATGGGAATTGGTCTGAGAGGTCTCATTCATGTCCATATAGGCCTCATATAACATGTCAAACATCCACGGTGAAGAATTTGAAGTCAGACAAGAAATTTCCAAAAATAGAAAGTTGACCTGTAATTGGATTTTGCCAAAAATGGAAACTTCTTCTCCTCAACATTACATCATCATACAAGCTTCAAATGAATTTTTGCCCAACATGAAAGTTGAAGATCTTGTTCTCCCATTTCCAAAAAGTCCAAGAACACTCAATTCCCATGTGTGGTTGGTAAGTTATGATCAAATCATTCTCAAAATTTTTTGAACTTCAAAAGGCCATATCTTCCAAACAATTTGGCCAAATTGGGTGGGGTTTTTTGCTACAAGTCCTATTTGATGTGCTCTATCTAAATCTTTCATCACAATTCACCAAAAATTCACCAATCAAAATGGCATTTTTTAAAGTGGTTTGAATTAAATTAAGTGAGGTGAAAAAGTTGACTTTCAAAATAACCAATTCCAACACATTCTACCACTTGCCAAAGTTCAGAAATCATGTTTGGAGATTGTCTAAAGGCCCAATTCGCAGCAGCAGCTCATGCACCATGCAATTTAAGTGAAATGCATCAATTAGCAAAAACCATCTCTTTTAACCAAATTCCAATTACCACTTCAATTAATCATAATTAACACATGCTAAACAGCATATATATTCAACATTTTCTGCTGAAAAGCCCTAGCAGCCACAACACTCACAAAACAGAAAAAACTCTCTTGCTCTCAAAAACACTCATTTTCTCCATCTTGATTTTTTGCTGAAAACTCAAAAGAACTCGAACTTGCTTGTTTGTTCCATCATTTACCAACCTTTTGGAAGCATTTGTGAGCATTAAATCACCACTGTAAAGCAAGGAAAACACTGGTCTATTAAAGCTTCCTTCCATGGCAGAGTTGGTTTGGAGCTGTCTTGAACATTGCTGAGCCAAAATCCTTCTTCCATTCATCACCTGGAGTGTTAAGACGCATCTGTTTCGTGCATACACAGCCAAACAACATCTGAATCATCACTGCTCTTCAACTTTGGTAAGATTTCGAATCTCACCATTTGCAAAATCATGCTGTGCTTTATATAGATCTCTTTATGCTGAATACAATGAACTTTAAATCGTGCAAAATGGTTGTGTGATGAGTGAGAAAATTGGTTTTAAAGTTTCATATCCAAATATGTTTCTGCTCGATTCATTCATGATAGCATGATTTAATGAAAATGGTTGTTGGAATGTTGATGTATGTTGTCTGCTGATTCGATTGGTATGCTTACTTTCCATTTCTGGGAGAAAATTTTTTCACGATTCGTTGGAGATGATGAACATGAGTACTGTACACATAAACCCTAGAAATGTTTCCAGAATTCCCGTGTTTGGCTGGCTGGAATTGTATTTTTGCATGAAGAAACACTGTACCATTGCCATGCACGAATTGCAGCGTGACACCTCACTAAGTGAAACGCAGCGTTTCACTTAGTGAGCCCAGATATTACCAAATTGCCACCGGTTTTTAATTATTTCATTTAAATCATTTTATCTTTCAATTTTTATTTCATTTTGTGACACCAACTTCCAAAAATCATAAGTCAATCAATTTTGATCCAAATTTCATGGGATTTTTTGATAAATGCTCATCTTGATCTCTAGTTTTTTATCATGTTTTTTCCAAATTTTTTGCATGAATGGATTTTAAATTGTGCTAGGGTTTGTCATATGTGTCCATTTTATGTATGTTTTGCCAAATCAATTGTGAAATGATGATACATTATCCAATGCTTCCCAAATTTTTTGTGCTCAAACTAGACACATTCATGGTGATTTTGGTGTAGAGTTTGTGAATTTATCATTTCTGGTTGTGGAGTTATGATTTTTTTTGAATTAGGGTGTGACAATTTGTGTCACACCATTGATGTCCAACTTCATGATTTTCATTACCATGCTTCTTGAACTCAAATTGGTCTGAATTTTTGCATGAACATACTTATGGATGTCTTGTTTACATGTGAATGTTTCTGGAATTATTGATGGCATTTCCTATTTGTTTGGGATTTTCTCCCCTGTTTGGTCATATGTTGACTTTTTGTGACACATGTTCTCATTTGCTTTGTGAAATTCTCATACTTAATTGGATGAACATGAAATTTGACATGTGAATTGTAGACATCTTAAAGTTTGTCATGGTTTTGATCCCATTCATTTCTCATATGTTGTCACTGATTTATGATTTATTGAAGTTGGTGCATGTTTGGTTGACTTCTTTGAGCATGCTTGAACTTGCCTTGCCTTTCTGATTTTCATTGACCTACTTCCCTTGATCCAAATGAGCTAAAATTTGATATGCTTATCATGTTATGGATGATGTTTGATCATGAATTATTTGAGAATTTTTTGAGATGTTTGAGATTGGTTTTGAGCTAAATCATTCTGTTGACTTCTATGAGCTTCAATATGCCATGCTTTGACCTAATTTGCTTATAAAATGATGATGATGATTGATATGAACATGAAACCAATTGAGTTTGTTTCTTGATTGTTTGAACTTGATTTTGGACACTTGTCACTTGCTGTTTTGACTTTCTTATCTCTTTTTGACCCTAGGCTTGTCCTAGTGGTCATGTTGCTCATGTTTAAGTTTGTTGTTTCAGGTTAAGCAACAAATACCCAAAGAGATCAATACAAATTGATTGAGCTTGATTGATTATCATGACTAACTTGTTTGTTTTGTAGGTTGCTTGGCTCACATGCTTTGAGCCTTGTGCATTGCACCTTTAACTGATTGTGTTGACTGTTGATCCCTATCTTATTTTGGTTTGACTTTGAGTTGTATACTGATTCTGTTTGACTGGTTTCAGGTACCCTTAGTTGCTTAGTTATTTAAGAACTTGCTTTGCTTTGCTTTAATAGCAATTTGCATTGAGGTATAACTTCTTATCTTCATGTAGTCTGGAAGACCTGGCCTGTTACTTGGCCAGGCAACTGTCTGAAGTCCTCCTTAAGAGGCAATGCTTGTGTGTGTTTACATTTGTCCCAAGCAGGAAAAGTCCTTTGAATAAGGTAATTGGTAGACAAAAGAGATATGCAACCTATCTCCTACTATTCTGTGTGTCACTTACCTTGCTCACACTACTTGTGTTTGATGCATAGTGAGTAAAAACCCAAGATCTATCGAGTCAATAATCTGTGGAGAGAGTTCCTACTTTCTGAACTCCCACACCTTCTGATATTCAATGCTCTCCCTGACCAGGGATAAGAGCAATGAGGCACACCCCTCATATCCTTTCATCTGCTTCACCTTAGCCCCTCAATGGCAAGGTTAAGAGCATCATTAACCCTATTCCAGTTGGCTTCAATGCCTAACCTTTTGTATGAGCCTGATTGTTTGGTTATAGTGTGTGCTGAATGACTTTAATTGATTGATTACTTACTTCATATACGCATGTCTGCTTGCATGCTTTGTGCATTTATCATCATTAATTGCTCATTAGTGCATGATCATCTCATTTGTCTTGTGACATATCCTTGTTGATTGCCCATTGAGGACAATTGTAAGACCATCCTTTGCCATTGTTCCTATGATATGGAAGTGAGTATAAGACCATCTCATTGGCCACTCATCTTCTCTTTGCTTGATGCATTTGCATTTGTTGTATGTGAGGATGCAATTGTAAGTCCCTGCAAGTTGGCATTTGCTTTCCTATGATCATATGTTGGATATTGGTATAAGTCCAGACAGATTGGCATCCGGTATCCAAGTTTCGTTTTGTTTAGGAGATTGGAATAAGTCCATCTATTGGCTTCCGATATCCTTGTTTCTTTGTTTAGGAGATTGGTGTAAATCCATCTATTGGTATCCGGTATCCGCTTTTGTTTGTGATATTGGAGTAAGACCATTGAGTGGCATCCGGTATCACTTGTTTGCTTATTTTGCTATCGCTCACTACCTATTCCAAAGGACACACTTGAGTCATCTTCAATATGATTTCAAGAGGTGAACATTCTAGGAAGTCTTACAATCCATTTTCATCCATTCATCCCCATTATGTCCTAAACCTTTTCACACATTACTTTCAAACTTGAGATAGATATTGTGCAAACATCTTCATGTTTTCAAATCAAAAAACCTGGACCCCAAGTCCTTGACTTTTTCAAACTCCCTTTCATAATACTTCTTTGAATCAATCTTAATCATACTTTGACCCTGCTTTCATGAACACTCATAATCAATTAACTTCACCCATTCAATTGTTTTGGCTTTGTCCATTCCTGCTAAGTTTTCATGCATTAGCCATAGGTTTCAATTATCATTGTGGTTGATGTAAACCTCACCCTATCCTTAGTGAGTCGACTATAAGACTTCCGTACTGAAAACAGGGTTAACCCCTCTAGTACGTCGAAGCTATCCTCGCATGGCGGATGTTGGTCTTGGTCGAGTTTTCTCCCATTGATAATGAAAAGCCTCAAGTGCTATTGTTTAAAATTGAACTCACAAAGCTTTTGGAAATCTTTTAGCTGAACTACGGCGTTTTGATCCTTACCTTTGATGGAAGGTACGTAGGCAACGGGTTCATCCGTTCGAACACAAAAACAATAAAAATTGTATATTCTTTTCTCATCATCCCAATCATGTTTGCACAATACATATTTCATAACAAATAACAATTTTATACAACAAGTGTGAAAAGGGCTCCCTAGGAGTACCTAGGACGTGATGGGTGCCTAACACCTTCCCATTGCATAATTTACACCTTACCCAGACTCTCTGATCTTTTCATTAGTTTTCTATGCGTAAAACTTCTTAGGCTTTTGTTCGCTTTTTAGCCAGTCCTTTGGATAAATAAAAGTGCGGTGGCGACTCGAATTCATTGTATGCTTTGCTTATGGTTTAATCAATAAATCATATAGCGACGAATACACCGCTACAGAAAAGTGGCGACTCTGCTGGGGACACATCAATCCCTGGTTGTATTGCCTACTTTTCACCCTTGTTGTGTGATATATTGTTATTTGTTATATGACATATTTTTGTACCATTTGGGATGACTGTATTGATTGTAATGTTTGAATTGCTTGATATACAATTGCTGTTTGCTTTGGTGATCTCTGTGAGATGAGTTCTATACCTGAACTCGAGTGCACTCTAGGATAGGAGAATGGCATAGTCTTGTTTACTGGTGTGGAGTATTCCTTAGCCAGTTGACTTGCGAGTCCATTCACTTGGTGGAGGTCATGTTGAATTAATAATGTCACACAAGTTATTTGTGGTTAGGCATTATTCTTTCAATCATGTGCCGCAGAAGCCAAGGACCTTAGTTTACCAAACCCATCTTGGCCTTTTTCTTAGGAACGTAGTGCGGAGATCGTTCAGATGTAAGTTCTGATGCGATTGTTACGCGATACTACACTCATAAGAGTTTCTCTTGAGAATATTCTTGGAATACGAGTATTCGTTCCTCCGATAATATTCGAAAGATGGAACGATGATTATGGGAACCTCTGGTAGAACATGTCTGGCAGGTTTAAACCCTAGTACACTCCCTTTGGGTGGTTCTTAACCGAGACTCCATGCTCGTGACTCTCAGCAAACCCGTGATTCGTGGTTGAGTCGTTCAGACAACCTTAATATCAATGGAACCTGGGTGTTGATCAGGTATAAACCCTAAATCCCCCAAAAAGGATGGTTGATATTAAGGATGTTAGAGCTGGTTCATGTACCGTTAATATCAATGGAACTTGGGTGTCGATAAGGTGAAAACCTAAATCCACCAAAATGGATGATTGATATTAGGGATACAATGAGCTTTCCCACGACCTTTGTTTGGTGTGCCTTGCTTGATCCTTGAGTGTGATTGTTGCATTCATGCATTCATACATTTATCTGCATCCATGTCATCAGAAAAAATAAAATTTTCAAGGAACTCAAAGGAGTTTATTTGCAAAAAATTTCAAACATGAAAAAACCGGGAAAATTTTTTCACCTGATATATCTGGTGAGATATTCTCATATATGATCAAAATGCTTAAATATTTCAAAATTTGCAAATAAAACCCTCGGGTTCCTTTGATATAAAAACAAGCATATGCATAAACACTTCATGCATCATTTGCATAAGCGGGTGTTTTGTTCCGGTCTCCCGTCCCGTGGTCTGACCCTGCGATCTTCATTTATTTTGAAGACGCACTTTGCCGGTACTATACCAGAGCTGATTCTTCGAGATTGATGGATCGTTTTGAGCAAGAGAGTTGTGAACTCAGAGGAGATATTTGCCAGGCTTAGTACTGTTGACGGATTTATTCCTGGTTAATCAAATCTCGGACTAGCATTGGCTGCTGTTCTGGGGCACTTAAGGAGCAAGGTTTGTTCGCAAGTGGAGGATTCATCCATGACGATCAACCTGAAGAAGAGGCTGCTGCTATCTTGGAAGAGGATGCAGAGGACCTGAACAATTTCATCATTCCTGCTGGTGTCTGCCACAATTGGGTCGCTGTAGATGTTCCTACAGTCATCCATAGATCAGAGTAATTGTTCGCTTTGTTTAAAACCCTTCTCCCATGCCAAAAGGAGAAGTGATGACATTGTTGGCAAAGCATATATACAATGATGTTTTCATTCAATTAATGCATTGTTAAACATTTATTTTTCCTTTGTTTTCACTTTTTGCTTTTTTGCATGAAATCAGTGATCACAAAAAACCCTGAAAAACAAATAAAACAACTTTTCATCTGCATAAATGATTTGCTTGTTTAAAATTCAAAAGCTTTTCATTATCCAGAATCATTATGCAGGGATTTCTAAACCCATTGAACATAATGATCCAACGCCATCTCCCAATCTTGAATTCTTTGTATTCGAAGCAGAGGAAGATGATGTTGAAGGGGGATTCCTGACGAGATTACCTATCCTTCTTGAGCACAAAGGAGCTCATTCAGCTGTATCATGAGAATCAGCTAAACAGTCAAACTGGGGCATTACAAACGTAATGTAAAAAAAAAAAAAAAAAAAAAAAAGAGGGTGAAAAAGATGAAAAATCAAAAAATCAGGAAAAAATTTTTTCAAAATTTTTTCAAAAGAAAAAAGAAAAATTATACCCTCAAGTCCCTAGTTGACTAATGCTGAATGGATTCAGAGTCGTTATGACCAGTTGAATCTGATTGAAGAGAAGCGATTGACTGCCATGTGTCATGGTCAGTTATATCAGCAGAGAATGAAGAAAGCATTCGATAAGAAGGTCAAGCCTCGTGTGTTCCGAGAAGGTGACCTCGTGCTCAAGAAAGTCTTGTCTTTCGCGCCCGATTCCAGGGGCAAGTGGACTCCAAACTACGAGGGTCCATATGTTGTCAAGAGAGCCTTTTCAGGCGGAGCTTTGATGCTTACAACAATGGATGGGGAGGATTTCACTCGTCCTGTGAATTCAGATGCAGTCAAGAGATACTTTGCCTAAAAAAAAGTATATGCAAATGAAAAAAACAGAATAGCTCGCTAAGTTGAAAACCCGAAAGGGCGGCTTAGGCAAAAATGAGCGTCTCGGTGGAGAACCCGCAAGGGTAATTCAGGCAAAAATTAGAGACTTGAAAAAAATAGAATATTTGCATCCCGCTAGATTGAGTACCTCACCCTGGGGCAATCTAGGCAAAAATTAGGGATTTGGCAAGTAACTGCATCCTGACAAGACTTTCTGTTTCACAGTCGTCATTTCGTCAGAAGATTCTCGATTCGTCGTCAACCGAAGCTTCGAATACATCGAGATTCAAATTGGTAGAGAAAGGATCATTATGTTTAATGTAGCCCTCTTCCAATATATATCACTGATTTCAAATTTGTACAGATCTATGGAGTCTTGCCATTTGCAGGCTACCATTCCATCAAATCAATTTGAGCTTTTTATCCAATTATTCGCACTCTTATTTGTTTCAATTCAACAAATGTTTTGCATGTCTTAAATTGATAAAATGTCATTGTTTTAAACAAATGAATTTTTCAAAAAAAAAAATATATTGTTTTAAACGAAGTGAACATTCACAATATTGAAAGGATACTCAAGAATATCTCAGTGCTCTCCCGAGGGTGGCATGATTTCCAACAGGTAAGACATTTGTTCATATTCCTGGTTTGGTTGTATCTTCTTTCTTCAGATCTTTGTTGGGGTTGTTCCTCAAGCAGAGTTGTTGATGGGGTTGTTCCCCAAGCAGAGTGTTGTTGAAGGCTTCGTTTTCTCCAGCAGCAATCTTCCCCGGCATGGGTGCTCTTCTTGTAGAAGATTCGGCGATTGATGGTTTGTCATCTTGGTGCCCCGTCACTTTCTCCAGTGGGTCGACATCCCCAGACTTTATTTGTCTCCTCAGCACATTCGCAAACAGAGTTGTTGTCACTCTCCCCAGTGCAGGTGCCAGCAGAGTTGTCTGTTTCCTCAGCACGGTCGTTTTCCTTTTAAAAGACTCGGTAAGTCGGCGGTTTGATACCCGGTACTTTACCTTTTCCCCGGCGAAGTCGTCTGAAGAGTTGTTGTTGTCTCTCTATCAGAGTGTTTGTTCTCCTCAGCAGAGCAGGATTTATTTTTTTACTCAGTGGTTGATTGGGTTGACATCCCAGTATTTCAACCATCTTTTCCTCAGCATAGTCTGCAGAACGTTTGATTGTGGCAGTTTCGCCTGTTGAATACTCCTTCAATCCTCAGTATGGTTGGATGATGGCTCTAGCATTCAGAGAACGGATTGATTTCCTGACTGCTTGTGATCCCCAGTAGAGTGGCTTATATTGCAGAATCTACTTGTTGCGATCAGTTTGCTTTGTGTATTCTCCCCAAGTAGAGTGGCTTATATTGCAGAATCTACTTGTGCGGTACATTCTCCCTCAGTGGGTTGTCCCCCAGCGGAGTTATGTGGAGTTGCTTCTACAGCAATTCGTGCTTGTGCAATGCACCTTTTGTTTCTCAGTTGACACTGGGATCCCTTGCAGATATCTTGGGTTTTCTCTTGTTCTCCAACAGATTCGTCTTGGTGGCTGTTTTGCCTGTTGTGACTTTTTGTGCCCTGATCGGTTTGTTTGCTGATCCGTCACTCGGAGATTTGGTTTCCTGATATCTCTGATTCTCTGCTTCCTCAGCAGTACCCGCAGATCTTTGCTTCTCAGCATATAGATCTCCGCAGATTGGCTTTCCAGTTGGTTTTCCCCTGGAAGTATAATACCGGGCGTTTGATTCCTGTACCTGTTTGTGTTAGAATTGTCTGTTTTGTCAGCATTCATTAAACATAAAATCATGCATATTCATGCATATTCATAAACATTCAGATATTCATGTTGCATTGTTTGCCATATATCTTTTTGATTGTTGTGTCTCCTGCTATGGTGATGCAGATCCCTAATAGATCTCCCCTAGCAGATGTCGGGTGTCTAAATCTCTCCATATAGAGTCAACCCCATAAGCAGAAATTGTCTGTTGTCTTCCCTTCTGCAGTTCCCCACTGAGATATATCCTCGTGGATGACGGTTTCTTCCGTTTCCTCCCAACACATATATTGGGACGAATTTTCCTATTTGAGTTACATCCTCATTAGGACATGTCTTGATTCAGTCTGTCTTTTCGGATTATTCCCGAACTGGCTGTTTGTCAAAAGTCTTGTGCTTCCCAGTGGGTTGTTCCCCAGCGGAGTAGTTTTGGTTTTCTACCTAACAATCGGTAGTTGTAAATCCTATTTTCCTGCTCTCCGGCAGTTTGTGGTTTGTTATAAGCCCTATTTTGGTTTCCCGTGCGGATTTGTGATTTGTTCTATCCCCACGCGGAGTTGTTGGTTTTCTACCCCGTATTCGGTAGATGTAAACCCTAATTTTGTGGTTATCCCCACCAGAGTTTGGCCCTCTGCCTACAAACCAGCAGTCGTAAGTCCTATCTTTGCGGTTTTTCTACCTACGAACCGGTAGTCATAAACCCTGTTTTCTCCACTTGCAGAGTTAACTTTGTTGTTCATCCCAACCGATGACAATCCCCTCTCTGTGGTTATCTTCATTCAGTACTTGATGTTGATCTTCCTTTCGCTTGGATAAGTTGCTCAGATAAGCACTTATATCCCTAGCAAGTCTTTTGCGGATAATTGCCGTATGCTAGCAATTTTATCCCCAGCGGGTCCTTTCACCTTTTGTCAGTGATTGTGTTCCCCGGATCATTGATTTTCATCAATGCATTCCCAGCGAGCCTTCTTTCATTTACCCTCTTGTTGGTAATGTCTGTTGCTCCCTTTGATTGTTCATCATTATATACCTAGTTTGGTATCCCGATGCCTTTCTTTTCGGACTTTATCCTATAAACAACCTACAACCCGGTTAAGGATAATTCCATGCGAGGTTATTATTCACGTTTTGACGGCTATGAATAATATATCTCATGTACTCTTCAGTCGAAGCCTTTCGTGTTTCCCTGGTCGAGTAAGATTCGCTTTTTCCCTTTGCGGAATCGAATATTTCTTTGTTGTCGGATAATTGCCGGATGCTTGCAATTTATCCTTTGAGATTGTCTTTCGTTTACCCGTATGCTCGGTATCGATTGTCTCTCTTTTTGGTTAGTCACCTATTATATACCTCGGTATCTCTGGTGCCTCTTCCTTTCGAGTATATTATTCACGGTCTGCCGGTAATGAATAATATGTCTCATGCGCTCTTTGGTTGGAGTCCTTTGTTGATCTTCCCCAGTCGAGTAAGATTTGCATTCTTTATAGAATCAAATATCCATCCTATAAACAAGTCTGCTGTTCTAGCTTTCTTCAGGATGATGAGTGTTTTGGAACACAAACCAATTCACGATTTCGGATCTTATCCTATAAACAACCTACAACCCGGTTCAGGATAATTTTCCATGCGAGTACATTATCTACGTTTTGACGGCTATAGATAATATATCTCATGCACTCTTTTGTCGAACACTTTGTTTGTTTCCCCAACTGAGTAAGATTTGCATTCTTTATAGAATCAAAATATCCATCCTATAAACAAGTTTGCTTTCGCTCTCTTCAGGATGATGAGTGTTTTGGAACACACACCAATTCACGTCTTTGGTCGGTCACCTGTTACATACCTACAACCCGGTATCCTTGGTGTTCCTTCCTTTCTGCTCCCTATTATGACCTCGGTCCCCTTGTGGAGTCAGATTTTCCTGAGTTTATGTACCTTTTTCAGGTCTTTCTCAGATGTTTGGTTGATTGATATCTCTCACCCTTATACCGGTCTTAGATATTCATTCTTCCTGAGTTTGTTGCCCTTATACCGGTAACATCTCATTCTTTGGTGCTTCCTCAGTGGAGTTTCCTATTTGCTTTTCCCCGGAGTCAGCTTGTGTCTCTCCAATGGATTTATTTTCCTTTGGAATTCTTTTCCCCAGTGTGAGTCCTTCACTCCCCAGTGAGGTCTCCAGTCTGATTTCTGTTACCCTAATCAGAGTCGTGTCTTATTTACGCTATGTCAGTTTTGTTTTTCCTCAACTTGAAGTCGTGTCCTGCTCACGCATTTCTTTTTCTTTTACTACCCCCAACAAGAGTCTTGTTAGAGTCTCTATTCCTGGTGAGTGTAATACTCCGATGGATCGTCTTTTCTTCTGTGTGAATCATATTCCCCACAGAATTTGTGTCTTTGGCATGCATACATTTGCATCATGAGGTCTCTTAGGGACCAAAATTTGTCTCATTACTGTTATTTAAGCCCATTCTACCGCGTCGAGATGAAGATTTCTAAACTTCACTTCTCCGGCTAGAATGACCTTAAATAGGGGCATCTGTAAGACCCCAATTTTGTCCCTAAGATCCCTCATGGCATTATATCATATCATATCATGGCCTCAAGGATCATTGCATACCTTTGCTTCCCTCCTAGTGGATGGGTTATCTTGTGAGTGTGGTTCTTGATCACCAAGCATGTATTGCATTTGTATATCATTGCTTTTCATCTGTCTATTAACCAAAAGTACAAAAATGTTGTCATCTAACCATGTTACTTGCAGCTGAAGCCAATTAGGTCAAAACAGTCAAATCAGCCATTGAGCAATGGATGGTGGCCATTCTTGCAGAATTTGGGCACCATGATCATTCATCAAGAGTTCATATAAGTTGTGACATCATTTGGAATCAAGATCTCAAGTGGTAGGGGCTTGGAATTCATCAGAACATGGTTCAGTCAAGCAAAACCCTAGCAAAGTCAACTGAAGTCAATCTTGGTCAACTGTGCATTTAATCAGTGATTTGATGATGGGAATTGGTCTGAGAGGTCTCATTCATGTCCATATAGGCCTCATATAACATGTCAAACATCCACAGTGAAGAATTTGACGTCAGACAAGAAATTTCCAAAAATAGAAAGTTGACCTGTAATTGGATTTTGCCAAAAATGGAAACTTCTTCTCCTCAACATTACATCATCATACAAGCTTAAAATGAATTTTTTCCCAACATGAAAGTTGAAGATCTTGTTCTCCCATTTCCAAAAAGTCCAAGAACACTCAATTCCCATGTGTGGTTGGCAAGTTATGATCAAATCATTCTCAAAAAATTTTGAACTTCAAAAAGCCATATCTTTCAAACCATTTGGCCAAATTGGGTGGGGTTTTTTGCTACAAGTCCTATTTGATGTGCTCTATCCAAATATTTCATCACAATTCACAAAAAATTCACCAATCAAAATGGCATTTTTTAAAGTGGTTTGAATTAAATTAAGTGAGGTGAAAAAGTTGACTTTCAAAATAACCAACTCCAACACATTCTACCACTTGCCAAAGTTCAGAAATCATGTTTGGAGATTGTCTAAAGGCCCAATTCGCAGCAGCAGCTCATGCACCATGCAATTTAAGTGAAATGCATCAATTAGCAAAAACCACCTCTTTTAACCAAATTCCAATTACCACTTCAATTAATCATAATTAACACATGCTAAACAGCATATATATTCAACATTTTCTGCTGAAAAGCCCTAGCAGCCACAACACTCACAAAACAGAAAAAACTCTCTTGCTCTCAAAAACACTCATTTTCTCCATCTTGATTTTTTGCTGAAAACTCAAAAGAACTCGAACTTGCTTGTTTGTTCCATCATTTACCAACCTTTTGGAAGCATTTATGAGCATTAAATCACCACTGTAAAGCAAGGAAAACACTGGTCCATTAAAGCTTCCTTCCATGGCAGAGTTGGTTTGGAGCTGTCTTGAACATTGCTGAGCCAAAATCCTTCTTCCATTCATCACCTGGAGTGTTAAGACGCATCTGTTTCGTGCATACACAGCCAAACAACATCTGAATCATCACTGCTCTTCAACTTTGGTAAGATTTCGAATCTCACCATTTGCAAAATCATGCTGTGCTTTGTATAGATCTCTTTATGCTGAATACAATGAACTTTAAATCGTGCAAAATGGTTGTGTGATGAGTGAGAAAATTGGTTTTAAAGTTTCATATCCAAATATGTTTCTGCTCGATTCATTCATGATAGCATGATTTAATGAAAATGGTTGTTGGAATGTTGATGTATGTTGTCTGCTGATTCGATTGGTATGCTTACTTTCCATTTCTGGGAGAAAATTTTTTCACGATTTGTTGGAGATGATGAACATGAGTACTGTACACATAAACCCTAGAAATGTTTCCAGAATTCCCGTGTTTGGCTGGCTGGAATTGTATTTTTGCATGAAGAAACACTGTACCATTGCCATGCACGAATTGCAGCGTGACACCTCACTAAGTGAAACGCAGCGTTTCACTTAGTGAGCCCAGATATTACCAAATTGCCACCGGTTTTTAATTATTTCATTTAAATCATTTTATCTTTCAATTTTTATTTCATTTTGTGACACCAACTTCCAAAAATCATAAGTCAATCAATTTTGATCCAAATTTCATGGGATTTTAAATTGTGCTAGGGTTTGTCATATGTGTCCATTTTATGTATGTTTTGCCAAATCAATTGTGAAATGATGATACATTATCCAATGCTTCCCAAATTTTTTGTGCTCAAACTAGACACATTCATGGTGATTTTGGTGTAGAGTTTGTGAATTTATCATTTCTAGTTGTGGAGTTATGATTTTTTTTGAATTAGGGTGTGACAATTTGTGTCACACCATTGATGTCCAACTTCATGATTTTCATTACCATGCTTCTTGAACTCAAATTGGTCTGAATTTTTGCATGAACATACTTATGGATGTCTTGTTTACATGTGAATGTTTCTGGAATTATTGATGGCATTTCCTATTTGTTTGGGATTTTCTCCCCTGTTTGGTCATATGTTGACTTTTTGTGACACATGTTCTCATTTGCTTTGTGAAATTCTCATACTTAATTGGATGAACATGAAATTTGACATGTGAATTGTAGACATCTTAAAGTTTGTCATGGTTTTGATCCCATTCATTTCTCATATGTTGTCACTGATTTATGATTTATTGAAGTTGGTGCATGTTTGGTTGACTTCTTTGAGCATGCTTGAACTTGCCTTGCCTTTCTGATTTTCATTGACCTACTTCCCTTGATCCAAATGAGCTGAAATTTGATATGCTTATCATGTTATGGATGATGTTTGATCATGAATTATTTGAGAATTTTTTGAGATGTTTGAGATTGGTTTTGAGCTAAATCATTCTGTTGACTTCTATGAGCTTCAATATGCCATGCTTTGACCTAATTTGCTTATAAAATGATGATGATGATTGATATGAACATGAAACCAATTGAGTTTGTTTCTTGATTGTTTGAATTTGATTTTGGACACTTATCACTTGCTGTTTTGACTTTCTTATCTCTTTTTGACCCTAGGCTTGTCCTAGTGGTCATGTTGCTCATGTTTAAGTTTGTTGTTTCAGGTTAAGCAACAAATACCCAAAGAGATCAATACAAATTGATTGAGCTTGATTGATTATCATGACTAACTTGTTTGTTTTGTAGGTTGCTTGGCTCACATGCTTTGAGCCTTGTGCATTGCACCTTTAACTGATTGTGTTGACTGTTGATCCCTATCTTATTTTGGTTTGACTTTGAGTTGTATACTGATTCTGTTTGACTGGTTTCAGGTACCCTTAGTTGCTTAGTTCTTTAAGAACTTGCTTTGCTTTGCTTTAATAGCAATTTGCATTGAGGTATAACTTCTTATCTTCATGTAGTCTGGAAGACCTGGCCTGTTACTTGGCCAGGCAACTGTCTGAAGTCCTCCTTAAGAGGCAATGCTTGTGTGTGTTTACATTTGTCCCAAGCAGGAAAAGTCCTTTGAATAAGGCAATTGGTAGACAAAAGAGATATGCAACCTATCTCCTACTATTCTGTGTGTCACTCACCTTGCTCACACTACTTGTGTTTGATGCATAGTGAGTAAAAACCCAAGATCTATCGAGTCAATAATCTGTGGAGAGAGTTCCTACTTTCTGAACTCCCACACCTTCTGATATTCAATGCTCTCCCTGACCAGGGATAAGAGTAATGAGGCACACCCCTCATATCCTTTCATCTGCTTCACCTTAGCCCCTCAATGGCAAGGTTAAGAGCATCATTAACCCTATTCCAGTTGGCTTCAATGCCTAACCTTTTGTATGAGCCTGATTGTTTGGTTATAGTGTGTGCTGAATGACTTTAATTGATTGATTACTTACTTCATATACGCATGTCTGCTTGCATGCTTTGTGCATTTATCATCATTAATTGCTCATTAGTGCATGATCATCTCATTTGTCTTTGTGACATATCCTTGTTGATTGCCCATTGAGGACAATTGTAAGACCATCCTTTGGCCATTGTTCCTATGATATGGAAGTGAGTATAAGACCATCTCATTGGCCACTCATCTTCTCTTTGCTTGATGCATTTGCATTTGTTGTATGTGAGGATGCAATTGTAAGTCCCTGCAAGTTGGCATTTGCTTTCCTATGATCATATGTTGGATATTGGTATAAGTCCAGACAGATTGGCATCCGGTATCCAAGTTTCGTTTTGTTTAGGAGATTGGAATAAGTCCATCTATTGGCTTCCGATATCCTTGTTTCTTTGTTTAGGAGATTGGTGTAAATCCATCTATTGGTATCCGGTATCCGCTTTTGTTTGTGATATTGGAGTAAGACCATTGAGTGGCATCCGGTATCACTTGTTTGCTTATTTTGCTATCGCTCACTACCTATTCCAAAGGACACACTTGAGTCATCTTCAATATGATTTCAAGAGGTGAACATTCTAGGAAGTCTTACAATCCATTTTCATCCATTCATCCCCATTATGTCCTAAACCTTTTCACACATTACTTTCAAACTTGAGATAGATATTGTGCAAACATCTTCATGTTTTCAAATCAAAAAACCTGGACCCCAAGTCCTTGACTTTTTCAAACTCCCTTTCATAATACTTCTTTGAATCAATCTTAATCATACTTTGACCCTGCTTTCATGAACACTCATAATCAATTAACTTCACCCATTCAATTGTTTTGGCTTTGTCCATTCCTGCTAAGTTTTCATGCATTAGCCATAGGTTTCAATTATCATTGTGGTTGATGTAAACCTCACCCTATCCTTAGTGAGTCGATTATAAGACTTCCATACTGAAAACAGGGTTAACCCCTCTAGTACGTCGAAGCTATCCTCGCATGGCGGATGTTGGTCTTGGTCGAGTTTTCTCCCATTGATAATGAAAAGCCTCAAGTGCTATTGTTTAAAATTGAACTCACAAAGCTTTTGGAAATCTTTTAGCCGAACTACGGCGTTTTGATCCTTACCTTTGATGGAAGGTACGTAGGCAACGGGTTCATCCGTTCGAACACAAAAACAATAAAAATTGTATATTCTTTTCTCATCATCCCAATCATGTTTGCACAATACATATTTCATAACAAATAACAATTTTATACAACAAGTGTGAAAAGGGCTCCCTAGGAGTACCTAGGACGTGATGGGTGCCTAACACCTTCCCATTGCGTAATTTACACCTTACCCAGACTCTCTGATCTTTTCATTAGTTTTCTATGCGTAAAACTTCTTAGGCTTTTGTTCGCTTTTTAGCCAGTCCTTTGGATAAATAAAAGTGCGGTGGCGACTCGAATTCATTGTATGCTTTGCTTATGGTTTAATCAATAAATCATATAGCGACGAATACACCGCTACAACAGTGCGCGAAAAAACAACCGGCGAAAGAAAATGACAGAAGAGTCGCCACCGTGCGTTATTCGTCCCAAAGGAGGGAAAGGAAACGCTCGAAGTAAACCTGAAAAAAGGAAAGGACAAGACGGGGTCTCGCAACCAAATCTTGGGTTCGGGAGTCGGTTATGCGAAGGGAAGGTATTAGCACCCCTACGCATCCGTAGTACTCTACGGGATCCACTTTTGTAGTTCTTGTCTAAAGGGTGTGGGTTTATCTAATGTGTTATTTACTAAAAAGAAAAAAAAGGGTTAAATGAAAATGACTCGCACGGATGTCGCATCCACTGCATACGTATCTCATCTGTATATGAGAATCAGAGTCTTCATAGCTCGGCTACCTAGGGGTTAAGGGTAATTGTGCTTGGTAAGACATCGCGTCTTATGCCTACGTATCTCATCTGGAATGAGAATCAGAGCAAGCCGTAGTTCGGCTAACTACGGGGTTATGGAGTGGGTTTTGGACGAACGACGTTACTACGCAATCTACCGGATGCTCGACCTTTGGAGACTTACTCACCTGTAGTAGATGGAGTAAACGTGTGTTTAGGAGAAGAAAAATCAATGAAGGGTTAGGGTTTGGGATGCTCAAGGGCAAAAAGGCAGTCCTCGACGAAGGAACCGCGCTACCTGTGGGGATACGAACACATACAAAACAAACATATATAAAGTAAATGTGCCAACAAGGGGCTCAGAAGTAAATAAACAAAAGAAAACAAATGCCTCCTATCGAGGTCTTCCAGCTAAGAAAGCGATAAAATGCGGAAAAGAGGTAAAAGTACCACACGGATAAAGATCCGAAGTAACAACAATTAAAGGAGTAAGAAACCCAGGGATCTCCCAAGCTAATGCCATCAAAGAAAGGTGAGTCAGTACAGGTAATCGGAATGAACCTCCAGGGGGTATCCCACAAATAAAGTGGGAAAACCACGCAAACCATCTCTGCAAGAGTCTGTGAGCCCTCACTAAAACTCAACAAAAGGGTTAGTGAAACACGATAAGCATTTTTTTCATGGATAACAGTATGGTTTCAGAAACCTCAAACCCTGTGGCATTCATTTCAGAAATCATGTGATTAAACATTCAAGGCATAGGTTTCACCCATTCATGCATAATTAAACCCGTGGGCAAAAACATAATGAAATTCATCCATCATACCTCATACATTCAGATGATCCAAATTAAGAGCATAAAATCATGGGAATGAGGCAAACCTGATGGGAGAGACCGGTTGAAATCAAATGGCACGGCTGGGTTTGCAAGGCAATGTTAGGGTTTGCGTGAGATGAAAGTGTGTGAGTCAGATTGAATTTTTCAGAGCTGCCTGGGGGTTGCTCTGAGTTCTCTGTCAGGTTTCTCTCCAAGTTTTGTCAAGGGTTTTGTTTCAAGGAAACCTCAGAGTATTTTGCTTCTCTTCCTTTTTCTGTCTGATCTCCCTCTTTTATAACCTGATTTTCATGGCTGTGTGGGCTCAAATGAGAGAGGTCCAAGTCCAAGTTTTTTCTATTATATTTTATTTATTTATTTTTTATTATTTTTATTTATTTATTTATTTATTTTTGTAAAAAAAAAAATTTTTTCGTTTTATTTTTCGTTTTTTTTTTCTTCGTTTTTTTTTTTGATCTAATTCTGATTGACATGATGAAATGCAATATGAAATGCTAAATGAATGCATGAATGAGGAGGGCAAATTTTGGGGTGTTACAGTTGGCAACATAAATACAATGATATTTTCATTCAATAAGTTCATGATAAATGTTTGTTTTTCCAATTATTTTCCCTTTTTGCTTTTTGCATAAAATTGGTGATCACATAAAACCCTAAAAATAGAATAAAATCAATCTTTTCATCTGCATAATGATTTGCCTTGTTTGAATTCTAAAGCTTTTCATATCCAAAATCATTATGCAGGTTGATTTCTAGACCCATTGAACATAATGACCCAACGCCATCTCCCAATTTTGAATTCCCTGTATTTGAGGCAGAGGAAGATGATGTTGAGGAGATTCCTGATGAGATTACCCGTCTACTTGAGCAGGAAGAGAAGATCATTCAGCCGCATATCGAGAATCTGGATACAATCAACTTGGGGTCTGAGGATTGTGTGCGAGAGGTAAAGATTGGGGCACTCCTGGAAGAATCTGTTAAGAAGGGGTTGATTGAATTGCTATGAGAATACGTCGATGTCTTCGCCTGGTCATATGAAGACATGCTTGGTCTAGACACTGATATTGTGCAACATTTCCTGCCACTAAAGCCTGAGTGCGTGCCAGTAAAGCAGAAGCTCAGAAGAACTCATCCTGAAATGGCAGTAAAGATCAAAGAAGAAGTTCAGAAGCAAATTGATGCGGGGTTTCTGGTGACTTCTACGTATCCTCAATGGGTGGCCAATATTGTGCCCGTGCCTAAGAAAGATGGAAAAGTCCGGATGTGTGTGGACTATAGGGACTTGAATAAAGCTAGCCTGAAAGATGATTTTCCCCTACCACATATTGATATGTTGGTAGACAATACATCTAAATTCAAAGTCTTCTCGTTTATGGATGGATTTTCCGGATATAACCAGATCAAAATGGCACCCGAGGATATGGAGAAGACAACATTCATCACACCCTGGGGAACATTCTGTTATCGAGTGATGCCTTTCGGTTTGAAGAACGCCGGAGCCACGTATCAACGAGCTATGACTACCTTGTTTCATGATATGATGCACAAGGAGATTGAGGTATATGTTGATGATATGATTGCTAAGTCAAGAACGGAAGTTGAACATGTAGAGCACTTGTTGAAGCTTTTTCAGCGTTTGAGGAAGTTCAAGCTTCGTCTGAATCCCAACAAGTGTACATTTGGAGTCCGTTCTGGCAATTTATTGGGCTTTATCGTCAGTGAGAAAGGTATTGAAGTTGATCCTGCAAAGGTCAAAGCAATACAAGAGATGCCTGCGCCCAAAACTGAGAAGCAAGTCCGAGGTTTTCTTGGCCGCTTGAATTACATTTCCAAATTCATATCCCACATGACTGCCACATGTGCGCCGATATTCAAGCCCCTACGGAAAGATCAGTCTCATGATTGGATCGACGATTTCCGAAAGCCTTTGACAGTATTAAAGAGTATTTGTCTGAGCCTCTGATTTTGTCTCCGCCTGTGGAAGGGAGACCCTTGATTATGTATCTGACTGTTCTTGAAGATTCAATGGGTTGTGTCCTTGGTCAGCAAGATGAATCAGGGAAGAAAGAGTATCCTATATACTACTTGAGCAAGAAGTTCACTGATTGTGAGTCTCGATACTCAATGCTTGAGAAAACATGTTGTGCTTTGGCTTGGGCTGCTAAGCGCTTACGCCAGTATATGATAAATCATACGACTTGGTTGATATCCAGAATGGATCCAATCAAGTACATATTTGAGAAGCCTGCTTTAACTGGAAGGATTTCCCGTTGGCAGATGTTGTTATCTGAGTACGATATTGAGTATCGAGCTCAAAAAGCTATTAAAGGTAGTATCTTGGCTGACCACTTGGCACATCAGCCGATCGAAGATTATCAGTCAGTTCAGTATGACTTCCCAGATGAGGAGATTCTGTATTTGAAAATGAAAGATTGTGATGAGCCTACACTCGATGAAGGGCCAGAGCCTGGTTCCAGATGGAGTATGGTGTTTGATGGTGCTGTAAATCAGTATGGAAATGGTATTGCGGTAGTAATCATTACTCCTTAGGGCACACATATTCCTTTTACAGCAAGGCTAACTTTCAAATGCACGAATAATATGGCTGAGTATGAGGCCTGCATTATGGGATTGGAGGAATGCATTGATCTTAGGATCAAGCATCTTGATGTTTATGGTGATTCGGCCCTCGTTGTCAATCAGATTAAGGGCGAGTGGGAAACGAATCAACTTGGTCTCATTCCGTATAGGGATTATGCGAGGAGGATTTCAACGTTCTTTACTGAGGTTGACTTCCATCATATTCCTCGAGAACAGAATCGGATGGCAGATGCTCTTGCTACACTTGCTTCGATGATTGTGGTTAAATTGTGGAATGAAGTTCCCAATATCACTGTAATGCGCTTGGATAGACCAGCTCATGTATTTGCATTTGAAGAAGTGAAAGATGATAAGCCATGGTATTATGATATCAAGTGTTTCCTTTAGAGTAAAATTTACCCGCCTGGGGAATCTGTGAAAGACAGGAAGACTTTGAGGAGATTGTCTGGCAGTTTCTACCTCAATGGTGATGTGCTATACAAGAGGAATTTTGACATGGTTTTGCTCAGATGCGTGGATAGACACGAAGCAGACCTATTGATGACTGAAGTTCATGAAGGTTCATTTGGTACTCATTCCAATGGACATGCCATGGCTAGAAAGATGTTGAGAGCAGGCTACTATTGGCTGACAATGGAGTCTGACTGCTGCAAGTATGTGAAGAAATGCCACAAGTGTCAGATTTACGCGAATAAGATTCATATTCCCCCGACACTTCTGAATATGATTTCATCACCATGGCCTTTCTCCATGTGGGGAATTGACATGATTGGCATGATAGAGCCGAAAGCGTCCAATGGACACAGATTTATTCTCGTAGTAATTGATTACTTCACCAAGTGGGTTGAAGCTGCATCATATGCAAATGTGACCAGGCAGGTGGTCGTAAAGTTTATCAAGAATCAACTCATATGCCGATATGGTGTGCCAGATAAGATCATTACTGATAATGGATCTAACTTGAACAACAAGATGATGAAAGAGCTGTGTAGCGAGTTCAAGATAGCACATCATAATTCTTCTCCTTATAGACCGAAGATGAATGGGGATGTTGAAGCTGCTAACAAGAATATCAAGAAGATTATCCAGAAGATGGTGGTTACGTACAAAGATTGGCATGAGATGCTGCCATTTGCTTTACATGGATATCGTACATCTGTCCGCACTTCAACAGGGGCAACCCCTTTTTCTCTTGTTTATGGCATGGAGGCTGTACTCCCAGTAGAGGTGGAGATCCCATCAATGAGAGTCTTGATGGAAGCCAAGTTGACTGATGCTGAATGGGTTCAGAGTCGTTACGACCAACTGAATCTGATTGAAGAGAAGAGATTGACTGCCATGTGTCATGGTCAGTTATATCAGCAAAGGATGAAGAAAGCTTTTGATAAGAAGGTCAAGCCTCGTGTGTTCCGAGAAGGTGACCTTGTGCTCAAGAAAGTCTTGTCTTTCGCGCCCGATTCCAGGGGCAAGTGGACTCCAAACTATGAAGGTCCATATGTTGTTAAGAGAGCCTTTTCAGGCGGCGCTTTGATACTTACAACTATGGATGGGGAGGATTTCACTTGTCCTGTGAATTCAGATGCAGTCAAGAAATACTTCGCCTAAAAATAAAAACAGAATAGCTCGCTAAGTTGAAAACCCGAAAGGGCGGCTTAGGAAAAAATGAGCGTCTCGGTGGATTGAAAACCCGAAAGGGCGATCCAGGCAAAAATTAGAGACATGAAAAAAATAAATATATATGTATCCCGCTAGATTGAGCACCTCATCCTGGGGCAATCTAGGCAAAAATTAGGGATTTGGCAAGTAACTACATCCTGACAAGACTTTTGTTCTACAACTGTCATCCATCAGAGATTCTCGCTCAGTCATCACCAACCGAAGCTTCAAATACATCGGATTCAGAATTGGTGGAGAAACGATCATTATGTTCAATGTAGCCCTTTTCCAATATATATCACCAATTTCAAATTTGTAAAGATCTATGGAGTCTTTCCATTTGCAGACTACCATTCCATCAAATAAATTTGAGCCTTTATCCAATTATTTGCACTCTTATTTGTTCCCATTCAACAAATGTTTTGCATGTTTTAAATTGAGAAAATGTCATTGTTTTAAACAAATAAATTTTTCATAAATTATTTTTAAAACAAAGTGAACATTCACAATGATGAAAGGATACTTAAGAGATCCTCAGTGCTCTCCCAAGGGTGGTATGATCTCCAACAGGGTAAGACATTTGTTTATATTCCTGGCATGACTGTATCCTCTTCCTCCAGAATATTGTTGTGGTGTAGTCCACCGAGTAGAGTACTTGTTCACCTCCCCTCCCTTCAGCAGAGCAGTGATCTCTTCTCCTCAGCAGATGTGTCCTCTTTGGAAGATTCGATTTTTTGGTGATCAGTCCCCAGAATTCCTTCTTTTCCTCGGATAAATCCCCAATAGAGTTGTTGGTATGGTGGACTTTATCTGTGATGATTCATCCCCTGCAGAGATATTGTTGTTTTCTGGTATCCTTGATCCCTGGTAGATTGGATATTCTCCGGTGATCCTGGCTTTCTCTCTTGAGATGTAGTACCGGGTGGTTGATTCCTGGACCTGTTTGTGTTAGATATGTCTGTTTGTCAGCATTCATCAAACATAAATCACGCATATACATGCATAATTATAACATTCAGATATTCATGTTGCATTTCTTTGCCATATATCATTGTTTGTTGCCTCTTGCTATTTGGTGGTATACATTTCCCCAAGCAGATGTGTGCGTCTGATCTCTCCACATAGAGTCATCCCCATAGGCAGAAAGCGTCTATCCTTTCTTCCATATTCCCCACCGAGCTATATCCTCGAGGGTGACGATTGTTTCCGTTTCCTCCCAACACATATATTGGGATGGGCTCCCCTATTGAGTTATATCCTCATTAGGACGAGTTTTGATTCAGTTTGCCTCTTTGGTTTGATCCTAAATTGGCTCTTGTGACTGTTTCCTTTTGCTTCCCTGTGGTATAAATGAATAATTGCTCGGTAATTAGTAATCATTCATTTTATCCCCGGCGGAGTCTGTGGTTTTTCTACCCTTATACCGGTAGTTGTAAACCCTATTCTTTTTCCTCGCAGAGTTAACCTTTTGTTCATCATAATCGATGACAGTTACTTTTCCGTGGTTTCCTACCCAGTATCCGGTAGGTGTAATCCCCTCCTTGACGGTTATCTTCATCCAATATTCGGTGTTGATATTCCCTCTTTTGCTCGGATAGTTGCCCTGATTATGCAATTTATCCCCCGGAAAGTTATCTCTCGTTTACCCTGTTGTTGGTAATGATTGATTCTCTTCTGAATTGGTCATCATTATATACCTAATTTCGGTATCCCGATGCCTTTTCTTTTCGGTTGATTTATCCTTTATTAACCCAGTAACCGGTTGTGGATAATCTTCCACGCGAGTATATTATCTACGTTCTGACGGTAATAGACAATATATCTCATGTACTCTTTGGTTGAAGCCTTTTGTTCTTCCCTAGTCGAGAAAGATTCGTATCCCCTTTACGGAATCGAATATCCATCCTATGATCGAGTTTGCTTTTAGCCCTCTTTTGGATGATGAGTGTCTTGGGAATATTCCCCAATTCACGCGTTGGTTGGTCACCTATTATATGCCCAGTAACCGGTATCCCTGGTGTTCCTTCCTTTCTGCTCCCTATTATGACTTTTGTCCCCTGTGGAGTCAGAGTTCCTGAGTTGAAATATACCTTTTTAGGGTTTCCTCAGATGTTTTGAAGTTTTGATATCTCTCACCCTTATACCGATCTTAGATATTCATTTCTTCCTGAGTATGTGGTATCTCTCACCCTTATACCGGTGTTCGGATCACATGTCTCTTTGAGCTTATTACCCAGTAACTGGTAATACCTCATCCCTTGCTTCCCTAGGAGATTCTGTTGGGTATCCCCAGCGAGTCCGTAGTGGATTGTCTTCGTCCGGATTTTTATCCGAAGTATCCATTGCGGATAGTTTCGCTGTATTGGCATATTCCCCAATACATGCATCTTTGAGTCAGCTCGAGTCTTTCCAATGGATTTATTCCCTTTGGAGACTCTTTTCCCCGACTTTGAGTCGTGACCTGCTCACGCATTTTTAGTCCTTTACTCCCCAGTAGAGTCTCTGCCCCATAAGAATGAATTATTCATGGGAGTCGTCAATTTCCTCTTAAATCTTTACCATTGTGGACACATATACGCACAGGGTTTTACCTTTTTTTGCATACATACATCTGCATCACGAGGTCTCTTAGGGACCAAAATTCGTCCCTCTGTTTTTATTTAAGCCCATTCTACCTCGTCAAGACGAAGATTTTAACCTTCCCTTCTCCGGCTAGAATGACCTTAAATAGGGGCATCTGTAAAACCCTAATTTTGCCCCTAAGATCCCTCATGGCATCATAACATTGCATTGCATAGCCTCAAAGATCATTGAGCATCTTGGTTCCCTTTGCTTTTGGGTGGGACTTCTTGTGAGTGGTTTGAGATCACCAAGCATGCTTGAATTGTATATCATTGCTTTTCTCATTTTGTTTACTAACCAAAAGCCCAAAAATATGTCACTAACATCTTTTGGTTGTAGCTTGAGCAATCACAAGATCAAAAGCTTCAAGGAGGTCATTGGTCAAGAGGAGGTGGAAGCAAGCATGGTAATGGTTCCCAAACCTCTCATCCATAAAATATGCCCCCCTAGTGTTCCAATTCATCATTTTTGATCAAGGCAAGTCAAAGGATTTGAGTTTGTTCCCCAGAGAAGCCCTAATTCATCTATGCATCACAATGCCTTGCTCATGAAGCAACCTCAGCCCATGGTCAAATATAATTAAGGGAAGTTCTTTAATTCATCATTTCATGCATATTTGAACTTATTTGAGTGTCCTCAATCATCAATTCATCAAGATATGGGTTGTGGATTTGAGAAGTTGATTAGTCAATTCATCTGACTTTTTTGAAATGCACTGAGACCTAACTTTTTATGTGTTGGCCAAATGGAGATGGTTCCAAAATAAAACATGTTCTTAAGGACAATTTGAACAACTTTCATGTTCATCAAAAATTAATTTGAAGCTTGGAAGACCATCTGCCATTCCAATACATTATAGGTCATTTTGATTGAAACCCTAATTTTGGGTCAACCTCCCAAGAACATAACTCACTCAGTTTTTATGATTTTGAGGTGAGATCAAATGCATTGGAAATCTTAAGATGTCTACTTCAAATGTTATGTTGAATAAAATTTCAAAATCTCAAAGAAAATACATGTGATAATGCAAGACATTATAGGTCCTTTTTGACCAAATGCATTAAAAGTAAAAAAGTCCAACTTCAAGTGCCCATAACGCTTTCATCAAAAATCCAAATGATTCAAAATTTAAGTCCATTTTGATTGTCTCGAAAATATCTACAACGTTTATGTTGGAGGTTTTTCCATTTGGAGCTTGCATCAGCAAAACAGAAGGGCTTGAAAGTTGGCCAATTTTAGAAACCTTGCCTTGACATGTTTTGCACATCACCCTTCAAGCTCAAATTTCACTAATTTCCAAGGCCTAAATGAAATTTTGATCAACATGAAATTTGTTCCTTATGCAATAAGCTTTCCAACCATTACTCATAAGCTTGCATTCTGATTTTGGACATGGCATTTTCGAAGGCTTCAATGAAATAGTGCTTTTGTGAAAATCATTTCAATTGCCATGCATGATCCATTAATACACAATCTGCACGTCCAATTTGTACAAGATGATGATCAGCTGCCAAAACCAAGTGGAATTGGGCCCTTCATGCGCCTGTACAGGCCCATGCATGGAGGCCATTTCCATTCATGCAAATTTGAAATCATGCATTCAGCATTGCCTTGCCTATAAATACATTGCATATGAGCTTCATTTCACTAACCTGAAGGCGCCTGAACCTCTGCTGAATTGAATCCTCAACCACACTCAAAGGAACTCTCTCTTTTCTCTAAAAATTTCAGATCTAGAATTCAGTTTCCTCGACTATTTTCTTGGATCTAAAAGTTCCTAGACTTCTTCACCTTGATCCATTGAACTTCTATTTTGATAAAGCAAGCAAGGTATCGTGCTCAATTCACCAGAACTCAAGCTTGCACTCCAACTGGTAATCTCCTCGATTCTCTTCATCCATGGACCTTTTTGCTTAGATCTAATGTTGGCTGAAGTCCTCTCAATAGAGGCATTTGATTTGTGCTTTCAATTTTGCAAAAACATGAAGTTCATGATGAACACCATCATACTTCCAGCTCTGATTTCTCCATTTATAGGGATCTAGAGTGGAAGTGCATGGCATAGGAGTGATGTACATCACTTCCTCTTTCGATTGATATATAGATCGCCTCATTTGGTGGCCATTTGCATTTCTGCATTTTTTGAGGTTAGCCGGAGAAGACGGTGGCGCTGGCCACCGTCTGGTCTCCAGATTGAATCTCAGCCGTGCATTTCATTTTCCAGATTCAATCATAGCCGTTCCATGTTATGACTTTTTAATAGGCAGCGTGTGGTTCAGTTGACTGAAGCGCATGGTGGATGCGCGCATGTGGTCCACTTGATTGGCCAACTCATTTAATGAGCTTCATCTAACGCTCCGTGTTTTTTCACATTTTTATTTTCTGATTTCATTTTCCTTTTATTTTTTTAAATTCCATTTCATTTCCAAAATTCATATCTCCTTCATTATTGGTCCAAAAATTATGGGACCAATTGCATTATTTCTCTTGTAATTTCTAGTTTCTAAAAATGATTTTTAATATTTTTTATTTCATCATTTGATATTTTTTTGTGAATTTTCTCTTTTCTGATTATTTTTAATTCATTTTAAATAGTTTTTGATATTCAAAAAATACAAAAATATTCTCATCAATTTTTGAATTGATTTGAGATTTATATAAGATTTTAGTTCAATTAGGTTATTTTTATTCATTTTTAATTGATCAAAAATAGTTTCTGACTTCTAAAAATGCTGAAATTTTTTGTCAAACTTTGTTTGACCTTGTTGAACTTAGGATAAATCACTTGGACTTTTCAAGGTTGATTTGAAGTGATTTTGAAGTTTGACCTTTCCATTTATTTTTAATCCAAGTTTACTTTAAATATTAAAAAATGCCAAAAATATTCTATTCATTTCTTGACTTCCAATCTTCATCTCACTTCTGTTTTTGATCGTTTGACCCTGACTTTCAATGTTATTGGTCAACATATGAGGATTGGTACATTATATTTCACTTAATGCATTTATAGTTCTTTACTTTTGCCATTTCTATTCTTCATCATTCATCTTCTTCTTCTTCTTCTTTTTTCTTTTTTGATCAATGAGTTGAAGGTTGATAAGTTAGCATTGATTAGGGAGATTTAACATTCTTTGATTCAAATCTAATTCATCTTGATCAATTGATCAAGTGAATGACTTTGCATTAAGGATATGTTGTCTTCTAAATCATGCAAATGGCTTAAACCAATACAAGATCATTTTCTTCCTGTTTTTGGCATGGCAAGTTGTTGGGACTTGGTTTACTAATCAAGACTCCTAACATGTGTTTGTTGCCTACATTATTATTGACCGGCCTCAGATAGTTGTGACTTCTACATAAGTCCAATTACGATTGCTTAACATAGCGCTAAATTTGCCTTATGGCACACTAACTAATAACACTAACTATTGACAATTAACATTTATTTTATACAATTTACTTTTATGCAATTTACAATTCTTGCACATGTTTATGTTAATGCCATTTGTCTTTTGCCCACTTGGGTTTATAATTGTGAATATATCTTTTGTGCTTGTGTTTGTCTGTTTGTTGTGACCAAATGCCAAGAATTGGACAATATGGACTTAGAATTTAGGACCTTACCTAAGCAAGTGGAATTTGAAGAGCAACTAGGCATTGGGCCTTTAGAGTGCTATAAAAATTGAAGAGAACTTTGAAAGGACTATCTTCTAAAACTCCCTCTTGTCCATTCCTTGATTGTTTATATAACTTTTTGATGTGTGTTTTCTTGTGCTAGGGGATTCCAACCTTGAGTAACTTTGAGGAGCTATTACCATGAACATCCAAAGAGAAAGATACAAAATCCATTGAAGGATTCCTAGAAGCATGACCTGTGTGTTGATTTCTTGAAATATTTGCTTGTGATTGCTTGTTCCAAAGGATGGGAGCTACTTGGATCATCAATATGATCTCAAGAGAGGAACTCCTAGTGTGGTTTTGATTTCTTATCCCTCACCTTTTATTTTCCTTAGGAATTAGCCATTCTTCTCCTTCTCTCCACTCTAACCCAAGCCAAAAAAATTTGTGCAAACATTTCATTTGTTTTCAACATTAGAAACCTAAGCCTTATGCTCTTGATTTTCAAACCTCCTTTTCATAACACTTATTTTGAATTGAATCTCTAAGTCAACTTTGACCATTTTTGTACATACTTCTAATTGGTAAATATAACCCATTCAAATTTCTTTTATGGTTCCAACGGCCACTTCTTAGTCAAATTTTTCCATAACCTTTAGCTATTAGGTTTGAGTTATATTTGTGGTAGATGTAATACTCACCTTCGTCCTTAGTGATGGACAATGAGCCTTCCATGCTTATTATAGGGTTAACCCCTCACTAGCATGTTGAAGCTATACTCACATGGTGGACTTGTGGTTTTAGGTTAAGTTTTCTCCCTTTGATAACAAAAGACCTTAAGGCTTTTGGACCAATCAATTCACCAACTCTTTTGAGATTTTTACCCCGAACTACGAGGTTTTGATCCTAATCTTTTATAAGATGGTACGTAGGCAAGGGTTTATCCATTCAAACACAAAATGTAAATAAACTTGTATATTCTTTTCTCATCTCTTCAATCATGTTTGCACAAACAAAATTTTCACAAAATACCAACCTTACAACAAGTATGAAAAGGGCTCCCTAGGAGTACCTAGGATGTTTTGGGTGCCTAACACCTTCCCATTGCATAACCAACCCCCTTACCCAGATCTCTGTTTCTTTTACTAGTTTTTGTTCAAACTTTTAGGTTTTTGTTCGCTTTCTAACTATTCCTTTGGATAAATAGAAGTGCGGTGGCGACTCGACTTGTATGATTTACATTGGATTTAGTCAATATCTCTAATGGTAACGAATACCCCGCTACAGTTACCCTGTGTATAGAACCGCGATTTAATTTGGAGGATAGTCAATTCAAAACTCTGCCTTGGTTAAAGATCAGTCTGTGTAAAATCTCTATTTGGTGCAAAGACTAGCTAGTTCAAGCCGTGTCTATTATTTTGTTAGACATTAGCATGAAACTTCATTTCCTTGTATAAAGGGGTTTATAGGCTTAACTTTCTAAAATCTCCCAAGATCAATTCTGGGGGACAAGATTATGTCTTCTTGACTAAACCTGTGTAATTCTCTGGTGTTATTTTTCTTCCCTTACAACTATACATTCAAGTCATCTACTTTGAATTTCCGCTGCATTTTTTACTATTTTCATAAAATGAATTTAAACTCTGAATGATCAAATATTTTTTTTTTTAAATTAACAATTCCAAACCTCCAAAATTTACCCCCTCTTATGTATGGAGTCACATGTCCAACAAGTAGCATTATAGCCTAAAAATTGGTAACAAATCTATATCTAAACCTTCCAAGTTGGTCCACAATAATCGATTATTTGCACTTCCAAATCGATTAGGACATTAATTTGGCTCATGGATTGTTTCCAAATGTACACCTAACCTTGGTCTATAAATAAAGAGCTTCTCTGTCATTTTTCAACATCCAGAAAACATGAAAAACCTCACTTTTTATTTTACTCATTATCTCTCTAAATATATTATATTTTCTCACATACTTATACCCATAATGCTTTGAGAATATTCTTGAGCCTCAATGAAGATACTTGTTTGTATTTGGCGGATTTGTTTATGCCTCCATTTGGTTCGTGAGCTCCATCATTGAATAAAATCTCTCTTTTTAGTACATAAAGACCAATTAGTAAAAGATTTCTACAACGGTTCTTTAGCTCAACCCGTTTAAAATCTCTATCTATTCGAGATCAACCTTGTACAAAATCTCGCTCAATTTATGAGTTCAACCTGGTATAAAAGCTCGGTAGGTTTGAGATCATCCTGGTATAAATCTATGTTCCATTCAGAGGATAGCCAACTCAAAACTCCGTCTTGGTTAATGGTTACCCTGTGTATAAAACTGCGATTTAGTTTGGAGGATAGTCAATTCAAAACTCTGCCTTGGTTAAAGATCAGTCTTTGTAAAATCTCTATTTGGTACAAAGACTAGCTAGTTCAAGCCGTATCTATTATTTTGTTAGACATTAGCATGAAACTTCATTTCCTTTTATAAAGGGGTTTATAGGCTTAACTTTCTAAAATCTCCCAAGATCAATTCTGGGGGACGAGATTATATCTTCTTGACTAAACCTGTGTAATTCTCTGGCGTTATTTGTCTTCCCTTACAACTATACATTCAAGTCATCTACTTTGAATTTCCGCTGCATTTTTAACTATTTTCATAAAATGAATTTAAACTCTGAATGATCAAATAATTTTGTTTAAAATTAACAATTCCAAACCTCCACAATTTACCCCCTCTTATGTATGGAGTCACATGTCCAACAAGTAGCATTATAGCATAAAAATTGGTAACAAATCTATATCTAAACCTTCCAAGTTGGTCCACAATAATCGATTATTTACACTTCCAAATCGATTAGGACATTAATTTGGCTCATGGATTGTTTCCAAATGTACACCTAACCTTGGTCTATAAATAAAGAGCTTCTCTGTCATTTTTCAACATCCAGAAAACATGAAAAACCTCACTTTTTATTTTACTCATTATCTCTCTAAATATTTTATATTTTCTCACATACTTATACCCATAATGCTTTGAGAATATTCTTGAGCCTCAATGAAGATACTTGTTTGTATTTGGGGGATTTGCTTATGTCTCCATTTGGTTCGTGAGCTCCATCGTTGAATAAAATCTCTCTTTTTAGTTCATAAAGATCAACTAGTAAAATATCTCTACAACGGTTCTTTAGCTCAACCCGTTTAAAATCTCTATCTATTCGAGATCAACCTTGTACAAAATCTCGCTCAATTTATGAGTTCAACCTGGTATAAAAGCTCGGTAGGTTTGAGATCATCCTGGTATAAATCTATGTTCCATTCAGAGGATAGCCAACTCAAAACTCCGTCTTGGTTAATGGTTACCCTGTGTATAAAACTGCGATTTAGTTTGGAGGATAGTCAATTCAAAACTCTGCCTTGGTTAAAGATCAGTCTTTGTAAAATCTCTATTTGGTACAAAGACTAGCTAGTTCAAGCCGTATCTATTATTTTGTTAGACATTAGCATGAAACTTCATTTCCTTTTATAAAGGGGTTTATAGGCTTAACTTTCTAAAATCTCCCAAGATCAATTCTGGGGGACGAGATTATGTCTTCTTGACTAAACCTGTGTAATTCTCTGGCGTTATTTGTCTTCCCTTACAACTATACATTCAAGTCATCTACTTTGAATTTCCGCTGCATTTTTAACTATTTTCATAAAATGAATTTAAACTCTGAATGATCAAATAATTTTGTTTAAAATTAACAATTCCAAACCTCCACAATTTACCCCCTCTTATGTATGGAGTCACATGTCCAACAAGTAGCATTATAGCATAAAAATTGGTAACAAATCTATATCTAAACCTTCCAAGTTGGTCCACAATAATCGATTATTTACACTTCCAAATCGATTAGGACATTAATTTGGCTCATGGATTGTTTCCAAATGTACACCTAACCTTGGTCTATAAATAAAGAGCTTCTCTGTTATTTTTCAACATCCAGAAAACATGAAAAACCTCACTTTTTATTTTACTCATTATCTCTCTAAATATTTTATATTTTCTCACATACTTATACCCATAATGCTTTGAGAATATTCTTGAGCCTCAATGAAGATACTTGTTTGTATTTGGGGGATTTGCTTATGTCTCCATTTGGTTCGTGAGCTCCATCGTTGAATAAAATCTCTCTTTTTAGTTCATAAAGATCAACTAGTAAAATATCTCTACAACGGTTCTTTAGCTCAACCCGTTTAAAATCTCTATCTATTCGAGATCAACCTTGTACAAAATCTCGCTCAATTTATGAGTTCAACCTGGTATAAAAGCTCGGTAGGTTTGAGATCATCCTGGTATAAATCTATGTTCCATTCAGAGGATAGCCAACTCAAAACTCCGTCTTGGTTAATGGTTACCCTGTGTATAAAACTGCGATTTAGTTTGGAGGATAGTCAATTCAAAACTCTGCCTTGGTTAAAGATCAGTCTTTGTAAAATCTCTATTTGGTACAAAGACTAGCTAGTTCAAGCCGTATCTATTATTTTGTTAGACATTAGCATGAAACTTCATTTCCTTGTATAAAGGAGTTTATAGGCTTAACTTTCTAAAATCTCCCAAGATCAATTCTGGGGGACGAGATTATGTCTTCTTGACTAAACCTGTGTAATTCTCTAGCGTTATTTGTCTTCCCTTACAACTATACATTCAAGTCATCTACTTTGAATTTCCGCTGCATTTTTAACTATTTTCATAAAATGAATTTAAACTCTGAATGATCAAATAATTTTGTTTAAAATTAACAATTCCAAACCTCCACAATTTACCCCCTCTTATGTATGGAGTCACATGTCCAACAAGTAGCATTATAGCCTAAATCCTATTTAAGGATTAATCTTGTCAAGAGGAAGATGAATTCAAACAATGATTTTAACAAGGGGACATTCCTAAACACACCTCTATCGTTTAATGATGATGAGTTCGAATTATGGAAAGCTAGATTTAAAATATCATTCAAAGTTTTGATTTTGAATTGTGATAAATAATAATCAACGGTCTTTTATTCTTACTCACTATATTAATGATGAAGTGATAGATAAGCCTGTTATTTTTGGACTAAAGAAGAAAAGAGAAAGTTTGAAATTGATTTTAAAACTTAAATTTTTTTAGTTATGTCTTTAAATGAAAATCAATTTTGTTATGTTCTTAATTGTAATTTTGTTAAGGATATGTGGGAAACCCTTTAAATGATTTATGAAATATCTTCAATATCGAACAAGAGAGAATAAACACACGAGGATAAGAAGATGGTAATGTTAGAACTTTTCAATCTTTAGAATTGGAAACAATGTTAGAATTGGAAACAAATTCATCTTCTTCCACTTATGATTATTTAACAAATTCTTTTCAATCTTTAGAATTGGAAACAATTTTAGAACTTTCGTTACAAAAAATATCTAAGAGTTAATAATTGGAATCATAAACCTAGTCCAAACATTAAATCGAGAGATGAGAATGTTTATAAATCTCAAGAAAAATCCAAGAAGGAAGAGATCATCGAGAAACTGAATGAGTTGATTCAACTGTTAAAGGATGAATGGATGAGTTTAGACCTATAAGAAACTCTAGCAACTTAATAAAATAACTCTTTTGAAGAAGAAGAAGAAAAATCAACTCCAATAGTATCCTTTGAAATAACAATCTTGGTGGTTGAACAATCTTTGGAAGATTCAATATCTAATGGAGAAACTTCACCAATAAGAGAATATGTAGAAGGATAAGTTTCATCCAGTAGAATCTTCAAAAGAAGAAATGAGAAAGAAGTCTCAACAAACAACATAGAAGAGTCAACCTCTAGTAGAAACCTCGAAGGGCATTCTTTTAGCAAAGAATATGAAATATGCTTGAAAGTTTCTCATGAAGAAGATGATTGTGATTTATTAAAGTTATCATACAAGCAACTTTTTAATTAAGCACTAATTTAATCGAATACAATTATAATATTAAAATCATAACTTAGATCTTAAAAACTATATCGAGATTCTAGAAAAGAGTAATGAAACTCTAAAATACAAAATGGTTAATCTTAGAAATATGAGACTTACAAAATGAAACTATCTCAAGTTAGTAAATATGAGACTTGTATCTCAATAAAAAAGGGAGTGAAAGATCTGCAAAAAAACCCTAAGTAAATTTACTAAGGGGAAAGAAAACATAGATTTGATTCTATCAAATCAAAGACATTCCTTAAATAAAACTAAATTAGGGTTTAAATCTAGTAGATCGTACTGTAAATGCTTTAATAGGAAGAAATTTAATCGTATTATTTTTAAATATTCCTATTGTGATAAGCTTGGCCACCTAGTTCCCTTTTTTTATGATAAGCTAATAAAGTCTAAGGGAAGTAACCTTGGACCTCTTAGAACCACTAAAGCACCTAGACCCAAAAATATTTTAGTACCAAAGGTGTAAAGGTAGTTTATTTTCCATAAATGCTTTATGGCTATAAATGAAGCCTTAATGCATATTAAAAGAAGTTGTGCAAAGCAAGATGTATACCTTTGAGTATAAAATGTTTGTTTGGTGGCAATTGATGATACTCATGCTTGTGATCCAAGAATATTAGTTACTGGTGTATTTTAACAAACGTGATCAAACCTTCTATCGTCGAGGATTATCTCAACACTCATTATCTGTGTTGATCTGTTAACCTCTTAGTAGGTTGAGATGATAAGAATGTAATGTATTTATCTATCTTGTTGTTTCTAAATAAAATTTTGTATCCAGTGATACACATAGAGGAATTTATGACATTAGTTTGTTGTTCCCTTAAAAGGAGCAGTTTTTATCAAGGTTACTTGATGTTTAAGGTAGTACACTTAAATATTATTATCATTTAAATCATCAAAAAACTCATATTTACCCTCTAAATAAGTGGTTTAATATTTCCTCATCATTTAAATATTATTATCACTTATAAAATGTATGAGTTTCTAGCATTTTTCAAGAAAGGGGTGCTAATTGAATGAAAAGGGTATCAAAACCAGTATGCCAAGTCATGTTTCAACCCAAGGCCCAAGAAGACCAAGGAGGCCGAAATCAAAGGAGACAATTGATCAGTCATTACATTTCAAATTTCAAATCAAATCAAATTGTATCTCCGCCTCCATGCAAACCAAATTAGAGAATTAATGGAGAACACATAAAATATTCAAATTTATCAATACCTAATAGATGAGGGTATAAAAATAACCTGTTAGATGACTTGTTTTAGATAGATTTGGTTATGATATTATCTCGTCCAAAGCTTCAATGATTTTGAGGAAGTTTTGCACGCCTAAACCGTCAAAAGGAATGCTATAAATAAGTAATCTTATTCCCTTTTTTTCTTTATTCTCCTTCTTTATTCTTCTTGCGTTTTTGTGTGAGTTTTACTCTACGCCATAAGTATCATCATCTATGGATTCAACAAGAAGCCTTCAATATAGAAATTCTTCATTAAGAAGACTATTCGTGGATGTTTCAACCTCAAGGAATCAACAAAGGTATGATATCCAACCGTAAGGTGATACGACCTGTTGTTATGAAGAAAATTTTCTTCAATAACTTCAAGTTGTATATTCAAATCTTCCAGAGTTTGTTAAGGGAGTTCTTCACAAAAGTACCGAATTGAGTTTTCGGAAATAATTTTTCACATTTGACATTCATAGAGATCAACTCGGAAGAATGTTTGATATGCCCTTCTGTAGGCGTATCATATACCTAAAATGAGCCAATAAAGCTTAAAAATTCAAAATTTCCACTGCCATTATCTTTTTTGTTATGAATCTTATGAAGGATAGAAATCTTCATATCAAAGCAAGTTATCTAAAGGTGAAGATTCATGTAGCCCACTACCTGATTACAAGGATACTCATAAGGTAATACAACCTTGAAGTGGTCATTAAAGAATATGTAGTCCCTCAATGGTTATTGAACTAATAGTTTCAAACAAATAAGGTTAAAGGCATGCTTTTTCACATGATCTACTATAAGAAAATTTGAACAATCGAACTTCCGTATGGAGTTCTAATCACCAAAATATTAGATGTTTCCGGAGTTGATACTATGGGAGAAATAATAGATCTGATTCACACCAAGATCAACTACTCCTTGCTCAGTAGAATGAGGGTTTATATCTTTCATGGAGAATTAAGGAACTAATTGATCTATGAATACAAAGTCGTAGCCCAACCAACCGAAGAAAATATAACCTTCAATACTCTTATGGAAATATGTTAACAAAACTCTCTATCCATACAAAATTTGGAAAAGGACGTGGCCATCATCAAGAGATACACTTCAAGAAGTGATGATACTAATGGCAATGGGTAATATCATTAATGTGTTTCTAGATATATTAGTCAAGTGTGATTAATTTTCCACCCTCCTTTTTTCCTCGTGCTTCAAAGTCTTTAATAATTAAATTTATAAAGAAATGATTTCCTTTCTTGAGAAAAATATGTTTGATATATGTGAACTATGTGGTGCATATTTAGTTTTACTATCTAGAATATTTACCCACATTTTTTATTATGAAAAATGGGGGAATTATACTTTTAGCGAAAGTAGAGTAATCTCTCTACTCATGATAGGGGGAGTTTAATTACTCCAAATTTTATCCATCTATTTTCTCTTTTACCATTACGTGAGAGATACATTTTCATCACCAAAAAGGGGGAGAATTTAGACCAATGTACGTGTAGTTCAATCAAGAAGTGATATATGATGGTCAAGCTTATGGATATCAATAAGTAGTTTCTCAGTTTTGATGCTGACATGGATTTGATGGTTAGTCTTGATGAAGACATGATTTTGATGATGACAACACTTAAAGGTAAGAAAATGCTAAAGATAACTCAAGTTGTTAAAGATGTACAAGATGGTTGATAAAAGTATCCGCCTGAATCAAGTTAGACATTTGTGTCTAAATTGATTATTTACAAATTGGGCCACAACAATCAATTATTTACACAACCTAATCGATCAGATCATTAACTTGGCCCATGGATTGTTTCCAAATTTACAGCTCTTAAAGGCCTATAAATAGAGAGTTTTTCTATCATTTTTCAACATCCAGAAAACGTGAAAAACCCTTAATTTTCATTTTATTCATCATCTCTCTAAATATTTTATATTTTCTCACATACTTTTATCCACTTTTCTTTGAGAGTGTTCATAAGTATCACTTAGAATATTGTTTTGGGCGAGGGTACTATTTTAAATTTACCAAGAGTAGATTTTTCTCTTAAGTAAATATTTCTTCTTTAGGAATTGATTATTTTGGTTAGCAGCTAAACCATTGAAAAAGATCTTGCTTGTGTTAAAGGGATTTTTCTAAGTCTTAGTTTGGGCTGTGAGCTCTGACATTGAAGAAAAGCTCTATTTTGGGCTCATGAAGATCAACCAGTGAAAATCTCTATAATGGTTGTTGAGCTCAAGCCAATTAAAAGCTATATCGGTTCGAGATCATCCATGTACAAAATATAATTCAGTTTATAAGTTCATCCTGGTATAAAAGCTCAGTAGGTTTGAGGTTATCCCAATATAAATCTGAGTTTTGTTCGGACTATAGCCAACTTAAAAATTCGTCTTCGTTTATGGTCAACCTGTGTATATAACTATGGTTCTGTTTGAGGATAGTTAACTCAAAACTCCATCTTTGTTTGAGATCTTCCTATTCAATGTTTCCGTTTGGTGCAAAGAATAGTCATTTCAAGCTGTGTTTATTGTTTTGTTAGAAGTTAGCCTTGAACTTCATTTCCTTGTATAAGGGGGTTCGTGGGCTTAACATTCTAAAAGATCTTATGCATAATGGATACTCTCAAGATCAATTCTTGGGGACATGAACAAGTCTTCTTGGTTGAACCTGTATAATGCTCTGGTCCCATCCCTCGTCTCATATCTCTTTACTTTCAAGTTATTTGCTTTGAATTTTTGCTGCATTTTCAACTGTTTTCATAAAATGGTTTTTGTAACACCCTTTTTAAAATACCCCAATAATTTAATTAAATATCAAAATATAACATCAGAGTAATCATGCCCTTTAAGGGTGTCACACAATCTTCCACACTATTCAACAATATAGAGGTCATGCTCTTTTATTAATTTCAAACTTAAACAATTGCATAAAACACAGCGGATATAATTTCATCAATCATATAAAACATTACATGGAAAATGGTTCTCAACCAACAATAGAACATTCAAAACAAGTTAAGACAACCCATCCTGATGTTACATCTATCAGAGCACGACCCACTACGGAGACTACACTAGACTCCAATAATTAGCTTCTACTCAACTCATTTCTCGTTACCTGAAAAATAGTTGTAAGGGTGAGTTCCTCAATCAATATAATGAGTATTATAAAATATCATGTTATGTTAAGTGATTCAACACACTTCATCACCCTAATCAAAACACGCATTCAGGAACAGCATATTAATTTAACATCATACTCAATAACCACACAACAATACCAACACAAATACACGTGTAATATTGGAATACATCCATTCATATTACACGCCATACATATATTATGCAATGAGACTCCATGCATGCGGTACCGACTATTTTGTGAACATATAGTTCAACCTCACCGTCCAAATTCAGGCACGGCTACCAAGCTCACTAGTCCCACTCATTTGAGACATAGTGACTCACTCACTAATTCCTCACCATGGGAATTAGCTACCACCCCAAATGGGCCATGCTATGCACGCTAATCACCTAGCATGCAAACATCAACAACAATCAAAATGATTTACTCACTAATTCCTCACCATGGGAATTAGCTACCACCCCAAATGGGCCACAATATGCATGCTAATCACCTAGCAAGGCAACAACAACAACAACTCAAGAATAGACATATGCTCACACTCTAAGCCATAAAGCAGTCTATTCACAAATGCATACATAACTGATACATTCACAACATCATGCATACCATCACACATCATCAACACATTTTATCACAAAAGCATATCATATCATGCCGCATAATCAAACACAGTATTAGCACACTCTACTAATACCTATACTACTCAAAACAACGGGAAATGATCCCTACTACGTCATACATCAGCTAAGTTACACCACTCAGCCTAAACAACCAAAAACTGCACAACCACAGTGCAGAAAACCACAAGTCTGCCCATACGCGTATTGCCTATGCCCATACGCGTATGGCGCATTTCCTCGCCCATCCCATACGCGTACCGCCCACGCCCATACGCGTATGCTACGCGTACCACATCCTCATACGCGTACCAACAGAGACGCTTTCACGTCCAAAACGTCATCTCTTTCACTCATACGCGTATAGCATACACCATACGCGTACCACTCCAGGAATACGCGTATCACACGCGTATGGCGCGTACCAGCGCCAAAACCCCCATTTTCAAGCCATCCCATACGCGTATTGCCTAGTGCCATACGCGTATGACCAGAATCCAGTTTTCCAGATCTGCTATGGGTTTTCTCTGCTACGAGATCCTTCAGATCCAACCTCTCACAGTCCAATTTTTCATGCACGTTTGTTCGTTTTATCAATTACCACTCAGATACATTCAACTTCTCAAATCGCTAACCTTACTACATCTAATTCCTACAATTTCATCAATTATCATCCAATTTCGTTCATCAATATTTCACCAATTCATCACATATCATTTCAATCAGAGTCAAATTCAGAGGTTCATCACTACCCATTACATGCTATCCCATAAGACCCATCAAACGATGATAAACCCCCCTTACCTGAGTAAATCCGGCAGTCTCTGAGCTCCAAGCTTCCCTTCCTTCAACCTTCGTTCTTTGACTTTTTGCCCTTTTTCCTTTTCTGCCTCTTTTTTCCCTTTTCACGTGAAATTAACCTTTTTACCAAAAATGGGATTTTTCTAAATTCCAACTTATATATATTTTCCGAATATTAATAATAATCCAAAAATAATAATAATAAAATTTCCAATTATTTAATTAAATTAATAAATAAATTATTAACTCAATTTAAATAATTATTTTATTATTATCGGGGTGTTACAACTCTCCCCCACTAAAAGAGTTTTCGTCCTCGAAAACATACCTCAAGCGAACAACTCTGGGTAAGACTCCTTCATCTTACTCTCCAGTTCCCAAGTCACGTTGCCACCTGATGGTCCTCCCCAAGCTACCTTCACCAAGGCAATCTCTTTACCCCGCAACTGCTTCAACTCTCGATCCTCGATCCTCATAGGTGATGTCTCAACAGTCAGGTTATCTCTCACCTGTACATCATCTACTTGGACTACATGCGACTGATCATGAATGTACCTCCTCAACTGAGACACATGAAAAACCTCATGCAAATTCGCAAGCGACGGCGGTAAAGCGACACGATAGGCTACCTCTCCTATCCTCTCCAAAATCTGATAAGGACCAATAAATCGAGGTGTCAACTTCTTTGACTTCAAAGCTCGACCAACACCAGTTATCGGAGTAACACGAAGAAACACATGATCCCCCTCTTGGAACTCAAGTGACTTCCTCCTCTTATCATGATAACTCTTCTGACGACTCTGAGCAATTCTCATCTTCTCCTGAATCATCTTAATCTTTTCCGTAGTTTGTTGAACAATCTCCGGTCCAACCACAGCACTCTCACCGGACTCATACCAACATAAAGGTGTCCGACATCTCCTACCATACAAAGCTTCGAACGGTGCCATACCAATGCTCGAATGAAAACTATTGTTGTAGGTAAACTCAATCAAAGGTAAATAACAATCCCAAGCACCTCCCTTTTCCAAAACACAAGCTCTCAAAAGATCCTCTAATGACTGAATCGTCCTCTCAGTCTGACCATCAGTCTGCGGATGATATGCAGAACTCAATCTCAGCTTAGTTCCCAAAGCCTTCTGCAAACCTTCCCAAAACTTCGATGTAAATCTAGGATCTCTATCCGAAACAATACTTGACGGAATACCATGCAAACTTACAATCTTCTCAATATACAATTCGGCTAATCTCTCTAACGGATAATCCATTCTGATCGGAATAAAATGAGCCGATTTTGTCAATCTATCCACAATCACCCAAATAGCTTCAAAATTCCTACTTGTCCTCGGTAAACCAGAAACAAAATCCATACTGATACTATCCCACTTCCACTCTGGAATAGCCAACGGTTGCATTAACCCAGACGGCTTCTGATGCTCAATCTTCGACTTCTGACAAGTCAAACAGGAATAAACAAAACTCGCAATTTCTCTTTTCATCCCCGGCCACCAAAATAACTTTTTCAAATCATGATACATCTTCGTAGCTCCAGGATGAATACTCAAGCCACTACGATGTCCTTCCTCCAGAATACTCTTCTTAAGTTCGGTAACATCCGGAATACACACCCGATTACCAAATTTCAAAACACCATTCTCATCAACTCTGAATTCACCACCTTGGCCTTGATTCACTAAGGTCAACTTATCAACCAAAGACACATCGGATTTCTGACCCTCTCTGATCTCATCCAGTATACCACTTGTTAACTTCAACATTCCCAATTTAACACTATTGTGAGTACTCTCACACACTAAACTCAAGTCTCTAAACTGCTCAATTAAATCCAATTCTCTAACCATTAACATAGACATATGTAATGATTTCCGACTCAACGCATCAGCCACTACATTTGCTTTACCCGGATGGTAATTCAAACCAAAGTCATAATCCTTCAGAAATTCTAACCATCTCCTCTGTCTCATATTCAGCTCTTTCTGATCAAACAAATACTTTAAACTTTTGTGGTCACTGAAAACCTCAAATCTCGACCCGTACAAGTAATGTCTCCACAATTTCAGAACGAATACCACAGCTGCCAACTCTAAATCGTGTGTCGGATAGTTCCTCTCATGAACCCTCAGCTGTCTCGAAGCATAAGCTATAACCTGCTTATTCTGCATCAACACACCACCCAAACCTAACAATGAAGCATCACAGTAAACCTCAAATGGTTCCGACGAACTCGGTAATATCAGAATAGCAGCAGTAGTCAACCTTCTCTTTAACTCTTGGAAACCTCCTTCACATTTTGAGTCCCAAACAAATGCTTGCCCCTTTCTAGTCAACATCGTCAACGGTAACGCCAACTTAGAAAATCCCTCAATAAACTTCCTATAATAACCAGCCAAACCAAGGAAACTTCGAATCTCAGCAACAGACTTCGGAGCTTCCCACTTAGATACCGCTTCTATCTTAGAAGGATCAACAGCAACACCACCTCTTGAAATCACATGACCAAGAAAACTAACCTCTTCTAACCAAAATTCACACTTAGACAGTTTAGCAAATAACTTCTTTTCTCGGAGAACTTCTAAAACCACTCTCAAATGCTCAGCATGCTCTTCTTCAGATTTCGAATACACCAAAATGTCATCAATAAACACCACAACAAACTGGTCTAGGTACGGATGGAAAATCCTATTCATATACTCCATAAATACACCAGGCGCATTAGTCACACCAAAAGGCATTACAGAATACTCATAATGTCCATACCTTGTTCTGAAAGCAGTCTTCTGAATATCCTCATTTTTCACACGTATCTGATGATACCCAGATCTCAAATCTATCTTGCTGAACACACTCGCACCAACCAACTGATCCATCAAGTCATCAATCCTCGGCAAAGGATACCGATTCTTGATCGTCACTTTATTCAGTTGCCTATAGTCCACACACAACCTCATAGTACCTTCCTTCTTCTTAACCAACAACACTGGTGCACCCCACGGTGACACACTCGGACGAATAAATTTCTTATCCAACAGATCTTCCAACTGACTCTTCAATTCAGTTAACTCAACGGCAGACATACGGTACGGAGCCATCGATATCGGTCTAGTACCAGGTACTAAATCAATCGAGAACTCAACTTCACGCTCTGGCGGCAATTCATTCACCTTTTCCGGAAACACATCAGGAAAATCACACACCACAGCTAGATCACCAATCACCAGTTTATATTTAGCTTCCATAGTCGCTAACAGCATAAACAGCTCTGCCCCATCTACTACTGCCTCATTCACCTGCCTGGCAGATAGAAACAAATTCTTTCCTTCCTCATTCTCAGGAAAAATCACAGTCTTATCAAAACAGTTGATATAGACTCGGTTAAATACCAACCAGTTCATACCCAGGATAACATCAACCTGTACTAGTGGAAGACACACAAGGTCTATCCCAAAGTCTCTACCAAAAATACTCAAAGGACAATTCAAACAAACTGAAGTAGTAGTCACTGAACCCTTTGCAGGAGTATCAATCACCATACTACCACGCATCTCAGATATCTCTAACTTAAGTTTCACAGCACAATCCAAGGATATAAAGGAATGAGTAGCACCTGTGTCAATAATAGCTACAAGAGGAAAGCCATTAATATAACACGTACCTCGGATCAAACGATCATCTGCAGAAGTCTCAGAACCTGATAAAGCAAAGACCTTGCCTCCTGACTGATTCTCTTTCTTCGGCTTAGGACACTGTGGACTGATATGACCCAACTCTCCACAGTTGAAACAAGTCACAGTCTTCAACCGGCAATCTGCAGCCAAATGACCACCTTTTCCACATTTGAAACACTTCTTCTCATTACTGGTACACTCATGGATACGATGCCCAGCCTGACCACATCTATAACACTTAGCAGGAGCACTAGAGTCTCCCCCACTAGGCCTCTTCATCCCACTCTGTCTCTGAAAACCCTTGCCAGCTGCATACGGTTTTCCACGATCATTCGGACTCTTACCTTTCCTATCAACCCTTTGCTGATAGCTCTCTGCTCTGGCTTTGGAATCCTGTTCAAATCCTGCAACAGTCAACCAAGTCAGAAAACACTCTGATCCGCTGATATCCAATAGCCTGTTTGATCTCGGGACGCAGCCCGTTCTCAAACCTCACACACTTAGAAAATTCTCCAGCAGCCTCACTATAGGGAGTATAATACTTTGACAGCTCTGTGAACTTAGCAGCATACTCAGTAACAGACCGATTGCCCTGCTTCAATTCCAAGAATTCTATCTCTTTCTTCCCTCTAACATCCTCTGGAAAATACTTCCTCAGGAATCTCTCTCTGAACACAGCCCAAGTGATCTCAGCATTCCCAGCAGATTCCAACTCAGTGCGGGTAGCAACCCACCAATCATCTGCTTCCTCTGACAGCATATGCGTACCGAACCTGACCTTCTGGTTTTCGGCACACTCAGTCACTCGGAAGATCCTCTCAATCTCCTTTAACCACTTCTGAGCACCATCTGGATCGTATGCTCCCTTGAACATTGGAGGATTGTTCTTCTGGAACTCACTCAGTTGACGAGCAGCTCCCATTCCCACAACATTCGGATTTCCTCCAAGTACTCCAGCTAGCATACCCAGAGCCTCAGCAATCGCAGCATCATCTCTACCTCTTCCAGCCATCTCTATTCTGAAAACCCAAACAAACGAAAACAATGAGTACTGATAGGTTACACAACACCTATCCCGTACAGGGGAACGGAATAATTACGACTCGACTCGACCGACTATGCTCTGATACCACTAATGTAACACCCTTTTTAAAATACCCCAATAATTTAATTAAATATCAAAATATAACATCAGAGTAATCATGCCCTTTAAGGGTGTCACACAATCTTCCACACTATTCAACAATATAGAGGTCATGCTCTTTTATTAATTTCAAACTTAAACAATTGCATAAAACACAGCGGATATAATTTCATCAATCATATAAAACATTACATGGAAAATGGTTCTCAACCAACAATAGAACATTCAAAACAAGTTAAGACAACCCATCCTGATGTTACATCTATCAGAGCACGACCCACTACGGAGACTACACTAGACTCCAATAATTAGCTTCTACTCAACTCATTTCTCGTTACCTGAAAAATAGTTGTAAGGGTGAGTTCCTCAATCAATATAATGAGTATTATAAAATATCATGTTATGTTAAGTGATTCAACACACTTCATCACCCTAATCAAAACACGCATTCAGGAACAGCATATTAATTCAACATCATACTCAATAACCACACAACAATACCAACACAAATACACGTGTAATATTGGAATACATCCATTCATATTACACGCCATACATATATTATGCAATGAGACTCCATGCATGCGGTACCGACTATTTTGTGAACATATAGTTCAACCTCACCGTCCAAATTCAGGCACGGCTACCAAGCTCACTAGTCCCACTCATTTGAGACATAGTGACTCACTCACTAATTCCTCACCATGGGAATTAGCTACCACCCCAAATGGGCCATGCTATGCACGCTAATCACCTAGCATGCAAACATCAACAACAATCAAAATGATTTACTCACTAATTCCTCACCATGGGAATTAGCTACCACCCCAAATGGGCCACAATATGCATGCTAATCACCTAGCAATGCAACAACAACAACAACTCAAGAATAGACATATGCTCACACTCTAAGCCATAAAGCAGTCTATTCACAAATGCATACATAACTGATACATTCACAGCATCATGCATACCATCACACATCATCAACACATTTTATCACAAAAGCATATCATATCATGCCGCATAATCAAACACAGTATTAGCACACTCTACTAATACCTATACTACTCAAAACAACGGGAAATGATCCCTACTACGTCATACATCAGCTAAGTTACACCACTCAGCCTAAACAACCAAAAACTGCACAACCACAGTGCAGAAAACCACAAGTCTGCCCATACGCGTATTGCCTATGCCCATACGCGTATGGCGCATTTCCTCGCCCATCCCATACGCGTACCGCCCACGCCCATACGCGTATGCTACGCGTACCACATCCTCATACGCGTACCAACAGAGACGCTTTCACGTCCAAAACGTCATCTCTTTCACTCATACGCGTATAGCATACACCATACGCGTACCACTCCAGGAATACGCGTATCACACGCGTATGGCGCGTACCAGCGCCAAAACCCCCATTTTCAAGCCATCCCATACGCGTATTGCCTAGTGCCATACGCGTATGACCAGAATCCAGTTTTCCAGATCTACTATGGGTTTTCTCTGCTACGAGATCCTTCAGATCCAACCTCTCACAGTCCAATTTTTCATGCACGTTCGTTCGTTTTATCAATTACCACTCAGATACATTCAACTTCTCAAATCGCTAACCTTACTACATCTAATTCCTACAATTTCATCAATTATCATCCAATTTCGTTCATCAATATTTCACCAATTCATCACATATCCTTTCAATCAGAGTCAAATTCAGAGGTTCATCACTACCCATTACATGCTATCCCATAAGACCCATCAAACGATGATAAACCCCCCTTACCTGAGTAAATCGGCAGTCTCTGAGCTCCAAGCTTCCCTTCCTTCAACCTTCGTTCTTTGACTTTTTGCCCTTTTTCCTTTTCTGCCTCTTTTTTCCCTTTTCACGTGAAATTAACCTTTTTACCAAAAATGGGATTTTTCTAAATTCCAACTTATATATATTTTCCGAATATTAATAATAATCCAAAAATAATAATAATAAAATTTCCAATTATTTAATTAAATTAATAAATAAATTATTAACTCAATTTAAATAATTATTTTATTATTATCGGGGTGTTACAGTTTTAAACTCTTAGTTATAAAATAATTTTGTTTTAAATAAAGTATTTTAAAACATCCACATTTCACCTTCCCTCTTGTGTATAGATTCACATGTCCAACATTTAGATCCTCCCGCAAAAAATATGCCCGCCAAGTTATGGAGATAGAAGACTCGCCCACTAAATCTAAGGCAAACACGGAGAAGGATCCAGATCCTAAAATCCCATTCTCCCTAAAGTGCAATGTGATGATTGGGAGACCAAGAGAGTGTTGATCGATCTAGGAATTTCAACTCATGTATTATATTGGGACATCTTCAATAAAGTAAATTTGGGCCCAGACTAACTATAGTCTTTCATAGGATGTGTGGTGGGTTTCTCTAACGAGCGGTTTAGGTGAAAGGTTACATCACTCTCAAGATGGTGTTCAAACTTAAGGATAACACTATGATGATCAAAGTCCAGTATCTCGTGGTAGATTACAGGTCCTCATAAAACATAATCCTTTGGAGACCCTCCTTCAACCTCATAGGGGTCACCCTATCAAGACTCTACTTGAGCATGAAGTATCCATTACCTAATGGGTGTATCGACTTGATCCAAATGGATCAACAAGTATGCCACATACCTCTTCCAAATGGAAAAGAATTAATATCAATATCAACAATGTTATGGGGTAGGAGATTTAAATCTAAACCAGGGATGACTCATGTCTAATCCTTTTATCAAAAGGTTTTAAACATGGAAAAGCCAAAGTGGCAAACTGGTTTTAATTAAGTTTGTGCTTTTAGGTCTTATGAAAATATCTTTGAATATTCTTAAATGTTTTGAAGTATTTGATTAAGAAATAAAAGGGAAAACAATGACCTAAGTCAAAGTTTATTATGAAAGTGGTTATAAGAAGGAGAGAGAGAGAGAGAGATAGAATCCTAAGGTTTACATTGAGGGGAACCTAAGATTTATCTAGAAGTTTTGGATTAAGGGGAACAAAAGTTGTATAGGATGAAGATGAACACACACATGCAAAATGACAAGAATTTCATGATTCATTTTCCTCGGATATAAACAATAACAAGGTTGAACATGCATTAACATTAAGGAACAAAATATGGCTAAATACAATGGCAATCACAAAGTGAGTGAGGTATGAGTGACAATATTGATCATGGTTTTTAGGAATTGAGATAAATATAAACAAGACATGACGGAGTTTTACATAACATCACAAGACACAACACATTGATGGTGAAGACAAAATCATATTTGACATAGTAAAGGCATTCATTGGTACATGGTAAACACAACATGAATCAATTTAGGTCAAACAAGAATCACATTATAAGTCTTCACAAAATAAACATTAAACTTGAATCATATTTCATGATAAGACCAATCTTAAGTGGAAACCCTAATCATGCATCAAGATGCTTTCGAAGATCCATCTAAACAAAATCCTAAGTTTCATATAAATAATCAATCAATAATATTTTAAAACAAGGCCATTTAATCATGGTATAATGCATAAAATATGATCATTTTAAGAAAACAAAATGATACCAACATCAAACAAGACCTAAGCAAATATACATTGGTCACACAAACATCTATGATCACTTAGAATAAAGAAACAATAAAAGAAAATCCATTAAAAGTCCTAAAAACAACATAAAATGCACTAGTTTTTTACCTAATAAAAATGGTCAAAATAAATATTATTTTTGGGCATTTTTTGTGGATTCATAAAATAGACATTCTCATGAACACATGGCAAAAATAATGGGTCAAATATGTTAAGGAATCATGAAGTTATGGATATTTGAAGTTATGAAGAAAAATAAACATTTAACAAGTGAGAAAAAATAAACATTACACTGGGCATGATCGAACCCACATTCTTAGGGTTCCATGCACTATTTGGAAAAAATAAAAAAAACCAAAGTTGATTGTGAAACTTGGAAAGCTTTCATATCATAAAAATTGAGCAACTTATGGTCTTGGGAAGTTGACTTTCAAATTAGGGTTTTGACAAAATGACCTATAATGTTTTAACATAGAAAATTACTTTCCAAGCAAACTTAGATCTATATGTAAACATGAAAGTTGTTTGGAATATCATTTAGAGTAACTTTTCTCTTGGAATCATTTTTGTATGATAAAAATTGTAGGAGATAGGGTCTAGGGGGACCCAGTTTTGATCAGATGAATTCATCTAGCCAACCACCACCAACCAACTTGCTAACTTGAAATTCTCTTGACTTTTTAGGCTCATGGTAGATCATATATTCATAAGATGATGAAATTTGAAGTTTCCCTTGAAGTACTTGATCAATTGGTGAAGAAGCTTGTTGAAGAAGTTACTCAAGATACCGAGATGAACTAGGGTTTCCAAGGTAAACCAACTCCAAACTCTTGAAGAAATCTTGATCAAAATAACATGTAGATATTATGGGGACTCATATATAATGCATAGAGCCTTTATGGATCATTCCTTGGTTGTGCTCTTAGCAATGAGGGTCTTAAACCCTAGATGTGAACTTGATAGATTAATAGTGATCATGCCCTACCTACAAAAGAGTTAGGCAAATACAAAGACATGTTTTTTTTGGTATTTTGGTTAGTGAAATGATAAAATACAAATATGATACAATCACATGGTGCTTGGTGATTGTAAGACCCCAATTTTGGCCCTAAGATCCCTCATGGCCCATATCATATCATATCATGGCCTCAAGGATCATTACATACCCTAGCTGCCCTCCTAGTGGGTGGGATACCTTGTGAGTGTGGTTCTTGATCACCAAGCATGTATTGCATTTGTATATCATTGCTTTTCATATGTTCACTAACCAAAAGTACAAAAATATTGTCATTTAACCTTGTTGCTTGCAGATGAAGCTGACCAGGTCAAAACAATCAAATCAGGCCTTGAGCAATAGATGGTGGCCATTCTTGAAGAATTTGGACACCATGATCATTCATAAAGAGTTCATATAACTTGTGATATCATTTGGAAGCAAGATCTCAATTGAAAGAGACTTGACATTCATCAGAACATGGCCCAGTCAAGAAAAGTCAACAAAAGTCAACAAAAGTCAACTGTGGTCAACTGTGCATTTAATCAGGGATTGGAAGGCGTGAGATGGTTAGAAAGACCTCATTCATGTCCATACAAACTTCATTTGGCATTTCAAGGACCAAGGTTGAAGGAATTGAAGTCAGACAGACAGTTTCCCAAAATGGCAAGTGGACCTGTAATTTCAGCTGCCCAAAATGGAAAGTTTTTCCCCTCAAGATAATTTCATGATACAAGCTTCAAATGAAAAATTGTTCAACATGACAGATGTATATCTTGTTCTCACCTTTCCAAAAAGTCCAAGAACTCAAAAATCCCATGTATGGTTTGCAAGATATGGCTCAGTGAATTTCAAAAAAGACCCGTAATCGGAAGGGCATAACTTCCACAGGGATTGTCCAAATTGCAAGTTCTTTATATGCACAAACTCCATTTGATATGTACTTTCATGGTGCATAATTGGATTTCTTCAAAATTGCTCAATGCAAAAGGTCAAATTTCAACTGGACTGTTAAATGAACCAGGGGCAAAATCGTCCAACTTGTGAAATAATTGGAATTTTTGAGTGGGGATTTTTGTAACACCTCATAAATGGCATTTGAAATTTGTTGGAATACTCACAATATGCCTAGGCCCCATGGTTTGATATCTAGCTTTTGAAATGGACTTAAAAATGCATGACATTACCATGACATGGTGAATTTGCAAAGTACATGGTCAATGGAGAGGGGACTTGTTTCTACACATCATATATGATATTTTGGACTTGCTTGAATCAAAAAAATTGGACTGATATGGGCTGGTTTAGAGAAAGAGCAAAAGAGAGCCAAATTCACACATAAGCTTAATTTCACTAATTCACTATTTTTCATTAATCATAATTATAGTTGTATTAGTGATCCATATATAAACTTAATCTATAACAGAATTGGAACACTAATCACAATTCACAAATCCAGAAGAAAATTTCACCAATTCTCTCATTTTTCCATTTTTCACCAAGAACTTTTTTGTATCAATTCACCAATTTCTACTAATCTTTGTGCGATTTCATGGTTAATTTATCATCTACAGGTCTTGTATAACTACTGTTTACAGAGATTGAGAAGAAATTCGAGCAGGAACTCCAACTGTCCAAGCCTTGATCTCACATGGCAGCTGCAAGATTTCGCTTCCTCAAGCATCGTTGAGCCAAGAAAATCGCTCCACACATCTCCTATATCCATATCCTCCATCTGTTTTCGCAATTCAAGGCAAAATAAGTACAGATTTCACGGCGGCTCATCAAGAAGGTTGGAAATCAAACTCGTTAATTCTTGTAATTTCTATATGGATCTTGTAGATCTTGGCATGTAGGTCGCGTTAAGCTTCGAATCGTGCGAATCCGTTAGGTATTAAGAGAGATATGTTGAGTTGATTATTTATATGTGAATCTTGTTTCGATCGGTTCATCGTGCATGGTTAGATTTAGGAGAATTGCTTGCTAGATTCACGATCCTGAGTTCATGCTGATTCCAACGATGTATAGATTGTAGATTTTCGTTAACGTTTGCTCATAACCGAATTCGCCGGCGATGAACGTACCGGCTGTGCGAAGAAGAAGATAGCTTCCGGAAATTTTTCCAGTTCAATCCATTTCTTGGCCTTTCCGATTTCAAAACGTGTTTTCCCGCCGGTTTCGTCCGCTTGCGCGCTGACACGGCATTAAACGACACGCTGCCGTTTTGGCACTGGCTACAGATTGCACGCTACTGTCTTGGCTTGGCATGGATTACATTGCTGTTAATTGATCTACTGTACTATTATTTAATTAATCCTAATTCCAATTAAGTAAATACTCAATAAATATTTAAAACTTTAAAAAATCATAAAATCACTATTAATCATCCAAATAAATTGAGACTTTTTTTGATAATCTTCTTTTTTTCTCTACTTTTTTATAGAATAAAAAAATAAAATGTTGCTTGGTAGAAAAAATTAATTGTTATAGAGGTTTTTACAATGTGTATAAAATTTCGCATGTCTCACCATTTTAATTATATAATCACCATGCATAATCCAAATTAATTGAAATTTTAGATATTAATTCTTAACACTTCCCTGGAATTTTTGACATAGGTTTCATAATTTTTGGACTTCTGGTTTTTTAGATATGATTTATTGAAATTGAATGTGGAAATATGTGACACAATATGACATGCTGAATTCCCTGATTTTTTTGCCATGCTTCCCTTTGGCCAATGGCCTTAATTTTTTGCATGTAGCACATTTGACATGTTAGCATTCACTGTGAATTTTTGTGGATTTTTACAATCCATTTCCTAATTGATTAGGATTTTTACCTTCTGCCTATCATTTTTGGATCTAGCTTGTGTAACCTTTGTATATATGTTGCCAAATCCACATCCTTAACCCTATGGACATGAAACTTGGTAGGGTAGTTCCTAACACATTAAGCTTGCATTTAGCTTTGGTCCTACTAATTTCCCACTTACCATCACTGTTTACCATTAGATTGAAGTTAGTGTACATTTTGTGACTTCATTTGGTTGTGTTTTTGCATGCTTTGACATGTTGAATTAATTCCCATAGTTCCTTTTATCCAAATTGCTTGAAAATTGACATGTAGCTTGTTGAATGTCCTCTGTTTAGGATATAATTTTTGTGGAATTTACTGTGTTGTTTTGATATTTTTTGTGATGTGATCTTGCTGATTGCTCATATGTGGTTTAACATTGCTCACTTTGCCTTACATGTTGCATAGATTGAGATGTATACATAGTTTGGATATGGGACCAATTGGGATCCCTTTGTAATTGAAATAGCTTGACTTTGATCATGAATTGGTTGCTGTTTTAGGATTTTTCCTTCTTTTGGACCCTAGGCTAGCCCTAGTGGTCTTGTCACTTACATTTGAACTTGTCTTTGGCTTTTCAGGTTAAGAAGTTAAGGCTTAAGGATATTGTTTCACATTTGGGATGTTTTGCTTGATACTTGTAAACTAATGTGGCTTTTTTGTAGGATGTTGGTTCACATTGAGCTTTGTGCTATGCACATTATTGTTTGATTATGATTGTACATTGTTGATTCTTGTATTGTTGTTTGATTATGTTGGGATGCTGATTCTGTTTGACTTTTCCAGGTACCCTTAGTTGCTCAGTTCTCTTAAGAACTTGCATTGCTTTGCTTATAAGCAATTAGCATTGAGGTATAGAACCTTCTTCTTCATGTAGTCTGGAGACCCGACCCGTTATTTGGCCGGGCAAATTGTCTGAAGTCCTCCTTAAGAGGCATTGTTTGTGATTGTTTATATTTGTCCCAAGCAGGAAAAGTCCTCATTCGAGGCAATTGGTGGATCAAAGAGATAAGTAGCCTATCTCCCACTATTCTGTGAGTCTTCTCCTTGCTCCCATTACATGGTTGTAGCATTGAGATCCAAACCCAAGATCTATCGAGTCTAATTGGGGAAAGAGTTCCATCTTTCTGAACTCCCCCACATTCTTATATTTACATGCTCTCTCGGACCTGAGATAGAAGCAATGAGGCACACCCCTCATATCCTTTCATCTGCTTCACCTGAGCCCCTCAATGGCCAGGTTAAGAGCGACACTTACCTATTACAGTGGACTTTCATAGTCAAACCCTTTTGATTGAGCCTCCTTGTTTGGCTATAGAGTGTGCTATCTGATTATTTGTGATTTATTACTCATTTGTACATGATTGCTTGCTTGCCTTAGTGCATTTACTATCATTCATTGCTCCTTGTAGCATGTCCATTATTTCACACCTATGTGATTTGTTTGCTTACCCATTGAGGAACCAGTTATAAGTCCCTGTAAGTTGGCATCTGTTCCCATGACATGGAAGGGGTAGAGTGTAAGACCTCCTTGGTCACTCATACCCATTGCCTAGTGCATTTATTTGTTGTATGTGAGGATTCATTGTAAGTCCCTGTGATGTGGCATTTGTCTTCCTAGGATCATACTGTGGAGGTTAACATAAGTCCAGATAGATTGGCAGTTGACTTCCTTGTTTGGTTTTTTTGTTTTATTCTGATGGAGATTAGTATAAGTCCATAGAGTGGCTTCTGATATCCTTACTTGTTTTAGGAGACAGGTATAAGACCATTGAGTGGCATCCAGTATCCGCTTTTATTTACTTTCATCTGTTACCATGTTCATTGCTCATTTGTAGCCTATTCCTAAGGACCCACTTGAATCATCTTCTATATGATTTCAAGAGGTGGACCCTTCTAAGAAGTCATACATTCCACCATTATCCATTCATCCCATTGTGTCTTACCTTTTCACACATACTTTTAAAAACTTGAAATAAGTGTTGTGCAAACATTCTCACCTTCTTTCCAAATTAGAAACTTGGACCTTAAGTCCATGATTTTTCCAAACTTCATTTTTGTAAATACTTCATTTTGAATTGACTTTAATCATACTTTGACTTTTTGTAAATAATCCAAATAACTTCACCCATTCAAGTGATTTTGTGGCTTTGTCCATGTTTGTTAAGTTTTCATACATTAGCTATAGGTTTGATTTACCCTAGTTGGTTGATATTAATCTCACCTATTTGTCCTTAGTAGATGAATTGTAAGTCTTCCTTGCCTATTATAGGGTTAACCCCTCTCTGGCAAGTGGAAGCTTTTCTCACATGGTGGACTAGTTGTTATACAAGGTTGAGTTTTCTCCCGTGGGTAACGTAAGACCTTTAAGCTTGTGTTTTAAAATTGAATCAACTAACTTTTGGAAGTTTTTAGCCGAACTACGGCGTTTTGATCCTTACCTTTGATGGAAGGTACGTAGGCAACGGGTTCATCCGTTCGAACACAAAAATAATTAATTTGTACATTCTTTCCTCATCATCCCACTCATGTTTGCACAATGCTTATGTCATGACAAATAATAATTTTCAAACAACAAAGTGTGAAAAGGGCTCCCTAGGAGTACCTAGGACGCATTGGGTGCCTAACACCTTCCCATTGCGTAATTTACCCCTTACCCCGATCTCTGATCTTTTTTATTAGTTTTCTACGTGTAAAACTTCTTAGGTTTTTGTTCGCTTTTTAACCAGTCCTTAGGATAAATAAAAGTGCGGTGGCGACTCTATGTTCATTGTATGCTTTGCTTATGATTTAATTGATAGATCATATAGTAACGAATACACCGCTACAGAAAAGTGGCGACTCTGCTGGGGAAGTTAAATATTCCTTGGTGGTATTGCCTACTTTTCACCTTGTGTGATATATTATTATTTGTTATTTGACATATTTTTGTACAATTTGGGATAACTGTATTGATTGTAATGTGTGAATTGCTTGATATACAAATGCTGTTTGCTTTGGTGATCTCTGTGAGATGAGTTCTATACCCGAACTCGAGTGCACTCTAGGATAGGAGAATGGCATAGTCTTGTTGACTGGTGTGGAGTAGTCCTTAGCCAGTTGACTTGCGAGTCCATTCACTTGGTGGAGGTCATGTTGGATTGATAATGTCACACAAGTTATTTGTGGTTAGGCATTATTCTTTCAATCATGTGCCTTAGAAGTCAAGAACCTTAGTTTACCAAACCCATCTTGGCCTATTTTTAGGACGTGGTGCGGAGGTCGTTCAGATGTCAGTTCTGATGCGATTGTTACGCGATACTACACTCATGAGAGTTTCTCTTGAGAATATTTTTGGAATACGAGTATTCGTTCCTTCGATAATATCCGAAAGATGGAACGATGATTATGGGAACCTCTGGTAGAACATGTCTGGCAGGTTTAAACCTTAGTACACTCCCTTTGGGTGGTTCTTAACCAAGACTCCATGCTCGTGACTCTCAGCAAACCCGTGATTCATGGTTGAGTCGTTCAAACATCGTTAATATCAATGGATCCCGGATCAGGTGTAAAACCTAAAATCCACCAAAGCGGCTGGTTGATATTAAGGATGTTTGAGCCGGTTCATGTACCGTTAATATCAATGGAACTTGGGTGTCGATAAGGTGAAAACCTAAATCCACCAAAATGGATGATTGATATTAGGGATACGTTGAGCTTTCCCACGACCTTTGTTTGGTGTGCTTTGCTTGATCCTTGAGTGTGACTGTTGCATTCATACATTCATGCATTCATCCGCATCCATATCATCAGAAAAAAAAGAAAATTTTCAAGGAACTCAAAGGAGTTTATTTGCAAAAATTTTCAAACATGAAAAAAACCGGGAAAATTTTTTCACCTGATATATCTAATGAGATATTCTCATGTATGATCAAAATGTTAAAATTTCAAAGTTTGCAAATAGAACCCTCGAGTTCCTTTGAAATGAAAAAACAAGCATATGCATAAACACTTCATGCATCATTTGCATAAGCGGGTGTTTTGTTCCGGTCTCCCGTCCTGTGGTCTGACCCTGCGATCTTCATTTATTTTGGAGACGCACCTCGCCGGTATTATACCAGGGCCGATTCTTCGAGATTGATGGATCATCTTGAGCAAGAGAATTGTGAACTCAGAGGAGGAATTTGCCAGACTAAGTACTATTGATGGATTTATTCCTGGTTAACCGATCCCGGGCTGGCATTGGCTACTGTTCTGGGGCATATAATGAGTAAGGTCTGTTCACGAGTGGAGGATTCATCTATCATGATCAGCCTGAAGAGGAAGCTGCTGCTATCGTTGAAGAAGATGCAGAGGACATGAGCAATTTCGTTATTCCTGGTGGTGTCTGCCACAATTGGGTCGCTGTGGATGTTCCTACAGTTATCCATAAGTCAGAGTAATAATGCTCACTTTGTTGAAAACCCTTCTCCCATGCCAAAAGGAGAAGTGATGACATTGTTTGGCAGCATTTAATACAATGATGTTTTCATTCAATTAATGCATTGTTAAACATTTGTTTTTCCATTTGTTTTCACTTTTTGCTTTTTTGCATGAAATCAGTGATCACAAAAAACCATGAAAAACAAAAACAGCTTTTTCATTTGCATAAATGATTTGCTTGTTTAAATTCAAAGCTTTTCATTATCCAGAATCATTATGCAGGGATTTCTAAACCCATTGAACATAATGATCCAACGCCATCTCCCAAATTTGAATTCCTTGTATTCGAGGCAGAGGAAGATGATGTTGAAGGGGATTCCTGATGAGATTACCCACCTTCTTGAGCACGAAAAGAAGCTCATTCAGCTGTACCATGAGAATCAGCAGAACAGTCAGACTGGGGCATTACAAATGTAATGTAAAAAAAAAAAAAAAAAAAAAAAAAAAAAAAGGAGAAGAGGGTAAAAAATCAAAGTAAAAGCAAAAAATCAGGAAAAAATTTTCAAATAGAAAAAAAAAAGAATAAAAGAAGCATGATACCCTCAAGTCCCTAGTTGACTGATGCTGAATGGATTCAGAGTCGTTATGACCAACTGAATTTGATTGAAGAGAAGAGATTGACTGCCATGTGTCATGGTCAGTTATATCAACAGAGAATGAAGAAAGCATTCGATAAGAAGGTCAAGCCTCGTGTGTTCAGAGAAGGTGACCTTGTGCTCAAGAAAGTTTTGTCTTTCGTGCCCGATTCCAGGGGCAAGTGGACTCCAAACTACGAGGGTCCATATGTTGTTAAGAGAGCCTTTTCAGGCGGAGCTTTGATGCTTACAACAATGGATGGGGAGGATTTCACTCGTCCTGTGAATTCAGATGCAGTTAAAAGATACTTTGCCTAAAAAAAAAAGTATATGCAAATGAGAAAACAGAATACCTCGCTAAGTTGAAAACCCGAAAGGGCGGCTTAGGCAAAAATGAGCGTCTCGGTGGAAAACCTGCAAGGGTAATCCAGGCAAAAGTTAGAGACTTGATAAAAAAGCATATTTGCATCCCGCTAGATTGAGTACCTCACCCTGGGGCAATCTAGGCAAAAATTAGGGATATGGCAAGTAACTGCATCCTGACAAGACTTTCTGTTTCATCAGCTGTCTGTTCGTCAGAAGATTCTCGATTCGTCGTCAACTGAAGCTTCGAATACATCGAGATTCAAATTGGTAGAGAAAGGATCATTATGTTCAATGTAGCCCCCTTCCAATATATATCACTGATTTCAAATTTGTACAGATCTATGGAGTCTTGCCATTTGCAGACTACCATTCCATCAAATAAATTTGAGCTTTTATCCAATTATTTGCACTCTTGTTTGTTTCAATTCAACAAATGTTTTGCATGTTTTAATTGATAAAATATCATTGTTTTAAAAACAAAATTTTTCAAAATTTATTGTTTTAAACAAAGTGAACATTCACAATGATAAAAGGATACTCAAAGAATTTCTCAGTGCTCTCCCAAGGGTGGCATGGTTTCCAACAGGTAAGACATTTGTTCATACTCCTGGTTTGGTTTATATCCTTCTTCTCCAGACTTGATTGTTGGGGTTGTTCCCCAAGCAGAGATTTGTTGTTGGGGTTGTTCCCTAAGCAGAGCTTCTGTGGATTGTGACTCCCCGAAGCAGAATGGTGTATTGAAGACTCAGTCTGTTCTCCAGCAGTAGTCTCTCCCCGACTTGATTGCTCAATTGTTCAGAAAATTTGTGGTTAGTGGGTTGATATCCCCGTATCCCGTATTTCTCCCCAAGTGAGTTGCCAGCATAATTGCAAGTCGAGTTGTTGGTGGGGTTGTTCCCTAAGCAGAGTATTGTTGAAGACTCAGTTTTCTCCAGCAGCAGTTTTCCCCAGTATGGATGCTTTCCTTATGGAAGATTCGGCGGTTGATGGTTTGTCACCTTGGTGCCTCGCCACTTTCTCCAGTGGATCGCTATCCCCAGACTTTATTGGTCTCCTTGGCACAGTAGAGCTGTTATTGATATCCCCATCGCAGTTGCGAGCAGAGTTGTTGTCACTCTCCCCAGCGCAGTTGCCAGCGGATTTACCTGTTTGCTCAGCACGGTCGCTTTCCTTTTGGAAGACTCGGTAAGTCAGTGGTTTGATACCCGGTACTTTACCTTTTCCCCGGCAAAGTCGTCAGTGGAGTGTTTACTTTCTCTCTATCAGAAGGGTTGTTATTCTCAGCAGAGCAGGATTTATTTTCCTACTCAGTGGTTGATTGGGTTGATATCCCAGTATTTTCATCCATCTTTCTCCAGCACTCGTCTGCAGAGCGGTTGTTGTGGCAGTGTTGCCTGCTGAACCTCCTTCAATCCCCGGTATGGTCGGTTGATAGCTCCGTCATCCAGAGATTGTATTGATTTCCTGATTACTTTTCGATCCTCAGTAGAGCAGATTTTGTTGCAGAGTTTACTGATGTGACCCATCAGATGCGTGTTCGCCCCGAGTAGAGTGGTTTGTTGCAGAATCTACTTGTTTGGTGCTTTCCTTCCTCGGTGGGTTGTTCCCCAAGAGAGTAGTTGATGATATCCCCAGTAGAGTTGCTTGTGCAGCCAAACTCTATCCGGGTGACCTTTGCTCCCTCAGTGGGTTGTTCCCCGATGGAGTTATGTTGGATCCGTTTCCATAGCAGTGTTTGCTAGGATCCCCTGCAGGATTTTGAGATTTTCTCTTGTTCCCCGACAGATTTGTCTTTGTGGCTCTTTGCCTGTTGTGACTTTCTGTGCCCTAGTTGGGGTGATCGCTGATCCAGTGCTCAGAGATTTGGTATTCTCCAGATATTTCTGATTCTTTTGCCTCTGCTTCCCAGCAGTACCCGCAGATCTTTGCTTTATAGCATATAGATCTCCAGCAGAATTGGCTTTCCAGTTGGTTTTCCCCTGAAAGTATAATACCGGACGTTTGATTCCTGGACCTGTTGTGTTAGATATGTCTGTTTTGTCAGCATTCATCAAACATAAATCACACATATTCATGCATACTCATAAAACATTCAGATATTCATGTTGCATTTTTGCCATATATCCCTTGTCTGTTGTTCCCTGCTATGGTGATATAGATCTTTATAGATCTCTCTAAGCAGATGTCGGGTGTTAAATCTCTCCATATAGAGTCAGCCCCATAAGCAGAAAGTGTCTGTCTTTCCTTCTGCAGTTCCCCACTGAGATATACCCTCGTGGATGAAGGTTTCTTCCGTTTCCTCCCAACACATATATTGGGATGGAGGTTCCTATTTGAGTTATATCCTCATTAGGACGCGTCTTGATTCAGTCTGTTTTTTCAGATCTTTCCTGAATTGACATTTGTCGTCTGTTCATTGTGCTTCCCTGTGGTGATTTTTGTCCCCAGCGGAGTTTTCGGGCCTCTACCCTTATACCGGTAGTTGTAAGTCCTATTGTTCCTTTCCTCTTGGCGGAATTTGTGGTTATATACCTTTCATTCCTCCGCAAGAGTCGATTTTGGCCCCTACCCTTATACCGGTAGTTGTAAGTCCTATTCTCCTGGCTTCTTGGCAGAACTTGTGGTTATATACCTTTTAGTCCCCAACCAGAGTTGTTGGTTTTCTACCTGATAGTCGGTAGTCGTAAATCCTAATTCCCTGCTCTCCAACAGAGTTTGTGGTCTGTTATAAACCTCGTTTTTGGTTCCTCGTGCGGATTCGTGATTTATTCTATCCCCACGCAGAGTTTTTGGTTTTCTACCCCGTATTCGGTAGATGTAAACCCTAATTTGTGGTTATTCCCACCAGAGTATGGCTACTGCCCTCATACCGGTAGTCGTAAGTCCTACCTCTTTCCCCCCTAGCAGTGGTAACCTTTGTGGTTCGGTCTGGCTGACGGTGGATTTTCTGTTGTTGTGGTGTTATCCCTAACGGAGTTTGCGTTTCCCTGTGGTGATTTTTATCCCCAGTGGAGTTTGTGGTCTTCTACCCCGTATTCGGTAGTTGTAAATCCTTTGTCGCTGTGATTTTTTCTCCCCAGCGGAGTGGTATCTTATGATACGTGTGGATAATTGCCGGTTGCTAGCAATTTTATCCTCAGCTGAGTCTTTGGTTTCTTACCCAGTAGTCGGTATTGTTAAACCCCTTGTTTTCTCAGCTGGAGTTTGTGGTCTTCTGCCCCGTATTCGGTAGATGTAAACCCTAATCTTTCCTTTGTGGTTATCTTCATTCAATATACGATGTTGATATTCCCCCTGCTTTTGGGTAGTCGCTCTTGAGTAAGCACTTGTATTCCCAGCAGTCTCCTGGATCATTGCCGGATGCTTGCAATGCTATCCTTTTAAAGTCGCCAGTGGGTCTTTTCACCGTTTGCTAGTGATTTATTCCCCGGATCATTGGTTGTTTATCAATGTATTCCCAGCTTGTGTGGATAATTGCCGGATGCTTGCAATTTATCCCCAGTGAGTCTTTCATTTACCCTTTTGTTGGTAATGTTGTTACTCCCTTCGATTGGTCATCATTATATGCCTGTTTGGTATCCCGATGCCTCTCTTTTCGGACGATTTATCCTTTATTAACCCTTATACCGGTTGTGGATAATCTTCCATGCGAGTATACTATCCACGTTCTGACGGTAATGGATAATATATCTCATGCACTCTTCAGTTGAAGCCTTTGTGTTTCCTTGGTCGAGTAAGATTCGTTATTTCCCTTTGCGGAGTCGAATATTTCTTGTTGTCAGATAATTGCCGGATGCTTGCAATTTATCTCTTTGAGTTGTCTCTCGTTTACCCGGATGCTTGGTAACGATTGTCTCTCTTTTTGGTTAGTCACCTATTATATACTTCGGTATCCCTGGTGTCTTTTCCTTTCGAGTATATTATTCACGGTCTGCCGGTAATGAATAATATGTCTCATGCGCTCTTTAGTTGGAATCCTTTGTTGATTTTCCCCAACTGAGCAAGATTCGTATTCTTTGTAGAATCGAATATGTCATCCTTTAACCAGTTTGTGTTTCGGATGTGTGTTTTGGCATATATACCAATTCACGTTTTCGGTAGATCACCTATTATATACTTCGGTATCTCTGGTGTTTCTTACCATGCGAGTTTATTATCTACGTTCTGACGGTAATAGATAATATGTCTCATGCGAGTATCTTATCCACGGTCTGCCGGTAATGGATATTATATCTCATGCGCTCTTTGGGTTTGTGTCCCCAGTTGAGTAAGATTCGTTCTCCCGTTGTGGATTCGAATGATCCATCCTCTAAGTCGATTTTGCTTTTTCAAGCTCTCCTTTCGGATGATGAGTGTCTTGGCATATATACCAATTCACGTTCGGTCGGTCACCTATTATATACCTCGGTATCCCTGGTGTCCCTTCCTTTCTACCCCCTATTATGACCTTGGTCCCTTGTGGAGTCAGATTTTCCTGAGTTTTGTACCCTTTGTTGGTCTTCCTCAGATGTTGGTCGATTGATATCTCTCACCCTTATACCGGTCTTAGATATTCATTCTTCCAGAGTTTGTTACCCTTATACCGGCAACACCTCATTCCTGTAGCTTTCCCAGGAGAGTCTCTTTGTTAGACATTCCCCTGCGGAGTTTCCTTTGGTGATTTTTACCCCTTTGCTATATGGGTGTTTATTCCCCAGTATATGCATTTCCCGGCAGGGAGATTCTATGTGAATCTTTTCCTGGTCCGAGTCCGGATTTTTATCCGAAGTATCCTTTATGGATGATTTGAGTCAGCTTATGTCTTTCCGATGGATTTATTTTCCTCTGGAATTCTTTATTCCCCGGTGTGAGTCCTTTGCTTCCCCAGCAAGTTCTCCAGTCCGATGTCTGTTATTCCCACTCGGAGTCGTGTCTTGTTCACGCTGTGTCAGTTTTGTATCCCTAATCAAAGTCGTGTCCTGCTCACGCGTTCTTCTTCTTACTATCCCCAAGAGTCTTGTTAGAATCTCTGTTCCTGGTGAGTGTATTACTCCGATGGATCGTCTTTTCTTCTGTGCGAACCATATATTCTCCACAGAATTTGCTTTTTGCATGCATACATCTGCATCATGAGGTCTCTTAGGGGCCAAAATTCATCTCATTACTGTTATTTAAGCCCATTCTACCGCGTCGAGATGAAGATTTCTAAACTTCACTTCTCCGGCTAGAATGACCTTAAATAGGGGCATCTGTAAGACCCCAATTTTGGCCCTAAGATCCCTCATGGCCCATATCATATCATATCATGGCCTCAAGGATCATTACATACCCTAGCTGCCCTCCTAGTGAGTGGGATACCTTGTGAGTGTGGTTCTTGATCACCAAGCATGTATTGCATTTGTATATCATTGCTTTTCATATGTTCACTAACCAAAAGTACAAAAATATTGTCATTTAACCTTGTTGCTTGCAGATGAAGCTGACCAGGTCAAAACAATCAAATCAGGCCTTGAGCAATAGATGGTGGCCATTCTTGAAGAATTTGGACACCATGATCATTCATAAAGAGTTCATATAACTTGTGATATCATTTGGAAGCAAGATCTCAATTGAAAGAGACTTGACATTCATCAGAACATGGCCCAGTCAAGAAAAGTCAACAAAAGTCAACAAAAGTCAACTGTGGTCAACTGTGCATTTAATCAGGGATTGGAAGGCGTGAGATGGTTAGAAAGACCTCATTCATGTCCATACAAACTTCATTTGGCATTTCAAGGACCAAGGTTGAAGGAATTGAAGTCAGACAGACAGTTTCCCAAAATGGCAAGTGGACCTGTAATTTCAGCTGCCCAAAATGGAAAGTTTTTCCCCTCAAGATAATTTCATGATACAAGCTTCAAATGAAAAATTGTTCAACATGACAGATGTAGATCTTGTTCTCACCTTTCCAAAAAGTCCAAGAACTCAAAAATCCCATGTATGGTTTGCAAGATATGGCTCAGTGAATTTCAAAAAAGACCCGTAATCGGAAGGGCATAACTTCCACAGGGATTGTCCAAATTGCAAGTTCTTTATATGCACAAACTCCATTTGATATGTACTTTCATGGTGCATAATTGGATTTCTTCAAAATTGCTCAATGCAAAAGGTCAAATTTCAACTGGACTGTTAAATGAACCAGGGGCAAAATCGTCCAACTTGTGAAATAATTGGAATTTTTGAGTGGGGATTTTTGTAACACCTCATAAATGGCATTTGAAATTTGTTGGAATACTCACAATATGCCTAGGCCCCATGGTTTGATATCTAGCTTTTGAAATGGACTTAAAAATGCATGACATTACCATGACATGGTGAATTTGCAAAGTACATGGTCAATGGAGAGGGGACTTGTTTCTACACATCATATATGATATTTTGGACTTGCTTGAATCAAAAAAATTGGACTGATATGGGCTGGTTTAGAGAAAGAGCAAAAGAGAGCCAAATTCACACATAAGCTTAATTTCACTAATTCACTATTTTTCATTAATCATAATTATAGTTGTATTAGTGATCCATATATAAACTTAATCTATAACAGAATTGGAACACTAATCACAATTCACAAATCCAGAAGAAAATTTCACCAATTCTCTCATTTTTCCATTTTTCACCAAGAACTTTTTTGTATCAATTCACCAATTTCTACTAATCTTTGTGCGATTTCATGGTTAATTTATCATCTACAGGTCTTGTATAACTACTGTTTACAGAGATTGAGAAGAAATTCGAGCAGGAACTCCAACTGTCCAAGCCTTGATCTCACATGGCAGCTGCAAGATTTCGCTTCCTCAAGCATCGTTGAGCCAAGAAAATCGCTCCACACATCTCCTATATCCATATCCTCCATCTGTTAATTCAAGGCAAAATAAGTACAGATTTCACGGCGGCTCATCAAGAAGGTTGGAAATCAAACTCGTTAATTCTTGTAATTTCTATATGGATCTTGTAGATCTTGGCATGTAGGTCGCGTTAAGCTTCGAATCGTGCGAATCCGTTAGGTATTAAGAGAGATATGTTGAGTTGATTATTTATATGTGAATCTTGTTTCGATCGGTTCATCGTGCATGGTTAGATTTAGGAGAATTGCTTGCTAGATTCACGATCCTGAGTTCATGCTGATTCCAACGATGTATAGATTGTAGATTTTCGTTAACGTTTGCTCATAACCGAATTCGCCGGCGATGAACGTACCGGCTGTGCGAAGAAGAAGATAGCTTCCGGAAATTTTTCCAGTTCAATCCATTTCCTGGCCTTTCCGATTTCAAAACGTGTTTTCCCGCCGGTTTCGTCCGCTTGCGCGCTGACACGGCATTAAACGACACGCTGCCGTTTTGGCACTGGCTACAGATTGCACGCTACTGTCTTGGCTTGGCATGGATTACATTGCTGTTAATTGATCTACTGTACTATTATTTAATTAATCCTAATTCCAATTAAGTAAATACTCAATAAATATTTAAAACTTTAAAAAATCATAAAATCACTATTAATCATCCAAATAAATTGAGACTTTTTTTGATAATCTTCTTTTTTCTCTACTTTTTATAGAATAAAAAAATAAAATGTTGCTTGGTAGAAAAAATTAATTGTTATAGAGGTTTTTACAATGTGTATAAAATTTCGCATGTCTCACCATTTTAATTATATAATCACCATGCATAATCCAAATTAATTGAAATTTTAGATATTAATTCTTAACACTTCCCTGGAATTTTTGACATAGGTTTCATAATTTTTGGACTTCTGGTTTTTTAGATATGATTTATTGAAATTGAATGTGGAAATATGTGACACAATATGACATGCTGAATTCCCTGATTTTTTTGCCATGCTTCCCTTTGGCCAATGGCCTTAATTTTTTGCATGTAGCACATTTGACCTGTTAGCATTCACTGTGAATTTTTGTGGATTTTTACAATCCATTTCCTAATTGATTAGGATTTTTACCTTCTGCCTATCATTTTTGGATCTAGCTTGTGTAACCTTTGTATATATGTTGCCAAATCCACATCCTTAACCCTATGGACATGAAACTTGGTAGGGTAGTTCCTAACACATTAAGCTTGCATTTAGCTTTGGTCCTACTAATTTCCCACTTACCATCACTGTTTACCATTAGATTGAAGTTAGTGTACATTTTGTGACTTCATTTGGTTGTGTTTTTGCATGCTTTGACATGTTGAATTAATTCCCATAGTTCCTTTTATCCAAATTGCTTGAAAATTGACATGTAGCTTGTTGAATGTCCTCTGTTTAGGATATAATTTTTGTGGAATTTACTGTGTTGTTTTGATATTTTTTGTGATGTGATCTTGCTGATTGCTCATATGTGGTTTAACATTGCTCACTTTGCCTTACATGTTGCATAGATTGAGATGTATACATAGTTTGGATATGGGACCAATTGGGATCCCTTTGTAATTGAAATAGCTTGACTTTGATCATGAATTGGTTGCTGTTTTAGGATTTTTCCTTCTTTTGGACCCTAGGCTAGCCCTAGTGGTCTTGTCACTTACATTTGAACTTGTCTTTGGCTTTTCAGGTTAAGAAGTTAAGGCTTAAGGATATTGTTTCACATTTGGGATGTTTTGCTTGATACTTGTAAACTAATGTGGCTTTTTTGTAGGATGTTGGTTCACATTGAGCTTTGTGCTATGCACATTATTGTTTGATTATGATTGTACATTGTTGATTCTTGTATTGTTGTTTGATTATGTTGGGATGCTGATTCTGTTTGACTTTTCCAGGTACCCTTAGTTGCTCAGTTCTCTTAAGAACTTGCATTGCTTTGCTTATAAGCAATTAGCATTGAGGTATAGAACCTTCTTCTTCATGTAGTCTGGAGACCCGACCCGTTATTTGGCCGGGCAAATTGTCTGAAGTCCTCCTTAAGAGGCATTGTTTGTGATTGTTTATATTTGTCCCAAGCAGGAAAAGTCCTCATTCGAGGCAATTGGTGGATCAAAGAGATAAGTAGCCTATCTCCCACTATTCTGTGAGTCTTCTCCTTGCTCCCATTACATGGTTGTAGCATTGAGATCCAAACCCAAGATCTATCGAGTCTAATTGGGGAAAGAGTTCCATCTTTCTGAACTCCCCCACATTCTTATATTTACATGCTCTCTCGGACCTGAGATAGAAGCAATGAGGCACACCCCTCATATCCTTTCATCTGCTTCACCTGAGCCCCTCAATGGCCAGGTTAAGAGCGACACTTACCTATTACAGTGGACTTTCATAGTCAAACCCTTTTGATTGAGCCTCCTTGTTTGGCTATAGAGTGTGCTATCTGATTATTTGTGATTTATTACTCATTTGTACATGATTGCTTGCTTGCCTTAGTGCATTTACTATCATTCATTGCTCCTTGTAGCATGTCCATTATTTCACACCTATGTGATTTGTTTGCTTACCCATTGAGGAACCAGTTATAAGTCCCTGTAAGTTGGCATTTGTTCCCATGACATGGAAGGGGTAGAGTGTAAGACCTCCTTGGTCACTCATACCCATTGCCTAGTGCATTTATTTGTTGTATGTGAGGATTCATTGTAAGTCCCTGTGATGTGGCATTTGTCTTCCTAGGATCATACTGTGGAGGTTAACATAAGTCCAGATAGATTGGCAGTTGACTTCCTTGTTTGGTTTTTTTGTTTTATTCTGATGGAGATTAGTATAAGTCCATAGAGTGGCTTCTGATATCCTTACTTGTTTTAGGAGACAGGTATAAGACCATTGAGTGGCATCCAATATCCGCTTTTATTTACTTTCATCTGTTACCATGTTCATTGCTCATTTGTAGCCTATTCCTAAGGACCCACTTGAATCATCTTCTATATGATTTCAAGAGGTGGACCCTTCTAAGAAGTCATACATTCCACCATTATCCATTCATCCCATTGTGTCCTACCTTTTCACACATACTTTTAAAAACTTGAAATAAGTGTTGTGCAAACATTCTCACCTTCTTTCCAAATTAGAAACTTGGACCTTAAGTCCATGATTTTTCCAAACTTCATTTTTGTAAATACTTCATTTTGAATTGACTTTAATCATACTTTGACTTTTTGTAAATAATCCAAATAACTTCACCCATTCAAGTGATTTTGTGGCTTTGTCCATGTTTGTTAAGTTTTCATACATTAGCTATAGGTTTGATTTACCCTAGTTGGTTGATATTAATCTCACCTATTTGTCCTTAGTAGATGAATTGTAAGTCTTCCTTGCCTATTATAGGGTTAACCCCTCTCTGGCAAGTGGAAGCTTTTCTCACATGGTGGACTAGTTGTTATACAAGGTTGAGTTTTCTCCCGTGGGTAACGTAAGACCTTTAAGCTTGTGTTTTAAAATTGAATCAACTAACTTTTGGAAGTTTTTAGCCGAACTACGGCGTTTTGATCCTTACCTTTGATGGAAGGTACGTAGGCAACGGGTTCATCCGTTCGAACACAAAAATAATTAATTTGTACATTCTTTCCTCATCATCCCACTCATGTTTGCACAATGCTTATGTCATGACAAATAATAATTTTCAAACAACAAAGTGTGAAAAGGGCTCCCTAGGAGTACCTAGGACGCATTGGGTGCCTAACACCTTCCCATTGCGTAATTTACCCCTTACCCCGATCTCTGATCTTTTTTATTAGTTTTCTACGTGTAAAACTTCTTAGGTTTTTGTTCGCTTTTTAACCAGTCCTTAGGATAAATAAAAGTGCGGTGGCGACTCTATGTTCATTGTATGCTTTGCTTATGATTTAATTGATAGATCATATAGTAACGAATACACCGCTACAGTGATCTCTCCCAAAACAAACCCAATGAAATAAGGGTAAGGAGGCTGCTAAGGTATGATCCCAATGCTAATGCTAATGCATATGATGAGATTGCATGAGAGATCTTAGGGTCAAAATTGGGGTCTTACAGCTGCCCCTATTTAAGGACATTCTAACTGAGGAGGTGAAGGTTAAAATGTTCGTATCGACTCAGTAGAATGGTTTTAAATAAAAACATATAGAAACAAATTTTGGTCCCTAAGAGACCTCATGATGCATATGATATGGATGTAAAAGTAAATCTTTGTGGGGAAATATTGCCACAGAGGAAAAGAAGTCAGAGAGAACGAAGGTCCGTAGGAGCATGATGCATTCCATTAGGAAAAAACTCACTTGGGAGACAGAGACTCTAAAGGGATAAAAGAGGTTGTGTGTAGGCCAGGCTACGACTTAAAAACTGCTGGGAGACTAGAGGAATTCTATGAAAATGGAAATACTCAGTCGAAGAAACAAAAGACGTCTGTAGGGGAAATAGGTAGATCAGAATAAAACTAAAATACTCGAATCATGCAGGAAAAGCGATTTCACCAAGGAAATACGCCAGGAAGTGCATTCATTACCAGTTACTGGGTAAGAATAGACTGGTTGGGGAAAAACTACAGAAATAGGACTTTCAACTACCGGTTACTGGGCAGAAGACCAAAGATGAGAATATCTGTCACCGGTTAAAGTAATCATATCAAGAATAGACTCAAAGGAAAGAGAATCTGTCATCGGTTAAGATGAACATATCAAGGATAATCTTGTCTGGGAATTGTTAAGGAGGATACCCATCATCGGTTAGGATGAACATATCAAGGATAAACCACCTGAACAAAAAGTAGGAATTACATCTATCGAACGCTGGATAGAATACTACAGAGAGGATATCCGTCACCAGTTAAAGTGAACATATCAAGGATAAACTCTGCAAAGGGAGAAAAGCAGGATTTACAACTACCGGTTACTGGGAAGAAGACCGCAAAGAGAAGGAAACATGTCATCGGTTAGGATGAACATATCAAGGATTAACTCTCTAGGGAATAAGTAGGGATTACAACTACCTTTTACTGGGCAAAATATCAAAGATAAGAATATCCGTCATCGGTTAGGATGAACATATCAAGGATAGACTCAAAACAGGGGAAAAAAATATCCGTCACCGGTTAAGATGAACATATCAAAGATATACTTCTTGGGGAAACATGAAAGTGAATCCGCTGGGGAGAAAAAGGTTAATTTTTCTGGGTATTGGGGAAGAAGTAGAAAACTGTAACCTAAGAAGGACATTACCAGTTACTGGGTAATAAACTCTTAATGGACCTGAAGCATCGATCTAGGTAAGATCTAGAAAGAAAACAGTCAATCAAGACCCAACCCAATGACGATATAACTCAAGGGGAGTAGTTCCACCCAGATAATCAACTAGGGAGGAAGTTGAAACAAATCATCATCCATGAGGAAATAACTCAGTGGGGAAAGGAGAAAGGTTAAAGTCTTTCTGCTTAAGTGGCTGACACTCTACAATTGAAGGAGGACAAACACCAAACTTGTATAGGGATAAAGTACCACCATAACAGAGAATTAAAATCACAAGAATGAATCAACAAGTGTGATGATGCAATAATGAAATTATATGAGTGTATATGTATAAGTGTATGTATATATGATGATTATGCTGACAACACGATCACGAAGGATACAAAGATGTTGTAGATTTGAATCATTGATACAATTCTCGGCCAATTCACAAAAGAGGGAAACAACTGCTGGAGAAAAGTGAAATCAATATCTTGAAGGTTCAACCCTAGATGGGGAAATAAAGGAGATCTGCTGAGGAAAACCATTATCAAGTCTGCGGGGAATATTAGGGCAACACCATATCAAATGGGAGACAACCAAGCAGGGGATAAACACAACTAACTGCTCATAAACCAGGAGGAAACTCTTACTGGGAGCGAATCTGATGGCGACTGGTGGGGAAACCAAAGTCCAATCAGAACCATGCAAACTGCTGCGAAGAATCATTCTTACTCTGCTGGAGACCAAATATAAACTTAGCTAGGGAATACATACTAAACTCCGCAGGGGATTAATCAACCAACTCAGCTGGGGCGATGAAGAAAAATAATAGTCTGGAGAAAACAACAAACACCGAGTGTTGAACAATGTTGTCGGGGGTGAAAGAGAAATTGCGCCTACTGCTTGGGGAGAACCAATAATGCTCCACACTTATGGCTTACTGCTTTCGAACCATTATTGATATTCCTCTTAAATGAAATTTATTGCTTAAAATTCATGCTTTTATATGTTTAAGAAAAATGATTTTGATTTAAAAAAATTTCATTTCAAAAGTGATCATAATAAAATTTAAATCTATTTGGCTGAATTAAACAAGAGTAGAAACAATTGGATAAAAGTTCAACTTTATTTAACGGAATGGTAGTCTGTAAATGACAAGATTCCATAGATCTTTACAAAGTTGAAAATGGTAATTTACATGGAAAAGGGTTACAGCGAATACAATGATCACTAATCCTTTTACAAACTCTTGATATCCACCGTGCTCTTGGCTACTACTGGGGATCAGAATCCAACCGTTGTGCTCAAGAACGTCTTCAAAACTGAAGATCAGTAGGATGCATTTACTTGCCAGAATCCCTAATTTTTGCATAAATTGCCCCAAAGCGGGGTACTCAATTTATTAGGATAATTCTTTCTGTTTTATGTCTCTAATTTTTTCCTGGATCGCCCTTTCAGGTTTTCAATCCACCAAGACGCTTATTTTTGCCTAAGCCTCCCTTTTTGGTTTTCAACTTAACGAGCTGTTCTTTTCTTTTTAGGTGAAGTATTTCTTGACTGCATATGCGTTCATAGGATGAGTGAACTCTTCACCATCCATAGTTACAAGAATCAAAGCACCACCTGAAAAGGCTCTCTTAACAACATATGGGCCTTCATAATTAGGAGTCCATTTTCCCCTAGAATCTGGTTTGAAAGATAAGATCTTCTTGAACACAAGTTCACCTTCTCTGAACACACGAGGTCTAACCTTCTTGTCAAAAGCTTTTTTCATCCTCTGCTGATATAACTGACCATGACGCATGACAGTCAATCTCTTCTCTTCAATCAAATTCAGATGGTCATATCTGGTCTGACACCATTCAACTTCAGTCAACTTGGCTTCCATCAAAACACGCAATGATGGGATCTCAACCTCTACTGGGAGCACAACTTCCATACCATATACAAGAGAGAAAGGGGTTGCCCCTGTTGAAGTGCGGGTGGATGTACGATACCCGTGCAAAGTAAATTGGAGCATCTCATGCCAATCCTTATATGTTACAATCATCTTCTGAATAATCTTCTTGATGTTCTTGTTTGCAGCTTCAACAACCCCATTCATCTTAGGTCTGTAGGGAGAAGAATTATGATGTGCAATCTTTAAGTCTTTGCAAAGAGCTTCCACCATATTATTATTCAAGTTTGATCCATTATCAGTAACGATCTTACTTGACACACCATAACGGTATATGATCTGATTCTTGATAAACCTTACAACAACTTGCTTGGTTACATTCACATACGATGATGCTTCAACCCATTTTATGAAGTAGTCAATAGCCACCAAAATGAAACGATCTCCATTCGATGCTTTAGGCTCAATTATGCCAATCATGTCGATAGCCCACATGGAGAAGGGCCATGGGGAGGAAATGACGTTCAACAGTGTCAGAGGAACATGAATCTTATCTGCATAAATTTGAAACTTGTGGCATTTCTAACAAACTTGCAACAGTCAGATTCCATTGTCAGCCAATAGTAACCTGCTGGCAACATCTTTTTCGCCATTGCTTGTCCATTGGGATGCATACCAAAGGAACCTTCATGGACTTCAGTCATCAATAGGTCTGCTTCGTGTCTATCCACGCATCTGAGGAGAACCATATCGAAATTTCTCTTATATAACACATCCTCATTCAGGTAGAAATTGCTGACTAATCATCTAAAAGTCTTCTTATCTTTCAACGATGCCCTAAACGGGTAAATGTGACTTTGGAGAAAATAATTGATATCATAATACCACGGCTTTTCGTCTTTGATCTCTTCAACAGCAAACACATGAGCGGGCCTATCAAGACGCATCACAGTCAAATTGGGAACCTCATTCCAATATTTCACCACAATCATGGAAGTCAACATTGCAAGAGCCTCTGCCATTCGATTTTCATCTCGAGGGATATGATGAAATTCAACCTTTGTAAAGAAAGTTGAAATCCTCCTTGTATAATATCTATATGGTATCAAACCGGGTTGATTCGTCTCCCATTCACCTTTTATTTGATTTACAACCAAAGTTGAATCTCCATAGACATCCAAATACTTGATTCTGAGATCAATGGCCTTTTCAAGCCCCATAATGCAAGCTTCATATTCTGCCATATTGTTCGTACACTTGAAGGTCAATCTAGTTGTAAATGGAAAATGCGTGCCTTGAGGAGTAATAATCACCGCCCCAATGCCATTACCATACTAATTAACACCTCCATCAAATACCATGCCCCAACGGGAACCAGGTTTTGGCCCTTCTTCAAGCAATGATTCATCATAATCCTTCATTTTCAAGTACAATATCTCTTCATCGGGAAAATCATATTGCACTGACTGGTGATCTTCAATCGGTTGGTGAGCCAAATGGTCAGCCAAGACACTACCTTTGATCGCTTTCTGAGATCGGTAGTCAATATCATATTATGATAACAACATCTGCCAACGGGAAATCCTCCCAGTTAAAGCAGGCTTCTCAAATATATACTTGATTGGATCCATTTTGGATATCAACCAAGTGGTATGATTCAACAAATCTTCTCTAGCATAGAATACCGAGTCTCACAGTCGGTGAACTTCTTACTAAGGTAGTAAATTGCAAATTCTTTCTTTCCAGTTTCATCTTGCTGACCAAGAACGCAACCCATAATCTCTTCAAGCACAGTCAAATACATGATCAATGGTCTTCCTTCAACAGATGGAGACAAAATCGGAGGCTCAAGCAGATATTCTTTGATACTATCAAAAGCTTTCTGGTAGTATTCGGTCCAATCACAGGACTAATCTTTTCGAAGAAGCTTGAATATAGGCGCACATGTGGCAGTCATGTGCGAAATGAATCTTGAGATATAATTCAAGTGGCCGAGAAAACCTCTGACTTGCTTCTCAGTTTTGGGCGCAGACATCTCTTGTATTGCTTTGACCTTGGCAGGATCAACTTCAATACCTTTCTCGCTGACAATAAAGCCCAACAACTTACCAGAACGAACACCAAATGTACATTTATTGGGATTCAAGCAAAGTTTATACTTCCTCAAACGCTGGAATAACTTCAACAAATGCTTTACATGTTACTCTTTATCAATGGATTTAGCAATCATATCATCGACATAAACTTCAATCTCTTTATGCATCATATCATAAAAAAGAGTAGTCATTGCTCTCTGGTAGGTTGCACCAGCATTCTTTAAACCGAAAGGCATCACTCTATAACAGAATGTTACCTAGGGTGTAATGAATGTGGTCTTCTCCATATCTTCGGGTGCCATCTTAATTTGATTATATCCGGAAAATCCGTCCATAAATGAAAAGACTTTGAATTTAGTTGTATTGTCTACCAACATATCAATGTGCGGCAGAGGAAATCATCTTTTGGACTGGCTTTATTCAAATCTTGGTAATCAACACACATACAAACTTTTCCATCCTTCTTCGGAATAGGCACAATATTGGCCACCCATTGCGGATACTCAACAATCACAAGAAAACCAGCATCAATTTGCTTTTGCACTACTTCCTTGATCTTCACTTCCATATAAAGATGAGTTCTTCTCAAATTCTGCTTGACTGGCGGGCATTCTGGCTTCAACAGCAATCTATGCTCCACAATCTCAGAAGCCCAAATAGGCATATCTTGATAGGACCAAGCAAACAGATCTGAATATTCTCGGAGAAGATCAATCAACCCCTTCTTCACTTCAGGACACAGTCGAGTCCCAATCTTGACTTCCTTCGCATCATCTTCGGAACCCAAGTTGACTAGCTCAATCTGCTATTCGAATGGCTGAATGGCTTTTCCTTCATGCTCAAGAAGACAAGACAGCTCATCACTCACTTCCTCCTCAGCCTCAAACACATGGAATTCTAAATTTGGAGAAGGAGAAGGATCATTGTATTCAATGGGGTTAGAAACCAACCTGCATAATGATTTGATACTTTAATTTTAGAGAAGTGAATTTGTGACCAAATATTATGAAGATGGACAATTATATTATTTATTCATGTTTTTTGTGATTACCATTTAGAGAATAAAGAAAAAAGTAAAAACAAATCATCATAGATGTGGATGAATAGAATTATATTTTATTAATGATCAAATTGAAAATGCCCAAACAATGTTCGCTTCTCCCTTAGGCATAAGAGAAGGATTTTCAAAAATAAATAAAAGCAATTACTTAGATCGATGCATAATAACAGGAATGTCGTCACCAGTCCAATTGTTGTAAGCTTTTCCATGCGTCACAAAATTGGTACAGTCTTCCTCTTCGTCATCCTCTAGCACAACAGCTAAGTGTTATTCATTTCCATGAATGAACCCTCTGCTACGGAAGCTGAGTTACGTATCTTCAGATCTGACAGCTGACGAACCTTGTGTAGCGGGGTATTCGTTACCATTAGAGATATTGACTAAATCCAAGGTAAACCATACAAGTCGAGTCGCCATCGCACTTCTATTTATCCAAAGGAATGGTTAGAAAGCGAACAAAAACCTAAAAGTTTTATCGAATCAAAAATTAGTGAAAATGTCAGAGATCTGGGTAAGGGGGTTGGTTATGCAATGGGAAGGTTTTAAGCACCCAAAACATCCTAGGTACTCCTAGGGAGCCCTCTTCATAAGTGTTGTTCTAGTCTAAAGGATGTAGGTATATCTAAAGTACTATTTACTAAAAGGAAGGTTAAAAGAAAATGACTCGCAAGGATGTCGCATCCACTACCTACGTATCTCATTTGAGTATGAGAATCATTGTCTTCGTAGCTCGGCTACCTATGGGTTAAAGAGAAGTATGCTCGGTAAGACGTCGCGTCTTATGCCTATGTATCTCATCTGGAATGAGAATCAGAGCAAAACGTAGTTCGGCTAACTAGGGGTTAAGGATTTCCATCTGAACATGGACTTACAAAAGAGGACACCAGTTGTGTCAAAGGAGGGTGGGCAGTGTGTTCAACGTCCTAGCAGTATGTGTCGCAGCTCGCTGAATCGAGTCTTAGGCAGTTACCTCTTTGCAATAGAACAGACTGACATGCCACAAGATCGGAGACGCACGGAAGGTCTAAAAGTGTGGAAACTCTGCTCTAGAGTTGTCATGCAATATGGACCTATGTGTTAGGATTTATAAAGGGGAACATCTATCTAATGTTAGCATGCAAAGAATAGGGGAATTCTACCTATGTTATCATACAAAGGGTTCTACCTAATGGGTGCTACCTAAACGAAACAAGAGTCGACGGATGGAGCGCGGAGAGGAGTTACAGATAAGGGTAGATGGCGATGCCGGAGGCAATCGACTTACAGGTAGATGGCGGTGCCTGAGGCAATCGACTTACAAGAGGATGGATGAATGCGTGCTGGTTCTGTTAAGTCTTGAAAATGATTACTCGACGTTGGATCGAGCTTTTGATCTTATTTTGAAATGGTTATCGGATGTTCGTTTTAATTCTTGTATTAACAGGTGACTAAATAAATAAAGAAATAAATATTATACACTTTATGGGAGAGGGGTACATTTGTTATGAATGGGGATTGTTCATGGCAAACAAACAATAAGAATATATGCCTCATACATCATACAAGTAGGCAACAATTATCAATCAGATCGGATAAATAAACAATATATAATCAAACCAAAGAATCAAATAATGGAGTATTTAAACAATGCATGAGAGTATGAACATGTTAAATAATCAAGCAATAGAAAGCATTTATGAGAGAAACGAGTATAAAAGATAACAGATGAATCAAACAGATAAAAATATACACACGAAGGGTCCACTGAATAATTTAATCAGGAAATGAGGTAAGGACCAAATAAAATCAAGGTAAAAGGCCTCTAATACATGGCATATGAGATGAACAAGGGAGGATCAAAAGATCTCTTCAATTGCCATAAGCAATCCCTAAGTCAAACATCGATCATAAAGAAGTCAACTGAAAATTCAAGTCAACTTAAAAAATAACAAATAAATAACAAATTAATCAAGAAAATTATGAAAAATTAAACTAAATAAAGTGGGGTCAGGACATCATCATCCCCCAAAAATATTTTAAAAATAATGAAAATTGGCACGTGAATTAATTAAAACAAAACATAGGTCAAACCAAAAGTCAATTAATAAGACTAGGTTAGAAATAAATCAAGAATAAATAGTAAATTAATCAAGAAAATTATGAAAAATTAAAATAAATAAGGTGGGGTGAGGACATCATCATCCCCCAAAAAGATTTTAAAAATAATGAAAATTGGTATGTGAATTAATTAAAATAAAACAGAAGTCAAATTAAAAGTCAACCAACCAAACTAGGTCAAAACTAAATCCAAAATAAATTGAAAACGTGAAATAAAATTCGAAGAAAAGGTCAGGTTGACCATGAGACAGTGGTGAACCTTCATCCCAAAAATCAAATGCTAACAATAATTTTAAGTCATAAAAATAAAATCAATAAAAAAAAGTGTGTTAAAATGGACCATTTAGAATAATTAATTAAAATAAAATATTAATATTAAGAAATACGAAATGAAAATTATATAAAATTAAATAAAACGTTAAGAAAAGTGAAAAATATTTTTGGGTAATTTTATGGACGAAGAAAATATTTTAAACAAGAAAAAGAAATATGAAAATGGAAGGATTAATGGTGATGAACATGGTAAGGAAGCGTAGATATATCAAAACATGGCCATGGAAAAGATGATTACCTAATGGAAAATAGAAGTGGAATGGAATCTGATATGTGATGAAGCTTTGCCTCCTTGCCACGAAATTCCAATCCCCCTTTAGGGTTAGGGTTTCAGCTTCTTAAATAGGGTGGATTAGGTGTTTTCATGGGCTTTTTAATAAGTGATTTATCCATAAGAATAAAAGTGTGAAGTGAGGTGTAAAATGTTGTTATTTTGGGTCAAACTTAAGTGAATGGATGTCCAATGCATGGCCAAAAGAGGTAAAAAAACATGACTGGTTTGTGCAACATGCTTAGAAAATCTGATTGGGCCAGCCAAACCCAAAATCTGCCTAGAAAATCAAGTCATGGTGCCCACTTTAAATGAATGTATCTCTCAAACCATGGATCCAAATGAGATGATTCCAAAATAATGTGAAAGAGGACATGGCAAGGTACAATTATTGTGAAGAAAGTATTTTCAAATAATGCCTTGAAGTGCAAGAAAACTAGCCAAGAAGTCTTGACAAATTTTGAAGATCTTGGACTTAGAAATTTTTCTAAGTGTCCTAAAAAAAATGTCTCACTTTGACTAAGCATAAATTTCTCGATTCTAATCCAAATGGAGCAAACTTTATATCTCTAGAAAGCTTGGACTTTTCCCAAACTGTTCCCAAATGCCCCACAGTTGACTTTTCCCAAACTGTCTGATTCCCGATTCCATTGATCAATTGAAGCACTTCTAGCTCAAATAAAGAGCTGATTTTTTGTATGTAGACCCTTTTGGACATATGGAGGGCCATGGAAAAGAGTTTCACCCAAAGAATCAGAAATAAACTGATTTTATACCAAACCCTAGTTTTAGGGAAAAATGATCAGGAACTGATTGCACTGATTGCCAATGGATCTTTCAGAGATAATTGTGAATCTTCCTAGGCCAAGATGCCTCTCTAATCATGACATGGATGAGCTCCTCTACTTCTAACCAAACATTTCCTGTTGCAGGTAGCCATGAAACCCTAATTTCTGATTAAATCCAGATGAACACGCTGATAGCTTTGAATCCTTCACTGATGAACTGAGGACCATAATAAGATACTTGGACCCCCCTGAGACCCTTGAGACTTGTATACTTAGAAAATGAAGTCCAATTCTCAATCTTTATTTGTGTGTGCTCCTTCTGTTAAGGAGTGATCGATCAAAACCTGATCTCCATGTCACTAATGCAGTATACAATGAGTATGACTTAATATGATGCTAATGAAGTGTAAAACATAATCCCATGCTTCCAGAAAAAATGAAGGGTAAATTTTGGGGTATTACAACTGCCCCTATTCAATTAAATGGAAACCCTAAAGGAAGATAGCAACGGCTTTCGCACTTTCGAGGTATCAAGTGATTGAATACGATAAAAGCCCGAAAATTTACACTGAAGTCAAAAAATGAAGTAACAATGCCTGTCAGAATCGGCCAAGAGGTGGTCTTGAAAAAGAATCCGTCTGGTACGGTGAGAGTCGGTCTGAACACCGAAACAAGGAATGTTAGCCTGAATACCAAAATAAATGGTAACACAGAAATAACCATGGCCTGAATGCCGCTCATCAATCTGAATACTGGAAATGACTTCGATCTGAGCATCAGACGATACTAGATTATCAAACATCGGTCTGAACATCGGGAAACTGGCATGAGTGCCACTTCGGTTTGAATACCAGAAAACTGGCCTGAATTCCACAAGTTGCATTGACCTGAATGTCGGAAACTTCTTCGATTTGAACATCGGAAAACTGGCCTGAATGCCACTTCGGTATGAATACCGGAAACTTGGCCTGAATGCCACAAGTTGCGTCGACCTGAACGTCGAAAACTTCTTTGATCTGAACATCGGAAAACTGGCATGAATGCCACTTCGGTCTGAATATCGGAAACTTGGCTTGAATGCCACAAGTTGCGTCGACCTGAACGTCGGAAACTTCTTCGATCTGAACATCGGAAAACTGGCCTGAATGCCACTTCGGTCTGAATACCGGAAACTTTCATGCCTGTCAGCATCGGCAGAAATAGGGAAAATGATAATTGAGGCGGCGCGTGGGCCAATGACCTCTGCTGGGAATAATAAAGATAAGTCATGAACAATCTTCAGTCTGAGTACTGGAAACAACTTCTGGCTTATCACTTGGGATACCGAGAATGCCCTATGCTTTACATGTGTATGTTTGAATTTTTCAATGGCGTAATGCTCTATGAAAATGGAAATGCTACACAATTTGGGAGGATGCAATGCAATATGATTCTACATGTAGGGATGCGAAATGCTTGATTAGAGAGAACGCCAAGCTGAGGCAAGGAATTCTGCTGGGGAAATGATCACAATCTTCTGGACCCTGGCAAGGCTATTGGAGATGCACAGTACAGAGAACTCTGTGGGGAAATGACCCGCCACACGGTGTTCTGGAAAATAACAATATACCGAGGTCCTGACTGGGGAGAGAATGACACTGAAAACTTGCTGCTGAGGAAAGCGACAGTGGTTCTGGCAACCATAATGTGCGAGAGAGATGACTCAGCAGGGGAAGCAAACACCGATACGGTACCGAGATTCTGCTTCAAGGAAAGAGACCATGGGTCTAGCGTCGAGATCATCGATCTGGCATTGAACTCTGAGGAGCAGCCGCTTCTGCTGGGAAGATACAGTCTGGCACTGTCAACTCCATTGGGGATATACAGTCAGACACTATCAACTTCGCTGGGGATATACAGTCAGACACTGTCGACTCTACTGGTGAATGTATAATTTGAAACAAATGCTTGGGGAAGTACATCAGTGAGAGCCTGCTGGGGATTGAAGAATCCAACGCTCGGACCAGCTCTGCAGGGATAAGATACCAAATTCCAACTGTTGAGGAAAAACATCCGCGATCATTTGATTGAGACCTTAAGGAAATGCACCGAGTGTACCTGTTCTGAATAGACGATCCAAAGCACTTAAAATTTACAGCAATTTTCAATGTTTATTAAGCACGTACCTGTAAAGCTCTTATGTTTCATGATGCAATGTTTATTAAAAATTTGGACGTCATTTTTGCAAACAAAATAGTAAAATGAAAATGAACACAGAGATGTACTGAATAACATGATTTTATTGATTGAGTGGCCTCTGAATAGGTATTTACATCAGGAAGCAATCCCTGGAAAGAGGTAATTGCACAACAGATAAAAACATAAATTAATCTAATGGCAATGTGAAATGGATTTCTATCGGGTTCCAATTCTGCTATGATTCGCTCGTCTTCAAGATCCTCCAGATGATCAGCTTTCCGAAAAAGGTGATTGGACTGTTTCCTATCCTTCGGAAGTTTCCAATTATCGACACGAGATGATATTCAGAACTACTCAGAACACAGCCATTCGCTTAATCCCTAACTTTTGCCTGGATCGCCCTTTCGGGTTTTCAATCCACCGAGATTCCCATTTTTGCCTAAGTTGCCCTTTCAGGTTTTCAACTTACCGGGTGTACAATCTTTTCATTTTTTAATCCCTAACTTTTTCCCGAACCTTTTTCATTTTCTTGGTTCGCCGGGATGCACATTTTTTTGCCTGGACTATTCTTTTTATCGTCCAGCGGGTCTATTTTATGCGAAGTATTTTTTAACTGCGTCTGAGTTCACAGGGGAAGTGAAGTCTTCACCATCCATAGTTACAAGCATTAAGGCTCCACCATCAAAAACCTTGGTGACAATATACGGTCCATCATAGTTAGGAGTCCACAAGCCCCTGTGATCTGTCTGAGGAGGAAGGATCCTTTTCAACACCAAATCTCCGACTTGGAAGCATCAAGGACGCACTTTCTGATCAAAGGCTCTCTTCATCCGACTTTGATACAACTGCCCATGACAAATGGCTGCCATCCGCTTCTCTTCGATAAGACTCAACTCATTGAACCTTGTCCGAATCCATTCAGCTTCGTCTAACTTGACATCCAACAGGACTCTTAGAGAAGGAATCTCCACTTCAATAGGTAGGACTGCTCCCATACCATACACAAGGGAGTAAGGGGTTGCCCTGGTCGATGTACGTACTGAAGTACGGTACCAATGCAAGGCGAAGGGTAGCATCTCATGCCAATCTCTGTACGTAACGACCATCTTCTGCACAATCTTTACGTTCTTATTTGCTGCCTCAACAACACCGTTCATCTTAGGACGATAAGGGGAAGAGTTGTGATGTTGAATGTTGAAGTTCTTGCACAACTCCTTCATCATTTTGTTATTGAGGTTAGAACCATTATCAGTAATGATTCTTTCGGGAATTCCATAACGACAAATGATTTCTTTCTTAATGAATTGGGTAACCACATGTCTGGTGACCTTCGCAAATGACGCTGCTTCGACCCATTTGGTGAAATAGTCGATGGCAACAAGGATGAAATGATGCCCATTAGAAGCAGTCGGCTCAATCTTTCCAATCATATCAATGCCCCACATAGCAAACGGCCACGGCGAAGACATCACATTTAGAGGATTTGGCGGCACATGCACCTTATCAGCATAAATCTGGCATTTATGACACTTCCGAGCATATTTGAAACAATCAGATTCCATGGTCATCCAGTAATAACCCGCTCTCAACAATTTCTTAGCCATTGCATGTCCGCCGGCATGAGTACCGAAGGAGCCTTCATGAACTTCCTGCATTAACATGTTCGCTTCGTGTCTATCCACGCATCTGAGCAAAACCATATCGAAGTTCCTCTTATACAGCACACTGTAGCGGTGTATTCGTCACTTTATGATTTATTGATTAAATCAAAAGCAAAGCATACAAAGAATCGAGTCACCACCGCACTTTTATTTATCCAAAGGAATGGCTAAAAAGCGAACAAAAGCCTAAGAAGTTTTACACATAGAAAACTAATGAAAAGATCAGAGATCTGGGTAAGGGGTTAATTACGCAATGGGAAGGTGTTAGGCACCCAAAACGTCCTAGGTACTCCTAGGGAGCCCTTTTCACAACTTGTTGTATGAAATGTTATTTGTTTATGAAATATTTGTTGTGCAAACATGGATTGAAGGGATGAGAGAAAGAATATGCAATTTTTATTGTTTTTGTGTTTGAACGGATGAACCCGTTGCCTACGTACCTTTCCATGGAAGGTAAGGATCAAAACGCCGTAGTTCGGCTAAAAGATTTCCAAAAATATGAGTGGATTCATTTTAAAACAAAAGCCCTTAAGGTCTTTCGTTATCCACGGGAGAAAACTCAACCTTATACAAACAACAAGTCCACCATGTGAGAAAAGCTTCAACTTGCTAGTGAGGGGTTAACCCTATAATAAGCAAGGAAGTCTTATAATTCAATCACTAAGGACAAAAGGTGAGATTAACATCAACCAACTAGGATAAATCAAACCTATGGCTAATGTATGAAAACTTATCAAGAATGGACAAAGCCACAAAACAATTGAATGAGTGAAATTAACCAATTAGGATTTATTCACAAAAGATGGTCAAAGTATGATTAGAATTCAATTCAAAGAAGTATTATGAAATGGAGTTTGAAAAAATCAAAGGCCTAAGGCATAGGTTTCTAATTTGAAAAGAGATGAAAATGTTTGCACAATATTTTTCAGGTTTGAGTAAGCATGCAAATGAAGGTTTAAAGAAACAAAAGGTGGGTGGGTGAGGAAGTAAAACTTCTTAGATGTTCACCTCTTGAAATCATATATAGATGATTCAAGTGATTCCTTTGGAATAGGCAACAAGGTAAATAAGCAAATGAAAAATGGATACCGGATGCCAATCAATGGACTTATACCAATCTCACAAACAATCAATGGATACCGGATACCAATCAATGGATTTACACCAATCTCCTAAAACAAAACAATGATACCAGATGCCAATCAATGGACTTACACTAATCTCACAAAACAAAATGGATACCGGATACCAATCAATGGATTTACACCAATCTCCTAAAACAAAACAATGATACCAGATGCTAATCAATGGACTTATTCCAATCTCCTAAAACAAACAATGATACCAGATGCCAATCAATGGACTTATACTAGTCTCACACCATATCATAGGAACAACTGCCAAGTAATGGACTTATGCTTGTTTCCTCCATGGACAAAGTAAAATGCTTATAAAGCAAGGTTTATGAAATGATATACAAATGGTGATGATAAATGCACAAAGTCACACTCAAGCAAATATGCACAGATGAATCAAGTAAGCAAACACACAAGTCAATTAGCACACACTATATACAATCAATTGGGCTCAAGCATGGTTAGGCTTTACAGCCAACTGGAATGGGGTAATATGAGCTCTTAACCCTAACATTGAGAGTTAGGGTGAAGCAGATGAAATGGAGATGAGGGGTGTGCCTCATAGCTCTTATCCCTGGCCTGGGAGAGCTTTAAACAATAGAATGTGTGGGAGTTCAAAAAGTCGGAACTCTTCTCCACAAGTGATTTGACTCTATAAGATCTTGGGTTAGTATCCACAATGCATCAACACGTTGTGTGAGCAAAGTAGATGACACACTGAGTAGCAGGAGATGGACTACACATCTCTTTTATCTGCCAATTGCCTCATAGGAGGACTTTTCCTGCTTGGCACAAAGAGTAAACAATCACAAGCATTGCCTCTTAAGGAGGACTTCAGACAGGTGCCTGCCCCCATAACAGGACAGGTCTTCCAGACTACATGAAGAAGAAAGGTTATACCTAAGTGGTTAAGAAACCAAGCAAAGCAAAGTTCACAATGAACTTAAAGTAACTAATGTACCTGTGGAAACATCAAACAAATCAGTATGAAGTTCAAACAACCAAACAACAGTCAATAAGCAACAAACAATCTCAATGTACAAAAGGTATAAGCCAAAGGTAAAACTCAAATGAGTTAACATCAACCTACAAAACACACAAATGTTAGTAATCAAAGGCAAACATCAATGCTCAAGTGATGGAGCATCATTAACCATGGAACTTGGATGTTCAACCTGAAATCAAAGCTCAAAGATAAGCAACCAACCACTAGGTCAAAGCCTAGGGTCAAAGATGGAGAAAAAATTCAAAACAGAAGCTGAAAACTAACATGAATCAACTTCAAACACATCTTGAAACAATCCAAAAGGTCTCACATCAATATCATTAACCAAAAGCATTTCATGATCAATTGAAGTTCAAGGCAATTTTAAAGCTCAAATGTGATCAACCAGAATGAAAAATCTCAATTAAATCAGAAATGATTCAAATAATTCCAAGAAAATTCATGCTCAGTCACAACATCCATAATATGCATCACACAAAAAATCAGGACAATTGGAGATCATTTGGCAAGGCAAACACATCACATAAGTTGAACAAGCAAAGGTGTGACACAAATTGTCACACCAACTTCACATGATCATAAAACAAAAATGATAAATGGTAAAAATACCAAATCAACACCAAAATGTCAAGCAAAGTGTCTAGTTTCATCATGCAAATTTTCAGAATCATTGGATCAAAGACCAGCATTTCACAAATGTATAAGCATGGCAAGGTCAAGGAAGCATACATGTTCAAACATTCTAGCACCAAAATTTATCCAGCCAAGCACAACTTGTGGAAATATGATGATAAAAACTAGAGAGAATCAGGATCATAATGCAAAAAACCTGGTAATTTTTGGATCACCATTCAAATTGTTATGAATTTTTTAAGATGAGAAAAAATTAAAAAAAATATGTGAAGCATAGCATATGGAATGTGGAGGAAAAATGGAAAAAATGTGAAGGCATTTGAAATTTATGCTGCAGCCAAGAATCGAACTAGGTGTGCATTTGAATGAAAGAAGCGCCAAGCAAGCGCATACGTGGACCAATACATGATCAACCCTAAGCTAACACATGCAAACCAGTAAAAAGCGTTTCCAACAGATCAAAACCGTGGCCAAATGTGGAAACTCATCTTCTTCCTCATGAAGAAGATGAATAGTGCACGTGTTCTTCATGCAGTCTAGAAAAATGTTCCAGAAATCAAAATTAAGCACATCAACATGTAGATCTTTCAAAGGAGATCATGAATCAATGAAAAGCTAAGCATAATTTCAAGTATTAAGATCAAATCGAACAAAATAAGATTCATGCATGAAACTTTAATCTACCATAACTCAGTCCATAGGTCACCAAATCGCACGATTCAAAGCTCAGATTCATCAGGACAACAAGATCTACAACGACATAGCAATGTATTTTAAAATTAAGAGATTCGAATTGTGACCTCTTGAAGTGCAGAGCCTTTGAATTCACACGATCTGCAACCTGGAAGTGTTCCAATCTACTCCACAATACTTGAAATGAAGTTTGATGAATCACTGGAAGCTTGAATGGCTCTAGATCTAGCTCAAAACAGAAACTCCATTTGCATCTTCATGAACATGAACTGCACTTTTCTTCCACGAATTCAACACAACAAACCTTGATCTCTACTAAATCCAAGCTCAGGAACAAGAATCTGAAGTTAAAATGCAATGGTATTTGGAAGAAAATTGAATTATGAATGAGAGAAAAATTTTGAGTGAGAGAGAAATTTAGATCTAGAAAATGTGAAAAATGATTAACCTCCCAAATTCTGTTATGATTATGGTATTTATATGAAGTCTTAATCACACTGAAAATGTTAATTAAGCTTGGTTAATGGTAATTGGCAAAAATGAGGTGTTTTGACAAAACTTGAAAATTAGTGGTGCATGAAGTAATATGGACGTGAACAGTAGCCAATACATGATCAAAACAGAGTTATGTATTGATACAAAGCTCGTATGTATCAATACATAGCATATTTTTAACAGTATGGATCGATACATAACTCGTATGTATCAATACATAACACTTTTTAACAGTATGGATCGATGCGAAACTCGTATGCATCAATGCATAGCATATTTTGCCCTGCATGGATCGATGCGAAATTCGTATGCATCAATGCATAACACATTTTGCCCTGCATGGATCGATGCGAAATTCGTATGCATCAATGCATAGCACATTTGAGGATGATTTGATCATAACTTCTCAACCATTCATCAGATTCTCATGATCTTGGACTTTTTGGAAATGGGAGAGAAAGATCTACAACTTTCGTGTTCAACAAAATTTCCTTTGAAGCTTTTTTGATGATGTAATTTGAAGTTGAAGTTAGGCTAAAACCTTTCTATTTTTGGAAATTTCAAATTATAGGTCACTTTCTATTTTGGGAAAGTTTTGACTGGACCTCAAATTCTTCAATGTAAGTATTTGACGTGATGCATAAGCATTGCTTGAACATGAATGGGATGAAGAAACTCAATTCCCACAGTTGACTTTTCAGTTGACTACATTGGCCACAGATGACTTGAACATGTTCTGATGAATTTTGGACCTCAACCACTTGGGAATTTGCTCCAAAACGAACCTATAGCTCACATAAGCTCAATAATACGATCAAATGGTCCTCATACCAAGAAAATACCATCTGCTCTTTGTACCATGAATTCACCTGATGCTTTGACCTGTACGACTGTCTAAGCTACAAAACAAATGTTAGGTGACATATTTTTGTACATTTTGGTTAGTAAACAAATGAGATAAGCAATGATATACAAATGCAAACATGCTTGGTGATCAAGAACCACTCTCAAAAAGATATCCTACCCACAGGGAAGGAAGCAAGGTGCACAATGATCCTTGAGGCAATGAACTAATATGATATGATGCCATGAGGGACCTTAGGGACAAAATTGGGGTCTTACACACACCGTCTTTGTTCAAGAAGAAACTGCCCGCCAATCTTCTCAAAGTCTTTCTATCATTGTTGGATGCCCCTGCAGGGTACTCTTGATTCTTCAGAAAGCAATTGATGTCGTGGTACCAGGGCTTGTCATCAACTACCAGTTCAGCAACAAACACATACGTGGCCCTATCAAGGCGCATAACATCAATCCTGGGAACATAGTTCCACCAAATCACCTGGATCATGGAGGATAGAGTAGAAAGAGCATCTTCCATATGGTTCTCATCACGAGGTATATGATATAACTTTACTGTTGTGAAGAAAGTCAACAATCTTCTCGTGTAATCTCTGTAGGGGACCAGATTAGGCTGGAGAGTATTCCAATCACCATTCACTTGATTGATCACTAGAGCTGAATCTCCGAAGATGTCTAGAGTCTTGATTCTCAAATCAATGGCTTGCTCGATACCCAAGATACAGGCTTCATACTCAGCTTCATTATTGGTGCACTCAAAAGTCAGGCGAGCGATGAAAGGCATGTGGGCACCTTTCGGAGTGGTAATGATAACACCAATTCCATTTCCTTTGGCATTGACAACCCCATCAAACATTAAAGTCCACTTTTCATCTGGATCAGGTCCCTCCTCAACAACTGGCTCTTCACAGTCTTTCATCTTGAGGAACATGATGTCTTCATCCAAAAAATCAAACTTCATCGGCTCATAATCATCAATCGGCTGCTTAGCAAGATAGTCTGACAGAATACTCCCTTTGATGGCTTTCTGGGATGTATACTGGATGTCGTACTCTGTCAGTACCATTTGCCAACGAGCAACCCTTCCGGTGAGAGATGACTTCTCAAATATATACTTGACTGGATCCATTTTGGAGATCAGTAAGGTTGTGTGAGTCAGCATGTATTGTCTCAATCGCTTAGCAGCCCATGCAAGTGCACAATATGTCTTTTCAAGCATTGAGTATCTCGACTCACAATCTGTGAATTTTTTACTCAGGTAGTAGATGGCATGCTCTTTCCTACCTGTCTCGTCGTGTTGACCGAGAACACAACCCATGGAATTATCAAGTACTGTCAAATACATAATCAACGGTCTCCCTGGGACTGGAGGCATAAGGATTGGAGGATTCTGCAAATACTCTTTTATTTTTTCGAAATCCCTCTAGCAGTCATCATACCACCTGATAGCCTGATCTTTTCTCAACAATTTGAATATTGGCTCACACGTGGCCGTTAGGTGAGAGATGAACCTTGCAATGTAGTTCAACCTCCCTAAGAAACCACGAACTTGTTTTTTTTGTTCTTGGCTCAGGCATTTCTTGTATCGCTTTCACTTTGGCCGGATCCACCTCAATCCCTTTTTCACTAACAATAAAACCCAGCAGTTTTCCAGATCTCACCCCGAAAGTACACTTGTTCGGATTAAGCCTCAGCTTGAATTTCCTCAAACGCTCAAACAATTTCTGCAAATTCACCAGATGTTCTTCTTCCGTCTGAGATTTGGCAATCATATCATCAACATAAACCTCGATTTCATGATGAATCATATCATGGAAAAGAGTTACCATAGCTCGTTGGTATCTTGCCCCAACATTTTTCTGACCAAACTACATCACTTTGTAGCAGAAGGTGCCCCATGGGGTTATAAAAGTTATCTTCTCCATGTCTTCTGATGCCATCTTAATTTGATTATAGCCAGAAAAGCCATCCATGAAGGAGAATACCGAGAACTGAGTCGTGTTATCCACCAAAACGTCGATGTGAGGTAATGGGAAATCATCTTTAGGACTAGCTCTGTTCAGATCCGAGTAGTCAACACTCATCCGTACCTTTCCATCCTTTTTAGGTACTGGAACGATATTTGCAACCCATGACGGATAATTTGTAACCGCTAGAAACCCTGCATCCAACTATTTTTGCATTTCTTCCTTTATCTTGACAGCCATCTCTGGTCTTGTTCTTCTGAGCTTCTGCTTGACCGGAGGACAATCCTCTTTGAGAGGCAAACGGTGTACCACAATGCCTGTGTCAAGCCCTGGCATGTCCTGATAAGACCAAGCGAAAATGTCAACATACTCTTGCAGCAATTCAATCAGCCCCTTCTTCATATTATCTTCCAAAGCAACCCCTATCTTGATCTCTCTCTTGACGTCCTCGATGCCGAGATTAATCACTTCAGTAGACTCTTGATGCGGTTGAATGCCCCTTTCTTCCTGTTTTAATAACCTGGCAAGTTCTTCAGGGAGTTCACAGTCTTCATCACCCTCTTCTTCAGCTTGAAAGATTGGATTTTCAAAGTCGAAGCGAGCCATAGCAGAATTGTTATCAATAGGATCCGGTGACGTGCATCTGCATGAGTGATGGTATGTGCTTATGAGTGAGAACAAGAAGTGGAAATTAAACAAAACATTGCCAAATGTCTATATTTTTTTATATTTTTGATTTTTGAAAACTGCAAAAATAGAAAGACAGTGAACAAAATATTTGAATGCAAAAAGACGTCCTTTATTTATGATAAAAAATGCAGGTATCCACATAGATGAGCCCTACAATGAGTCATCACGCCCTGGGCGGAATGTAAGACTTGGATATGCATGAATAAACAAAGAAAATTACTCTTTAAGAAGAGTGACTTGGATAATCTCTTCAGAAGACCAGTTGCGGAGAACTTTCCCCGGGACCCTTGGACGCACCCAGTTGTCAATGTCGCAATAACTATCCCCATCATCTTTGTTGATTGCAGAGACCTGACCGTACTGAATGATGCCAGCACTGGAGAAAGTAATCGGCCCCTGACGAGTCTGAGGCGTTGAAGTTGTAGAAGTCAATACCGGCTGATACCCAATCCCAAACTTGTCTTCCTTTACAGGTAAATCCACCAGACGTCCCCAACCGGGAGCAACACCTGAATTTACCAAGGCCTGTGCCTGCTTGAAGGACGACAAAGATGCACCTGCTTCAACCTCTTCCACTAGAGTTGCATTCTTGACTTGAACTACCTCAAAGGCCTGACACAGGGTCTCATGAATCTCACCTTCTGATGCAAGGTCGAGGAGACTGCCTCAACATTGTGGATCCAAGGACGACCCAACAAGCATCTATACGAAGGACTGATATCTATCACATAGAATACGGTGTTAAAGGTTTGTGATCCAATCTGGATTGGCAATTCTACCTCTCTGAACACCGACCTCTTAGAACCATCGAAGGCTCTTACCACAAGATCGGAAGGCTTCAAGATCAAACCTTCTACATCTAACCTTGACAGGGCTCTCTTGGGTAGAACATTGAGAGAGGAACCTGTATCCACCAGAACATGGGATAGCACAGTGTCTTTACACTCCATCGAAATGTGCAAAGCCTTGTTATGATCGCGTCCAGCTGGCATCAAGTCAGAATCAATAAAACCCAACTCGTTGCTTGTATGAACATTTGCAACGATCCTTTCTAGTTGGTTCACTGAGATCTCCTGAGGCACATATGCAACATTAAGGACCTTCAGGAGTGCCTCCCTGTGTGCCTCCGAACACAGCAGGAGTGAGAGAATAGATATCTTGGATGGCGTCTGAATCAACTGATCGACTACCTTGTAATCGCTTTTCTTTATAATTCTCAAAAGTTCATCCACATCCTTCGCAAAAGCAGGCTCAGAGCCAGCCTATGGTGCAGGGGTACCCTCATTCACAACTTGCTTGCCTTTGGCCTTCGCCGCGGCGTCAACACTATCAGGTTGGGTAACCGGTGGTGAGAACAGTCTACCACTTTTGGTGAATCGCCCGATTCCACCAACGTTGTCCACTGCGGAATCTTTTATCTCAATTCCAGGTTCAGACTTCTGATCCTGCACCTCTTCTACTTTCAGTGGCTACTCCACTCCAGGATCATGCGTGTACATACTCCCCCCGTAATTCCAAGGAATGGCCCTTTCGCTGGTGAAAGGTAAAGGACCAGGGGTCGTGATGGTCATAGTGGATTGATGCGGTCGCACTGGTGGTACCGATTGCGCTTCTGGCACACTGATCTGAGCGGTCGGGTAGAAAATTGTGATAGTGGCAACATCACAGTCATACTCAGAAATCTTATTTATTGAAGTACAAACATCCGAAACATCGGAATCAAGTTCAGCAAGTACATCAGAATCAAACACCATGTTTGAAATATCAGCAACAACATCAGAAAAATTAATTACATCATTGGGAATTACAAAATCAGCAGAAACAACATTTGTAAATTCTTCAGCATCTTCAGGAAAGAGAGGATCAACAGCTGCATTCTCAACAACCCCATCAACAGACCTTTGGGCAGATAAGTCTTCAGCTTGGAGGATACCATCGTCAAGAAAGGTCTGGATACCCTGCTGCAGCTTCACACAACCCCCACTCTGTGCAACACAACCCAAACAACCGCTCCCACAGCCGGGGAAAACATCTGCCTTTAGCAAGTATTCTTTGATTTCTAACAGCGGAGTCTTCAGCTTCAACACCTCCTTGACTAATTTGACTTCTCCTTCAACCATGTTAACATTTGCTCTACCATGCTGCGGCATAGGATTGTTGACGACATTAGGAGCTAACACAAAGTTAATGGCCTTCGAGTCGATAAGGTCCTGAACTACGTGCTTAAAAGCTTTACAGTTCTCAATAGTGTGGCCAGGTGCCCCAGAGTGGAACTCACACCTAGCATTGGCGTCATAACCCACTGGAAGCCTGCCAACGGGAGGAGCCAAAGTGCGTAACTGCACAAGTTGCAATTGTTGAAGGTTGGGGAGCAATTGGGCGTACGACATCGGAAGAGGGTCGAAACGCGTATCCATCATCCTCTGTCTCTATTGATAAGCATGTTTGTTACCCTGTTGTTGTTGGTATTGATTTTGTTGACGTTGAGGTTGTTATTGTTGCACTGGTGCTGCAGCCGGAATGGTCACAGCTGCAACATAGGGTTGTTGATGGTAATTTTGGAAACTGCTCCTTCGGTTACCTCTGCTCTGATAAGAAGACACATAATTTGCATCCCCTTCTCTCCTCTTCTGTCCTCCTAAGAACGGTTTCTTTGCCCCCAATGATGATCCAACCCCATTTTGGATCTTACACGTCTTCAAGTAGTTCTCCACCCTCTCACCGGTAGAGACCACATCAGCAAAGTTGGAGGCGTTGCAACCCACCAGTCGCTCCAAATAAGATCCAGGCATTGTGTTCATAAACATGTTGGCCATCTCTTTTTCCAACATCGGAGGCTGAACACGGGAAGCCAACTCTCTCCAGCGTTGAGCATACTCTTTGAAGCACTCGTTGCTCTTGAGACACAGATTCTGGAGTTGAGTCCTGTCAGGTGCCATATCCGTATTATATTGATATTATTTCACAAAGGCCTCAACCAAGTCTCTCCAGCAGCGAATATGGGCTTTGTCCAGCCTCATATACCACTCCAAGGATGCCCGAGCTAGGCTGTCCTGGAAGAAGTACATGAGCAGCTTCTCATCATCAGAATACACGATCATCTTGCGGAAGTAAGCTTGTACATGAGTCTTCGGGCAAGAGTTGCCATTGTACTTATCAAACACGGACGGGGACTTTGAATTTTGGCGGAACTCTCACGCCTGGGACCAGCCCCAAGTCAGCAACATCCACACCAAGAGCATTATGCCCTTCCACAGCTTTCAACCTCTCTTCCAGTCTCCGAAACATAGGGTCCATACCATGGCCCATGCCAAAGTCCTCCTGAAGCAGGGGGAATTGATCCTCCTGATCATCATGGATGGGTTGTTGACCAAGGTTGCCATGTGGGATTGGGATAGGCCCTGGTCCATTGGGTCCATTAGCCTCTCCAGCGGGAGGATCAACCATAACCTCTAGTTGAGTAGTAGGGGGATTCCCCTGTACCAACAATCTAATCTCCTGCTGTCTCTGAGCCACTCCTTGGACCACTTCCATGAACTGATTCATGTGAATCCTCATCTCAGCGAGCTCTGCTTGTAAACCTTCCATTGCTCTCTGTTGATTCCTTCGGGTACCGTATCGGTGAATGCCTGAGTCAGCTATCCTACTAATGGAATACCAAACAAGATGAGAACACTGCGGCGGTACCTGTTATGCAAGACATGCTAATGAATATGCAAATGTAATGACATGTTTATCAATTTCAAAGGGTATTCTACCCCTTGATTCCAGTCTCACATTAGATAAACAGTGTAAGAAAACCCCGACTAGAATCAAGAAGAAGATATAAACCCCTAGGAATAGATAAACGTGATGCATGCAATGCTTATGATTTAATTTTTATATCAGAGGAACTTTAGAGTCTTATTTGCAAATTTTGGAAATATTAAACGTTTATCGCATACGGAAATATCACGTCAATTAATATTTGGAAATGTTTTTACGCCAAAGAAGTACAGTCTTGGTAACCAAATACAATACAAGAGAGAAGGAAAATGAACATTCTATGGATCCCTAGAAGCAATCGTCCAAAGCCCTCGAGACCGGAAGATAAGCTGCACGAAGCCTCTTCACCTCCCTCTCATAGACTGCCTCCATATATGCCTTCTCTTTGGCGAGTCGATCATACTTCCTCTTCCAAAACTTGGAAGACTGAGGAAGTAGAGAAGTCAATGCGTCATCAGGATCATCAATAAACTGGTGCTCAAGGAACTCTATCAAAGCATCCTTCTCTCTGATTTGCTGAAGCAACTCCTCTCGTTCACGGATCCAAGCACGCGAACGGTCTTCGTCTCTCAACTCCTCTACTCCTTGGCTAGGGAGGGTTGAAGGCCCAACCACAACCAAAGGTGTGGGTCTTGGATACTCATAAGGCATGAGGTACTCGGAAGCTCTCCTCCTAACCCAAGAGGTATAGGGTTCCAAAGCGATACAGTTCTTCGGACCTAGCTCCTTCCTTCCTTTCTTATGGATCTTGCGCCAAGCGCGGACCATCCTGCCCTTCAAGCCTTGGGGATCTTTACCCTCCTGAAAGAACACACCCTTTAACAGAATGTTATTGGGTTTATCCTTTAGGGGGAACCCAAGCTGACGACGTGCCAAAATAGGGTTGTAGTTAATTCCACCGCATGTACCAAGAAGAGGTACATTGGAGAATTCACCACAAGAGTCGATAATATGCACACCATCATATATACGGTTGTACCAAAAGATATCATCATTAGTGAGAGACATAAGTCTTGTGGACCACCGTAGACATCCTTTGTTCTCCTTGAAGGCGACTGTTTGCGGCAAGTGCGAAATATACCACTTGTACAACAGAGGCAAACAGCACACAATGGTACCACCACCCTTTGCATTCCTCATATGCACAGAAAAGTAAGCGTCACCCAACAGAGTAGGAACGGGATTAAGAGTAGAGAAAATCCTAATGGCGTTCACATCCACAAACTTGTCGATGTTGGGGAATAACACTAGCCCATAGATGAGAAGTACAAATATGGCCTCAAAGGCGTCCTCACTCATGGCCTTCCCAAACATAGTAGCTTGATCAATGAGGAAATCAGACGGGAGACCTTGAATTCCACCTTTGGTAGTCCTATGAGCACCAATAATAGATTCATCTATACGCAACAGATCAGCAATCTCTTGAGAAGAAGGAACTCTCTCCAAGCCACTGAACGGCAACTGGTCTAGGATAAGTATTCCCACAAGATAGGCATACTCCTCAAGCGTGGGCAAAAGCTGGAAATCCGGAAAAGTGAAGCAACGGTACAAGGGATCATAGAACTGCACCAACACACTCATTAGACCTTCATCCATTTGAGTAGCCAGAATAGACAGAAGCTTCCCATGACGAGCCTTGAATTCCAAGGGATCTAATACATAGGATGTCAAACTCCTTAACTCTTTCAAGTCGGGTTGTCTGAAGCTGTACTTCTTCGTATTCCTTCTTTGCTTATCCATGTCTGAAAATTTGCAAATAGTCCTCTTAAGTTCCTTGAAATTTTTCTCATTGTTGATGATATGGATGTGTATGAATGCATGAATGCATGGATGCAACAATCACACTCAAGGATCAAGCAAATCACACCACACAAAGGTCATAGGATGGATCAAGTCATCCTTAATATCAATCATCCATTTTGGTGGATTATGGTTTACACCTTATCAACACCCAAGTTCCATTGATATTAAGGATACACAAGAACGGATCAACGACGAATCAAGGGTTTGTTGCGAGTCGCGAGCATGGAGTCTTGGTTAAGAACCACCCAAAGGGAGTGTACTATGGTTAAACCTGACAATCATGTTCTACAAGAGGTTCCCATAGTCATCATCCCATCTTTCGGATATTATCGGATAAACGACTACTCGTATTCCAAAAATATTCTCAAGAGAGACTCTTATGAGTGTAGTATCGCGTAACAATCGTATCAAATCTTACACTTGAACGATCTTCGCACTACGTCCTAAATATAGGCCAAGATGGGCGTGGTAAACTAAGGTCCTTGGCTTCTAAGGCATATATTGGAAAGAGTAATGCCTAACCACGACTACTCGTGTGACATTATTGATCCCAACATAACCTCCACCAAGTGAATAGGCTTGTAAGTCAACTTGCTAAGGAATAACTCCACACAAGTCAACAAGACTATGTCATTCTCCTATCCTAAGTGCACTCGAGTTCGGGTATAGAACTCATCTCACGAAGATCACCAAGCATACAAGGAATTAATATTCAAACAATTCAATCATTACATACAATACAGTAATCCCAAATTGCACAAAAATATGTCACAAAGCAATATACCATACAATACAACAAATATGAAAAGTAGGAAAAACCCACTAGGCAAATGATAGTCCCCAGCAGAGTCGCCACTTTTCTGTAGCGGGGTATTCGTTACCATTAGAGATATTGACTAATTCCAAGGTAAACCATACAAGTCGAGTCGCCACCGCACTTCTATTTATCCAAAGGAATGGTTAGAAAGCGAACAAAAACCTCAAAGTTTTATCGAATCAAAAACTAGTAAAAATGTCAGAGATTTGGGTAAGGGGGTTGGTTATGCAATGGGAAGGTTTTAAGCACCCAAAACATCCTAGGTACTCCTAGGGAGCCCTTTTCATAAGTGTTGTTCTAGTCTAAAGGGTGTAGGTATATCTAAAGTACTATTTACTAAAAGGAAGGTTAAAATAAAATGATTCTCAAGTGTAATACCCCAAAATTTATCCTTCATTTTTCCTGGAAGCATGGGATTATGTTTTACACTTCATTAGCATCATATTAGGTCATACTCATTGCATACTGCATTAGTGACATGGAGATCAGGTTTTGATCGATTACTCCTTAACAGAAGGAGCCCACACAAAGCAAGATTGAGAATTAGACTTCATTTTCTAAATATACAAGTCTCAAGGGTCTCAGGGGGGTCCAAGTATCTTATTATGGTCCTCAGTTCATCAGTGAAGGATTCAAAGCTATCAGAGTTTTCATCTGGATTTAATCAGAAATTAGAGTTTCATGGCTACCTGCAACAGGCAATGTTTATTTGGAAGTAGAGAAGCTCATCCATGTCATGATTAGAGAGGCATCTTTGCCTAGGAAGATTCACAATTATCTCAGAAAGATCCATTGGCAATCAGTGCAATCAGTTCCTGATCATTTTGCCCTAAAACTAGGGTTTGGTATAAAATCAGTTTATTTCTGATTCTTTGGGTGAAACTCTTTTCCATGGGCCTCCATATGTCCACAAGGGTCTACATACAAAAAATCAGCTCTTTATTTGAGCTAGAAGTGCTTCAACTGATCAATGGAATCGGGAATCAGACATTTTGGGAAAAGTCAACTGTGGGGCCAGAAAAGTCAACTCCTGACATTTTGAGAGTGGAATCTCAAAATCCATGCCTAGGGGATCCTACATGTGAAATTTGATCAAGGTTGGATCATGGATTCATCATTTAATCAGGAATTGGAAAAGTTACTTAATTTAGAAATGGTTGACTTTCCATTTAGGGCAAGTTTTCATGATCGTTGCACTCACTTTAAGCCCATTTTGCATCAAGATAAAAGCTCCATTTGAAACTTTCTCCAACATGAAAGTGGTTCCTCTTGTTCCAAGATTTCTAGAGATATAAAGTTTGCTCCATTTGGATTAGAATCGAGAAAGTCATGCTTAGTCAAAGTGAGACATTTGTTTAGGACAGTTAGAAAAATTTCTAAGTCCAAAATCTTCAAAATTTGTCAAGACTTCTTGGCCAGTTTTCTTGCACTTCAAGGCATTATTTGAAAATACTTTCTTCACAACAATTGTACCTTGCCATGTCCTCTTTCACATTCTTTTGGAATCATCTCATTTGGATCCATGGTTTGAGAGATACATTCATTTAAAGTGGGCACCATGACTTGATTTTCTAGGCAGATTTTGGGCCTAAGCTGGCCCAATCAGATTTTCTAAGCATGTTGCACAAACCAATCATGTTTTTTTACCTCTTTTGGCCATGCATTGGACATCCATTCACTTAATTTTAACCCAAAATAACAACATTTTACACCTCACTTCACACTTTTATTCTTATGGATAAATCACTTATTAAAAAGCCCATGAGAACACCTAATCCACCCTATTTAAGAAGCTGAAACCCTAACCCTAAAGGAGGATTGGAATTTAGTGGCAAGGAGGCAAAGCTTCATCACATATCGGATTCCATTCCACTTCTATTTTCCATTAGGTAATCATCTCTTCCATGGCCATGTTTTGATATATCTACGTTTGCTTACCATGTTCATCACCATTAATCCTTCCATTTTCGTATTTCTTTTTCTTGTTTAAAATATTTTCTTCGTCCATAAAATTACCCAAAAATATTTTTCACTTTTCTTAACATTTTATTTAATTTTATATAATTTTTATTTTCGTATTTTTTAATATTAGTATTTTTTTTTAATTATTTATTCTAAATGGTCCATTTTAACACACTTTTTTTTATTGATTTTATTTTTATGACTTAAAATTATTGTTAGCATTTTATTTTTGGGATGAAGGTTGACCACTGTCTCATGGTCAACCTGACCTTTTCTTGGAATTTTATTTCACATTTTCAATTTATTTTGGATTTATTTTTGACCTAGTTTGGTTGGTGGACTTTTAATTTGACTTCTGTTTTATTTTAATTCATTCACGTACCAATTTTCATTATTTTTAAAAATTGTTTTGGGGGATGATGATGTCCTGTCCCCAATTTATTTAATTTAATTTTTCATAATTTTCTTGAAAATTCAAGTCAACTTAAAAAATAACAAATAAATAGCAAATTAATCAAGAAAATAATGAAAAATTAAACTAAATAAGGTGGGGTCAGGAAATAATCATCCCCTAAAGAGATTTTAAAAATAACAAAAATTGGTACGTAAATTAATTAAAATAAAACCGAGGTCAAACCAAAAGTCAATTAATAAGACTAAGTTAGAAATAAATCAAGAAAAAATAGTAAATTAATCAATAAAATTATGAAAAATTAAAATAAATAAGGTGGGTTCAGGAAATCATCATCCCCCAAAACGATTTTAAAAATACCGAAAATTGGTACATAAATTAATTAAAATAAAACCGAGGTCAAACCAAAAGTCAATTAATGAGACTAGGTTAGAAATAAATCAATAATAAATAGTAAATTAATCAAGAAAATTATGAAAAATTAAATTAAATAAATTGGGGACAGGACATCATCATCCCCCAAAACAAGTTTAAAAATAATGAAATTTTGTACGTGAATGAATTGGTTGACTTTTAATTTGACTTCTGTTTTATTTTAATTAATTCACGTACCAATTTTCATTATTTTTAAAAATCCTTTTGGGGGATAATGATGTCCTGACCCCACCTTATTTAGTTTAATTTTTCATAATTTTCTTGAAAATTCAAGTCAACTTAAAAAATAACAAATAAATAGCAAATTAATCAAGAAAATAATGAAAAATTAAACTAAATAAGGTGGGGTCAGGAAATAATCATCCCCCAAAGAGAATTTAAAAATAACAAAAATTGGTACATAAATTAATTAAAATAAAACCGAGGTCAAACCAAAAGTCAGTTAATAAGACTAAGTTAGAAATAAATCAAGAAAAAATAGTAAATTAATCAATAAAATTATGAAAAATTAAAATAAATAAGGTGGGGTCAGGAAATCATCATTCCCCAAAACGATTTTAAAAATACCAAAAATTGGTACATAAATTAGTTAAAATAAAACCGAGGTCAAACCAAAAGTCAATTAATGAGACTAGGTTAGAAATAAATCAATAATAAATAGTAAATTAATCAAGAAAATTATGAAAAATTAAATTAAATAAATTGGGGACAGGACATCATCATCCCCCAAAACAATTTTAAAAATAATGAAATTTTGTACGTGAATGAATTAAAATAAAACAGAAGTCAAATTAAAAATCCACCAACCAAACTAGGTCAAAAATAAATCCAAAATAAATTGAAAATGTGAAATAAAATTCTAAGAAAAGGTTAGGTTGACCTTGAGACAGTGGTCAACCTTCATCCCAAAAATAAAATGCTAACAATAATTTTAAGTCATAAAAATAAAATCAATAAAAAAAAGTGTGTTAAAATGGACCAGTTAGAATAAATAATTAAAATAAAATACTAATATTAAAAAAATACGAAAATAAAAATTATATAAAATTAAATAAAACTTTAAGAAAAGTGAAAAATATTTTTGGATAATTTTATGGACGAAGAAAATATTTTAAATAAGAAAAAGAAATATGAAAATGGAAGGATTAATGGTGATGAACATGGTAAGCAAACGCAGATATATCAAAACATGGCCATGGAAGAGATGATTACCTAATGGAAAATAGAAGTGGAATGGAATCCGATATGTGATGAAGCTTTGCCTCCTTGCCACTAAATTCCAATGCTCCTTTAGGGTTAGGGTTTCAGCTTCTTAAATAGGGTGGATTAGGTGTTCTCATGGGCTTTTTAATAAGTGATTTATCCATAAGAATAAAAGTGTGAAGTGAGGTGTAAAATGTTGTTATTTTGGGTTAAACTTAAGTGAATGGATGTCCAATGCATGGCCAAAAGAGGTAAAAAAACATGACTGGTTTGTGCAACATGCTTAGAAAATCTGATTGGGCCAGCTTAGGCCCAAAATCTACCTAGAAAATCAAGTCATGGTGCCCACTTTAAATGAATGTATCTCTCAAACCATGGATCTAAATGAGATGATTCCAAAAGAATCTGAAAGAAGACATGGCAAGGTACAATTGTTGTGAAGAAAGTATTTTCAAATAATGCCTTGAAGTGCAAGAAAACTGGCCAAGAAGTCTTGACAAATTTTGAAGATTTTGGACTTAGAAATTTTTCTAAGCGTCCTAAACAAATGTCTCACTTTGACTAAGCATGACTTTCTCGATTCTAATCCAAATGGAGCAAACTTTATATCTCTAGAAAGCTTGGAACAAGAGGAACAACTTTCATGTTGGAGAAATTTTCAAATGGAGCTTTTATCTTGATGCAAAATAGGCTTAAAGTGAGTGCAACGATCATGAAAACTTGCCCTAAATGGAAAGTCAACCATTTCTAAATTAAGTAACTTTTCCAATTCCTGATTAAATGATGAATCCATGATCCAACCTTGATCAAATTTCACATGTAGGATCCCCTAGGCATGGATTTTGAGATTCCACTCTCAAAATGTCAGGAGTTGACTTTTCTGGCCCCACAGTTGACTTTTCCCAAAATGTCTGATTCCCGATTCCATTGATCAGTTGAAGCACTTCTAGCTCAAATATAGAGATGATTTTTTGTATGTAGACCCTTGTGGACATATGGAGGGCCATGGAAAAGAGTTTCACCCAAAGAATCAGAAATAAACTGATTTTATACCAAACCCTAGTTTTAGAGCAAAATGATCAGGAACTGATTGCACTGATTGCCAATGGATCTTTCTGAGATAATTGTGAATCTTCCTAGGCCAAGATGCCTCTCTAATCATGACATGGATGAGCTCCTCTACTTCCAACCAAACATTGCATGTTGCAGGTAGCCATGAAACTCTAATTTCGGATTAAATCCAGATGAACACTCTGATAGCTTTGAATCCTTCGTTGATGAACTGAGGACCATAATAAGATACTTGGACCCCCCTGAGACCCTTGAGACTTGTATACTTAGAAAATGAAGTCCAATTCTCAATCTTGCTTTGTGTGGGCTCCTTCTGTTAAGGAGTGATCGATCAAAACCTGATCTCCATGTCACTAATGCAGTATGCAATGAGTATGACCTAATATGATGCTAATGAAGTGTAAAACATAATCCCATGCTTCCAGGAAAAATGAAGGGTAAATTTTGGGGTATTACACCTTGTTGGAAACCCAAACCGGTTATGTTCTTGTTATCGGAGACCTCTACCATCTGCCCCTACTGATCAACATTTCCATCTTCAACAATCTTCCTTGCATCTTTGAATGAGGACATAGGTGCCCCAACTCTCTTTTCAACAGTAATAGATAAGGCCTGGAACGGAGTTCCAAACATCATGTTCCATATAGGCTTGCTCAAGAACTTTCTACGGTGCTTCTCTGTGCGCTTTGGAATTCATCAACAGAGACAATATTGATATCTTTGAGGGGGTTTGGAGAAGCTGTTCCACCATATTGAACTCACTCTTCTTAATCAGCCTGAGTACCTCATCGTCGTCATTAGGCTTAAAGCCGCTGGATTCACCAATTTGACACCTTGGAGCACTGACCAATTCTACAACAGGCACATCCACCTTCTTACCAACAGTCAAATCTTCTACATTCTTTGGGAACACCGGCCCAAACACACGACCATTGCGGGTCACCTTAGTAACATCAGCAATGCTTATGACAGAATTGGTCGTCGGCAAAGGAACCTCTTGACCATCTTTCACCATAGTTGTATTATACTGATAAGGAATAGCTTTATCGGATGCGTACGGGACTGGACCCGCCAACCGTATGACCAACGGCGATAACGATCTCTTACTGACACTATTACTGCTGCTACTGTCATACTGAATAACCATTCTCTTAGGATTCTTGAAAACTTGTACTATGACATTGACATCGTCATCTTTGTGACGAGATTGAACGATATGGGTCAAGCCTTCATCCATCAACCGATGGATGTCTCTCTTCACAATTATACAACCTCTAGGGTTGACACTGCAGATAGCACAACCATCATGGTCATGCTCACAATCACTAACCAAGCAAATGTCCTTGTGCATCCTCACCAAGGACCTCCTAATGAAGCGTACATCGAATACCTTCAACTCCCCTAGACAACCGTCTACCATATTAACAGATGAATTTCCATGGGCAGGCAGTGGGTTAGCTTTAACATTCGGTGCACGGTCCTCAAAGGAAATCATTCCACTCTTAACTAGCTTCTGAACTTCATACTTGAGGGGGTAACAGTTCTCTATATCATGCCCGAGAGATCCTTGATGGAAAACACAATGGAGTTCTAGTTTGTACCACCAGGGAAGTGGTTCGGGGATTTGCGGAGGATTTCTTCTATTGTAATAGGTTCTTGATAACCAAAGAGAGATATAGTTCTGCATATGTCATCGGAATTGGGTCGAAAGAGACCTTCTTCCTCTCAAAAGTTTGTTGCTGATGATTGTTGGTATTGTTGTTGTTGTAGGTGTTTGTTCATTGTTGTGGTTGTTATTGTTGACGTTGTTGTTGAATTGGTGTTATTTGATTTGCTAAAAATACAAGAATGACTGAAGATACTTTATGATGATGTCGGGGTGGTTGATTTCTTCTGACATGAGGCCTCTTCGACCTCCCAACGGTCACTACATTGGCTTCACTCTCCTTCTTCTTGAAGGAGAATTGCCATCCAAGGCACAGTGGAATTTAAAAATTTCTCCATTTAGTGATCCTTACGAATGGGCATGATCAGTGATAGAATCGTTACCTCTTGTGGCGATTCAAACCATTGGTGCAGATCTCTTGTAACGATCAAAACCTTGGATACAAATCCACGGAGCGATCACGAATGTTGAACGATGACAACGTCTCTACTCAGTCCACACGAACGGGTTCCTTCAATCTCAGTGCTAGCTGGTACGAATGAAGGCTTTGAATGAGAGAGAGAGGGAAACGAAATTCCAAGTCTTCACTTGAGTGTTAGTCTGAGTGACAATGCTTCTACCCAAGGGTTCTATTTATAGAACCACTTGTGTGAGCTTCAAGCTAAAAAGCCCACTTAAATGTATTTTGGCCCATATCTCATAATATGCCAAAATCACTTAAGTATTTGGTACCTTACCATATTTCGTCTTCCACTTAAGTGCATCGTACCTTACGGTGTTCCTTAGTTACTCTATTTCTCATCAATCCGTCCTTTGTGTGTGACCCTGTAGGTTTTCGCGACATTGGCAATTGTATTAAATCACGCATTTAACATAATAAGCAGTAAGCGGTATCTAGCAACACATCACTACTACCCAAGACACGAAAATGTCATGTGATCTGACAAAACCTCCTGTGATAATAATTATGTGTATAATTACCCCTTTGCCCTTATGTCTATATTAAACACATGGTATAAACCGTGTCATCCTTGTCCAGTTCAATATTGGGCCCATAGACATTTATCCTTTTATGCAGGATGGGCAAATTCCATCTAGGACACTCATGTCCCTCAGCATGCTTTGTGGAGTACCCATCAACTGTCTTTATGGTTATCCAGTTACGGACAATGTTAGGTCAACAATAAAGCACTCGACTCTACATCTAGGATCCATAGTGATTTCAGGTCGAAGAGTGGTATACACCATTATCACCATGAGAATAAGTTATGACACTTTGCATAACTTTCTATATAGTATTCTCATAGCGGGTCAATCCGGTATAAATATTACTCCTAATATTCATACCTATGTTTAAGACTTGATAACTCTTTATCCATGATCCATGAGATGTGATCATCAGTCTACAAACATAATAGTCTTAATGCTTTAATGTTATCCCACTTCACACTAAAGCTCGACTACAGATACTTTAAGAATAATATCCTTATGTTTAATGTGCTCTCATGATTAAGTCACACTTAATACATTAAACGGACTATCTATTCCAGGGACTTTATTAATCAACCATAATAAAGAAAAAGCCTTTTTAATTAATAAATAATCCGATACAAGTACCAAAAGTATTGGCCTCTAGGGCTTACACCAACAATCTCCCACTAGCACTAGAGCCAATCAGGCATACCCCTAATGCCCATTGATCTAGTATGGCCATCATGCTTCTGCTGCGCAAGAGGCTTTGTTAGTGGGTCAGCAATATTGTCAAGTGTAGGTACTCTACATATTTTCACATCTCCTCTATCTATTATCTCTCGAATGAGATGATAATGCCTAAGTATATGTTTGGATCATTGGTGAGATCTAGGCTCCTTAACTTGTGCGATAGCACCATTGTTATCACAATAGAGACCAATGGGATCCACAATGCTAGGGACTATGCCAAGTTTACTAATGAACTTTTTGATCCAAACAGCTTCCTTTGCTGCACTTGAGGCAGCAATATACTCGGCCTCGATTGTAGAATCAACAACTGTATCTTGCTTTGACATTTTCCAGCTCACAACGCCACCGTTCAAGTAAAACACATAACCAGATTGCGATCTAAAGTCATCCTTATCTGTCTGGAAGCTAGCATCGGTGTAACCAATTACAGCCAACTTTTCCTGACCTCCATATATCAAGAATGAGTCCTTAGTCCTTCTCAAGTACTTAAGGATATTCTTGACAACTACCCAATGGGCATCACCAGGATCAGATTGGTACCTACTCGTTGCACTTAAAGCATACGAGACATCTGGTCGAGTACATAACATGGCATACATGATAGATCCTATTGAAGATGCATATGGAATCTTATTCATGCGATCCCTTTCTTCCTTAGTTGAAGGGGATTGTGTTTTTGATAGACACATGCCATGTTGCATAGGTATGAATCCTTTCTTGGAATCATGCATATTAAATCGTCTCAGCACTTTGTCTATGTATGTACTCTAACTTAGGCCAAGCAATTTTTGTGATCTATCTCTATAGATTTTGATTCCTAATATATAGGCTGCTTCACCTAGGTCCTTCATAGAAAAGCATTTCCCCAACCAAGTCTTTACTTGTTGCAGGGTAGGGACATCGTTTCCAATGAGTAATATGTCATCTACATATAATACCAGGAAAACGATCATGCTTCCACTAACCTTCTTGTAGACACAAGGCTCATCTTCGTTCTTGATAAATCCATATTGTTTTACCGTTTCATCAAAACGAAGATTCCAGCTTCTAGAAGCTTGCTTCAATCCATAGATTGATCTTTGTAGCTTACATATCTTTTGGGCTTCTTCTGGTATGTCAAATCCTTCAGGCTGTATCATGTACACATCCTCAAGAAGATTCCCATTAAGGAAAACAGTTTTGACATCCATCTGCCATATATTCATAATCATGATATGCAGCGATAGCAAGTAAAATCCGAACAGATTTAAGCATTGCAACTGGTGAAAAGGTTTCATCATAGTCAACCCCATGAATTTTTTATATCCTTTTGCAACCAATCTTGCCTTATAGGTATGTACTTTACCATCCATGTCAGTCTTTGTTTTGAAGACCCACTTGCATCCTATAGGGTTAACCCCTACAGGAGGCTCTACCAAGGTCCAAACTTGGTTTGTGTACATGGAATCCATTTCAGATTTCATGGCTTCTAGCCACTTCTCAGACTCGGGACCAGTTATGGCCTCTTGGTAGGTCACAGGCTCATCTTGATCCATGAGTAATATATCACCTTGATCTGTTATGAGATATCCATATCTCTCAGGTAGGTGACGTATCCTGCTTGACCTACGTTGGTCTTGTTCTACTTGAGCAGGTTGCTCTTCCACAACCACTTGTGTTTCCTGCTCTAATTCCTCCATAGGTGTATCGATGCTTTGTGATTCTTGAATTTCTTCAAGCTCTACTTTCCTCCCACTGGTTCCTTTGGAAATAAAATCCTTTTCTAGGAAAACTCCAGTTCGAGCGAAAAACACTTTGCCCTCAGAAGGATTGTAGAAGTAATGCCCTCTTGTTTCTTTAGGATACCCCACAAATAAGCATTTGTCAGATTTGGACTCAAGCTTAGTTGAAATTTGTCGTTTCACATAAACTTCGCAACCCCAAATCTTCATGTAAGACATATGTGGTTTCTTACCACTCCATATCTCATATGGTGTCTTCTCAACCTTTTGGATGGAACACGGTTAAGTGTGTAAGCTAATGTCAATAGTGCATGTCCTCAAAAGGAGTTTGGAAGATCGGCGTGACTCATCATGGATCGGACCATGTCCAACAGGGTTCGATTTCTTCTCTCAGATACACCATTCCATTGGGGTGTTCCAGGAGGAGTAAGTTGGGATAGGATCCCACACTCTTGTAAGAACAAAAATTGTTCTACAACAGATTCCATGATTTTGATGATAACAAAGGATGAAACCAAAAATGGCACCCTAACGAAAAGTTTCTAAGTGTGCAGGGTTCTAAAGAAAGAAGAAATAAATCTGATGATGTCATCAGATGCACAACAAGATCAGATACAAATTATCAAGTATCAGAAGCACCTAAAGTGGAATCTCGTTTCAAGAAGCTCTGACTCTGAACAAAACTACAAAGTATCAGAAGCATCTGAACATGAAGTAAAGTCTAGAAGCTCTAACTCTGATCAAATGCCTTCTGTAAACTCTGAAGTTATTCAGCGCCATCTGAACTTTCATGAGATAACATCAGAAGCCAGATTCCCAGATACACGAAGACTCTAATCAGAATTGTTAATCATGATGAAGTAACGTTTAAGCCAAGTTAAAGTTCTGCAAATGGATTTCCTCAATTAGAAAGAGACGTTAATCTCCTCTTCCAAGAGAGAAGATACTACTTGTGGTAAGTAGTCACTTCTAAAAGAAAAAGTCTCCTGCAGAAGCTATTTATGGAATGGCGTAACTACATCTTTATATCCAACAGATTCAACTCTACTTCAACTCTACTTCAACTCCTATAAATAGAGAAGAAATCTCATTCAGTAAGGAAGAAAATCACTAGCCAAAACTATACTGAAATTATATCACGCTCAAGAAAAACTTCTTTGTTCTTCAAAGATTTTCACTAAGCTTTTGCTTATCAAGTGAAAAATTTGTTCTTAAGTTTGTAATATTTGCTTTCCTAGAAGCACTCTAGATTACACATCTTGTATCTAATTTTTATTTGATTTCCTCAAGTGACTCTTTGTAGTCTGTAGACTTGAGAGGACTAAGAGATTTTCTTCTCTCTTAGGGGTTGTTTGTAATCTTTCAAGATTAGTGGATTAAGTCCTTGTTGAAGGCGAAATCACCTTGGCCGGGTGGACTGGAGTAGCTTTGTGTTATAAGCGAACCAGTATAAAATCATTGTGTGATTTCATTTTGCAAAAGCGCTTATTTTTCAAACAATTCAAACCCCCCCTTTCTTGTTTTTCTCACCTTCAATTGGTATCAGAGCTCCGGCTCTGTTATTGATTTTCAAATCAAACACTTAACCGTGTAGAGAGATCCAGTGCGAGAAAAACAAATGGCCCACTCAAATGAGAAAGATTCTTACAATGCCAAGCCTCCTGTTTTTGATGGAGAAAAGTTTGATTACTGGAAAGATAGAATCGAAAGTTTCTTTCTGGGTTATGATGCTGACCTCTGGGACATTGTCACAGATGGATACAAACCTCCAACCTTAAATGGAGCTGAAGTTCCCAGAAGCAAAATGTCAGAAGATCAGAAACGTGTTTTCAAGAATCACCACAAGGCCAGAACAATACTTCTAAATGCTATATCATACAACGAATACGAAAAGATCACCAACAGAGAGACGGCTAAAGATATACTTGACTCTCTGAGGATGACCCATGAAGGAAACTCCCAAGTCAAGGAGACGAAGGCTCTGGCGTTGATCCAGAAATATGAAGCCTTCAAGATGGAAGATGATGAAGCTATAGAAGCTATGTTTTCCAGATTTCAAACTCTTATTGCAGGTCTTAAAGTGCTAGACAAAGGATACACGACTGCAGATCATGTTAAGAAGATAGTCAGAAGTCTGCCAAAGAAATGGAGACCAATGGTTACTGCTCTGAAGTTATCAAAGGATCTGAACAATATCAGCCTTGAAGAACTTGTTAGTTCTCTCAGAAGCCATGAGATAGAACTAGAGGAGGATGAGCCTCAGAAAAGGAACAAGTCAGTGGCGCTGAAGTCCAGACCTGAAAGACGGAAGTCAGACAGAACCAAAGCTCTCCAGGCAGAAACTGCAGATACTGACGACTCTGAACCTGAAGACTCTGATGATGAAGAAGAACTGTCCTTACTAACCAGAAGAGTTAAGCAACTCTGGAAAAGAAGGAACAACAACAACTTCAGAAGATCAAGACCCAGAGGGGATCGATCAGAGTCAACTTCAAAAGGTAAACCTAATAAAGATATTACCTGTTTTGAATGTAAAGAAACAGGTCATTACAGAAATGAATGCCCCAAGCTGAAGAAAGATAACTCTAAGAAAGAAAGCTTCAAGAAAAATACCTTCAGAACAAAGAAGGGATTAATGGCCACCTGGGACGACAGTGAATCCGAATCATCAGAATCTGACTCTGATGAACAGGCCAACGTAGCTCTTATGGCTACCACATCCAGCAGCTCAGATGAAGAATCTGAAGAGGTATTTTCTGAACTTTCTAGATCTGACTTAGAATCATGTTTATCAGAAACTCTTACCTCTCTTCAGAAACTAAAACACAAAGTTAAAGACATTAAAGGCCTTCTTAAAGCAAAATCTGAAGTATGTAGTAGACTTGAGACAACAATTCTAGCACGAGATGATACTATCAGATCTCTAACGATAGAAAGAGATGGAGCTAAAACAAAAAGCTTAGAATTAGAAGAAACGTTGTCTCAAGCACCACAAACTTCAAATGAAATTATTTATAAATATGAAGAAGCCTTTCAACAATTTCTGAAGAATGGGATAAATAGGAGTATTATGGCATCCATGATTTATGGAGTAGGTCAGAATAATAAAAGGGGAATTGGGTATGATTCTGAGGAAAATAAAACCTCTACCAGTAACCAAATTAAATCGCCTTTTTCATACCACTACACACACACACAAGAACACAAATTTAAAAATGCCAGAAGACCCAAAGTTGTAAGAAACTCTGGGAAAACTAATCTGAAAGGACCCAAGAGATTCTGGGTACCGAAAGATAAGATCATCTATGTTGCAGATATCCTATGCAGCAAAGTTCAGACACCAATCATGGTACCTGGACTCTGGATGCTCGCGACATATGACGGGAAGAAAGTCTATGTTCCAAAGCCTGGAACTTAAAGACGCTGGATTTGTAGGCTTCGGAGGAGATCAGAAAGGAAGGATCAGAGGCTCCGGAACTATTGGTAATGGTACTCTTCCCTCTATATCTGATGTTCTTTATGTAGAAGGATTAATGCATAACTTGTTATCCATAAGTCAATTAAGTGATAACGGTTATGATGTAATCTTTAATCAAAAAACGTGTAAAGCCATTAGTCAGAACGATGGCTCTGTCCTTTTCACAGGCAAGAGGAAGAACAACATTTATAAAATAAATCTTTCTGATTTAAAAGATCAAAATGTTAAATGTTTAATGTCAGTTCACAAAGAGCAATGGGTATGGCATAGACGCTTAGGCCACATTAGCATGAGAAAACTTTCTCAGCTAACTAAACTTGAGTTAGTCAGAGGCCTGCCTAAACTGAAGTTTTCTTCAGATGCTCTGTGTGAAGCTTGTCAGAAAGGAAAGTTTTCAAAAACATCTTTTAAAAAGAAAAATGTTGTTTCTACCTCTAAGCCTCTGGAGCTTCTTCACATTGACTTATTTGGTCCTGTGAAAACAGCATCAGTCAATGGAAAGAAGTATGGACTAGTAATCGTTGATGATTACAGCCGCTGGACATGGGTAAAATTCCTAAAGCACAAGAGTGAGTCTCACTCTGTATTCACCAGTTTCTGTTCTAAAGTGCAAAAAGAATTTGACTCTAAAATTGTTAGAGTCAGAAGTGATCATGGTGGAGAATTTGAAAATAAAGATTTTGAAGAATTATTTGATTCTAATGGAATATCCCATGATTTCTCCTGCCCTAGAACTCCACAACAAAATGGAGTTGTAGAGAGGAAGAATAGGACACTCCAAGAAATGGCCAGAACCATGATCAATGAAACAAATGTAGCAAAGCACTTTTGGGCAGAAGCTGTAAATACAGCGTGTTACATTCAGAATAGAATCTCTATTAGACCTATTCTGGAAAAGACTCCCTATGAACTGTGTAAGGGAAGAAAACCCAACATTTCTTATTTTCATCCTTTTGGATGCATTTGTTTTATATTAAATACTAAAGAACATCTAAACAAGTTTGATTCCAAAGCACAGAAAGGTATTATGTTAGGATACTCAGAACGCTCTAAAGGCTACAGAGTATACAACACAGAAACCAAAATTGTGGAGGAATCAATTCATGTTAGATTTGATGATAAGCTTGACCCTGAAAAGTCAAAGCTAGTTGAAAAGTTTGCAGATTTAGAGATCACTCTGGTAGAATCTGAGAAAACTCCAGAAGCAACTGTCACTCCAGACTCTGAAGAAATTAAATCTCCAGAAATTCCAAGGAAAGTCAAGAGTCGTAGCAACGTATCTGAAGATTTGATTCTGGGAAACAAAGATGAACCTGTTAGAACCAGATCCACCTTCAGAACCTCTGAAGATATTCCTCTGGGACTAGTGTCTCTGATTGAGCCTACGTCCTGTGATGAAGCTCTTCAAGATGACGATTGGGTGGCAGCTATGCAAGAAGAGTTAGATCAATTCTCCAAGAATGATGTCTGGGATCTCGTTCCTAAACCCAGAGGCACTCATGTCATTGGAACCAGATGGGTTTTCAGAAACAAACTGAACGAGAAAGGAGAAGTTGTCAGAAACAAAGCCCGACTGGTAGCTCAAGGTTATAGTCAACAAGAAGGTATTGATTATAATGAAACCTTTGCTCCAGTCGCGAGGTTAGAATCTATTCGTCTTCTTGTATCTTTTGCTATTAATCATTCTATCAAATTATACCAAATGGATGTCAAGAGTGCATTTCTAAATGGTTGTATTTCAGAAGAAGTGTATGTAAATCAACCTCCAGGTTTTGAAAATTCAAAATTTCCAGAACATGTTTTCAAACTTAAAAAATCTTTATATGGACTTAAACAAGCTCCCAGAGCTTGGTATGAACGTCTGAGCAATTTTCTTCTGGAACAAAATTTTATCAGAGGGAAGGTTGATTCTACACTCTTCTGTAAAAATCATGAAAATAATCTCATGATATGCCAAATTTATGTTGATGACATTATTTTTGGTTCTGCTAATATCTTTGTTTGCCAAGAATTTTCTAAGTTAATGCAGGCAGAATTTGAAATGAGTCTAATGCAAGAACTAAAGTTCTTTCTGGGAATTCAAATCAATCAAACTCCAGAAGTCACGTACATTCATCAAAGCAAGTACATTAAAGATATTCTGAAAAAGTTTGACATGACTGAATGCAACTCTGCAAAGACTCCTATGCACCCAACTTGCATTCTGGAAAAGGAAGAGGTAAGCAACAAGGTTTGTCAGAAGCTCTATCGAGGTATGATAGGCTCTCTTCTCTATTTAACTGCTACTCGTCCTGATATTCTCTTTAGCGTCTGTCTTTGTGCCAGATTCCAATCAGATCCTAGAGAATCTCATTTAACAGCTGTTAAGAGAATTCTTAAGTATCTGAAAGGAACTCCTAACCTGGGCCTGATGTATGAGAAAACATCAGAGTATAGGCTTTCTGGTTATTGTGATGCAGATTATGCAGGAGATAGAATAGAACGAAAAAGCACATCTGGAAATTGCCAGCTTCTGGGAAACAATCTAATCTCCTGGGCTAGCAAAAGACAGTCAACTATCGCTCTATCAACTGCAGAAGCAGAATATATCTCAGCATCACTGTGCACAACTCAGATGCTCTGGATGAAACATCAGCTAGAAGATCTTCAAATCTTTGAGAGTAACATTCCTATCCTTTGTGATAATACTGCTGCTATTTGTTTGAGTAAGAATCCTATTTTACATTCCAGAGCCAAACACATAGAAATTAAACATCATTTTATTAGAGACTATGTTCAGAAAGGAATAGTAACGCTGAAGTTCATTGATACAGAACATCAATGGGCAGATATCTTTACTAAGCCTCTAGCTGAAGATAGATTTCTTTTCATCTTAGAAAATCTGAACATTAAAAATTGTCCTGAATGAAGTATGGCTCTGAAAAATATAAAATAAGATTCTGATAAAAACAAATATGATTCTGCCTCTGACTCTGATGCTTCTACATTGTTAAGAAGATATCTGAGTTAGAAATCTTCAGAACCAATCTCTTGGTATTCCTGAAGATCAGATACATCAACGCGTGGAACTCTGAAGCGTCAAACTTTAGAACTTCTAGACAGCTGTCAAGAAATTCAAAAGGCAGACGTTTGAGTTTTCCTCGAGCAGTGTGCAAACTGTGGGATTAGACATTCATTTATGAGCTGTAATCATTTTTCCCCCCAAGCGTGCCATTTTGAGTTTTGTGTCTAACGCTGGTATGTGTGTCGTTTTGCATGCGTTTTTACTTAAGTATATAAACACTTTTCTCACATTTCACACACTTATCACTCTTCATTCACTCTTAAACCCTAAACCCTCTCTCGAAGTTTTCTCTGCAACTCCTTCAGTTCTTCATCTTCTTCATCAATTTTCTTCATGAATCCTCAAGAGCAAGAAGTTTTTAACTTCTCCCAACAAATGGAAGCCAGTTCTAATCCCCAAACCTCAAACACTCAAACACCCACTGTTACAGGCGTTACCACAACCCCTGTTTATCAAGAACCTCACATTTTGGATCGTGAACGCCACATTCATCTTGCAACCTCCTTTGAGAATTTGGATGTACTGTGTGAATCGCTGGTAGATTTTGAGAATTTGAGAAGAAACGGTGTTGATCTTACTGAAGATCTTCACAAGCAAGGTTGGGAGAACTACTTCAACAGGCTTTATGGTCCCATTTACCCTCTTCTTGTTAAAGAATTTTGGAGACATGCTGATGCAGATGACCAGTTCATTGTTTCTTTTGTTCTGGGAGTGAAGATTGTCATCACTGAAGCATCAATTGCTTCCTTGCTGAACATGGAGACTACTGGAGGAAAGAGGATTTACAACATTCCTCCAAGGTCAAAGCGCATCACAGAAGTCATTAACCCTACAATCTTCAAATCAAACGCTGAGGGAAACCCCTCTAAGAACAAGGAGCTTCATCAGAACCTCCGAGTTTGGTTGAAAATAATTTTGGGAACAATTCACCATCGCCCAGCCTCCAACTCCTCTGATTATATTAATGCTGATCAGAAACTCATCTTATACTGCATTCTGAAAGGTATCAAGATCAATCTCCCTGTTCTTCTTTTCAAATATCTAAGGGATTCTGTCAAAGACTCCAGAAACAGCTTGAAGCCAAGATCTTACATCCCTCTGGGAAGACTTCTTTCTGATGTCTTCATTGAGCATGGATTGGTTGACCAGCTGGAAAAGGCCAAGTTGATGGATGATCTGGCTATAGAAACTGGAAAGCCTCTGAATGCCAAAAACCTGAAGAGCATGGGTATCATCAAAGAGATCAGAGTCAAGCCTACTATGGATGTGACCTGGGAAGCTCTGAAGGATCAGAGGAAGATGCCTCATGGCCTTGAAAGGTTCTTCAAGAATGAACCCAGAGATGCCATTGCTATCTACCTTCAGCGTCTGCTGGATGAAGGTATTGATATTTCTGATTTCAGAATTGAAGACCTTTTGGATTCAGAAGAGGATTTGGTCAGATACAAAAGAGGCCTTTCTGAGAAGAAGATAGCTGAGGAAGCAAGGAAGGCAAAGAAACCCAGACTTGGAGAATCTTCTGGAACCAAAGCTCCAGCTCCTCTGAAAGTCTCTTCTTCTTCTGGTAAGTCCATTCCTCCTGTTACTTCTGTAATAACTATGATGGCCTCTTCTACTCCTCTCCCAACACCTCCCTTATTTACAACCTCTGAAACCCCTCCTTCAACCATCAGAACCTCTCAACCTCCACCTGTTCTAAAAGTTGCTCGTAATTTCACAACAACCTCTGACCCCAATCAACTATATCACCACAGCACTTCCTCTTCCTCATCCTCTGGACCAGAAACACCCCCATACTTTAGTGTTTCTTCATCATCATCCACAGAACACTCTGACCCAAACTCCCCAACAATAGCTGAAATCTATGCTAAAAATTTCGCTCCACAACCCACAAAACAATCTGAAGTAACCTCCACCCTCCGAACTTCACTTCCACCACAACAAACAACCACCACACCCTCTGAAACCCAACCATCTGTAATTCGACCATCTGATCCTTATATCACCCCACCAATTATTCCCGCTGTACCTGGACCAGACTCTGACCCATTAGACCTAAACCCACTCTATGCTTCATCCCCCAGTCTTCAACCAGAACCAGATTCTGAATTTCAAGCAGAATCTGAACCTCAACCAGAATCAGAAACTGAACCTCACTCTCTAAATCTCAGCCCTCAAAACTCTCCACCTCATTCACCTGAACCTGAACCTGAACTTACCATACCTACCCTTGAGGAGGCCATTATACAGGTTGCAGAAGCTTCAGTCCAGAAGATCAAGTCTCTGGCTAAAAACTCTGAAGTTAGTGATGATCCTAAATCTGTTAGGACACACTGGAACAGAGTCATTAGTTGGATGACCTCTGAGTCTTATAGGCTGAAGAGTATCTCTGAACAAGTCAGAAATGGCTACATCAGAGACTCTGAGGAAAGACTCCAAGAGAGACTGGCTAGAGAAGCTGAGGCCAAAAGATTAGAGGAGGAAAGATTGGCTAGGGAAGCTGAAGAAGAAGCAAAGAGGTTGGAAGAAGAACGACTGGCAAAGGAAGCAGAACTTCTAAGGATTCGGGAAGCTGAAGCCAAGGCTCAGGCAGATGCAGAAGCCCAAGCTGCTGCTGAAGCTGAAGCTCAGCAGGCTCTGATTCAGGGGGAGTCTTCCTCTGCGATCCCTCTGATTCTTAACACTCTGAAAGAGATAAAGCAAGATCAGCAAGAGATCAAGAAAGATCAGAATGAGCTTCGTGCCAGGATGGACAAGCAAGATGCTTTAAATGAAAACATCCAGAACATGTTTGCCATGTTGCTTCAGAGACTTCCTCAACCTCCAAACCCTTAGGCACTTAGGATTTATTTTGTTTGCTTGCCTAGTGTTTTTGCTTCTGTCTTTTTTAGCTCTGATATTCTTCTTTGAATCTGATGTTTTTGACTGTTGTTTGCCTTTGTGCTTTTTAATGAAGTGTTTTTCTCTTTATTATTCTTTTTATTTTTTATGCCTTTTTGATTATGCCAAAAAGGGGGAGAAATTATTAAATAGCTCTGATGAAAATTATGTCTAAAACCTTAAGCTTTCTGCAACAATTGTAGAAATAGCTCTGATATAAATAGCCTTGATTAAATAACTCTAACATTAAAATTAAGAAATTGCAGAATGTCTTCAGATCTCATTGCTTGGAAAGCTCTGGTAAGAACTTCTGAACTCCCTAGCGCTAACTCAGGGGGAGCTTTTGTCTATCTGATCTAATATTTTTCATGTTTCATCTGATAATTTTATTTGTTTTGTCATCATCAAAAAGGGGGAGATTGTAAGAACAAAAATTGTTCTACAACAGATTCCATGATTTTGATGATAACAAAGGATGAAACCAAAAATGGCACCCTAACGAAAAGTTTCTAAGTGTGCAGGGTTCTAAAGAAAGAAGAAATAAATCTGATGATGTCATCAGATGCACAACAAGATCAGATACAAATTATCAAGTATCAGAAGCACCTAAAGTGGAATCTCGTTTCAAGAAGCTCTGACTCTGAACAAAACTACAAAGTATCAGAAGCATCTGAACATGAAGTAAAGTCTAGAAGCTCTAACTCTGATCAAATGCCTTCTGTAAACTCTGAAGTTATTCAGCGCCATCTGAACTTTCATGAGATAACATCAGAAGCCAGATTCCCAGATACACGAAGACTCTAATCAGAATTGTTAATCATGATGAAGTAACGTTTAAGCCAAGTTAAAGTTCTGCAAATGGATTTCCTCAATTAGAAAGAGACGTTAATCTCCTCTTCCAAGAGAGAAGATACTACTTGTGGTAAGTAGTCACTTCTAAAAGAAAAAGTCTCCTGCAGAAGCTATTTATGGAATGGCGTAACTACATCTTTATATCCAACAGATTCAACTCTACTTCAACTCTACTTCAACTCCTATAAATAGAGAAGAAATCTCATTCAGTAAGGAAGAAAATCACTAGCCAAAACTATACTGAAATTATATCACGCTCAAGAAAAACTTCTTTGTTCTTCAAAGATTTTCACTAAGCTTTTGCTTATCAAGTGAAAAATTTGTTCTTAAGTTTGTAATATTTGCTTTCCTAGAAGCACTCTAGATTACACATCTTGTATCTAATTTTTATTTGATTTCCTCAAGTGACTCTTTGTAGTCTGTAGACTTGAGAGGACTAAGAGATTTTCTTCTCTCTTAGGGGTTGTTTGTAATCTTTCAAGATTAGTGGATTAAGTCCTTGTTGAAGGCGAAATCACCTTGGCCGGGTGGACTGGAGTAGCTTTGTGTTATAAGCGAACCAGTATAAAATCATTGTGTGATTTCATTTTGCAAAAGCGCTTATTTTTCAAACAATTCAAACCCCCCCTTTCTTGTTTTTCTCACCTTCAACTCTTTCAGATGGTCATCAAACTCTAGGCTTAAATACTCACCACCTCGATTTGATCGAAGAGTTTTAATATTCTTACCTAGTTGGTTTTGTACTTCATTCTTGAATTCCTTGAACTTTTCAAAGGACTCTGATTTGTGTTTCATTAAATACACATAATCATATCTACTGAAATCATCAGTAAATGTGATGAAGTACTGAAAACCTCCTCTGGCTGGTATGTTCAGTGGTCCACATACATCAGTATGTATGAGGGCCAAAAGATCATTAGCTCTTTCACCTTTTCCTGTGAATGGAGACTTTGTCATCTATCCAATTAAACAAGATTTGCATGTCTCATATGATTCATAATCAAAAGAGTCCAAGAGTCCATCTTTATGGAGTTTGGAAATGCGCTTCTCATTTATGTGGCCTAATCGACAATGCCAAAGGTAAATTGGATTTAACTCATTAGGTTTCATCCTTTTAGTATTAATGTTATAAATAGGCATTTCCATATCAAGGACATATAATCCATTGTTCATTTGTGCAGTAGCATAGAATATATCATTCAAATAAATTGAACAACAATTGTTCTTTATTATGAATGAAAAACCAAACTTGTCCAAACAAGAAACGGAAATAATATTCCTGCTAATTGTAGGTACATAATAACAGTTCTCTAACTGAATTATTAAACGAGTAGGTAAAGTCAATACATAAGTTCCTACGGCTAAGGAAGCAACCTTTGCTCCATTGCCAACTCGTAGGTCAACTTCACCTTTTGTCAAATCTCTACTTCTTTTCAGCTCCTGCACATTTGTATAAATGTGAGAACCGCATCCAGTATCTAATACCCATGATGCAGAAGTAGATAAATTAATTTTAATAACAAAAATACCTGAAGTTGAAGTCTCTACTCCATTCTTCTTATCTTCCAGGTACTTTGGGCAGTTTCTCTTCCAGTGTCCGGTCTTACCGCAATGGAAGCAGGTGCCTTCTTTTGCTATGCCTCCACTAGGCTTTAAAGCAGCAACGGTGGGTTTGGTTTTGGAAACTTCCTTGCCTTTCCCTTTATCACCCTGCTTAGTGGGCCTTTTGTTCTGTCTCTTTCCATTTCCGATCATCAGAATGGACTTCCCTTTTGACTTCAGATTCTGCTCGACAGTTCTTAACATGGCGAGCAGTTCAGGAAGAGATTTGTCCATATCATTCATATTGAAATTTAGGATAAATTGACTGAAACTATCTGGCAACGATTGCAAGATCAAATCAGTCGCAAGTTCCTTTTCGAGGGGAAAACCCAATCTCTCTAGGTTTTCCACATACCCAATCATCTTGAGTACATGGGGACCTACAGGGGCTCCGTCAGCTAACTTGCCTTGAAAAAGCGCTTTTGAAACTTCAAACCTCTCATGCCTTGCTTGCTCTTGATAAAGCATTTTCAGGTGTTTGATCATATCGAACGCTGCCATGTTCTCATGTTGCTTTTGCAATTCTGAGTTCATGGTAGCTAGCATGAGACAAGCAGTTTCATTGGCATCATCGACATGCTTCTTATAAGCATCTCTTTCTGCCTTAGGTGCAGAACTAGGAGGTTCCTCTTCAGGAACAGGTGTCTCCAAGACATACAGCTTTTTATCATGTTTGAGGACAATCCTCAGGTTTCGGTGCCAATCCAGAAAATTTGTCCCAGACAATTTTTCCTTATCAAGGATTGATCGCAGGATGTTGTTAGAGGTGTTTGTTGTCATGGTAATCTACACAAGGATTAATGAAAATATAAGTATCATTGACATATTTAATTAGGCCTTTAATTAAATATGTTCCCACTATTTTACTCAAAACAAATGACCCTCATCATTTGATTCGGAAAATCCCGTTGGAAGATTTTCTAGTGGGTCGAGATCCATATTTCACTTCTTTCTAAGTCCGCGTAGGAGGATTACACAAAACTAGGTTATTTAGGTAGGAACTCCTTCCAATTGTATCTCATACAACTCTCGAAATTTCAGTTGGGTGAATAACTCCTTATTCCAATCCATCATATGGATCATTCCCAACTCTTGCTTCTAAACATATATAATAAAATTATAATTAAGTTTGACTCATTGTTTTAGCAGTTGGATATTACAATTATCCCATCGCACCTTAACTAATACAAAACATGCACCTCGCGTAGGCGAAACCTACATTATTCGATACTAGTCTTGATGAGTGCTAAAACTTGGAAAGCAAACATATATAATATTCTTATAATTTGTTTAGTTAAGTTTGACCCATTGTTTTAACTGTTGGATATTACAATTATCCCATCGCATCTTACTAATATATAGATCATGCACCTCGCGAGGTGAAACCTACATTATCCGATATTAGTCTTGATGAGTGTTAAAACTTGGAAAGCATAAACTTAATATTTAATTTGAAGGAATTGCAATTTTTCTGATCTCACCGACTTGTTTATCATATAAACCGTCTCTCACATGCATCAACATACATTCACATGCATCAACATACATACATACATAATGAAACAGTTATGGCCGAAATTTTTAATGAACAATTCATTTAAAATCGACGTCGCTTTTCGCATCAACACTTGATACTTTAAAGCACTGAGTTAGTGAATTTTGCCTTGCGTTAACCAGTTAACCATATCTGTTAACCGGTTAACACTGTTTGAAATCTGTTAAAAATTGTTTTCTGCCTTGCGTTAACCGGTTAACCATACGCGTTAATCGGTTAACACTGTTCCAAAAAGTGTTTAGAAAGCACAACTCTTGTGCAGCCATAACCCCAATCGCATAACTCTCTGACAACACAACCCTTGTGCCGTCACTAACCCTGATGCACCAATTTCAGACCGTCAAACACATATCGATTGTTGATTCAGTATGATTGATCAACACGTCATTGCTTCACCATACTAATGTCGGATCAAGAAGCAAATGACCATTGATCGCTCAAAGGAAAACAACCATTGAGTGTTTGAATGAACGAAACGAGAACACTATATCATATATAATGTATTTTGCATCAGGATTACATATATCATATATATAACTTGATCGATCTCAATTTAATCTTTGATTCATTCTGTCTTTAATCATGTTAATACAGAGCAAAAACAGTTATCAGATTCATGGTTTCGTAAGTGGCTCTGATACCACTGAAGGAGAATTGCCATCCAAGGCGCAACGGAATTTAAAAATTTCTCCATTTAGTGATCCTTACGAATGGGCATGATCAGTGATAGAATCGTTACCTCTTGTGGCGATTCAAACCTTTGGTGCAGATCTCTTGTAACGATCAAAACCTTGGATACAAATCCACGGAGCGATCACGAACGTTGAACAATGACAACGTCTCTACTCAGTCCACACGAACGGGTTCCTTCAATCTCAGTGCTAGCTGGTACGAATGAAGGCTTTGAATGAGAGAGAGAGGGAAACGAAATTCCAAGTCTTCACTTGAGTGTTAGTCTGAGTGACAATGCTTCTACCCAAGGGTTCTATTTATAGAACCACTTGTGTGGGCTTCAAGCTAAAAAGCCCACTTAAGTGTATTTTGGCCCATATCTCATAATATGCCAAAATCACTTAAGTATTTGGTACCTTACCATATTTCGTCTTCCACTTAAGTGCACCGTACCTTACGGTGTTCCTTAGTTACTCTATTTCTCATCAATTCGTCCTTTGTGTGTGACCCTATAGGTTTTCACGACGTTGGCAATTATATTAAATCACTGCATTTAATATAATAAACAGTGAGCGATATCTAGCAACACATCACTGCTACCCAAGACACGAAAATGTCATGTGATCTGACAAAACCTCCTGTGATAATAATTATGTGTATAATTACCCCTTTACCCTTATGTCTATATTGAACACAAGGTATAGACCGTGTCATCCTTGTCCAGTTCAATATTGGGTCCATAGACATTTATCCTGTTACGCAGGATGGGCAAATTCCATCTAGGACACTCATGTCCCTCAGCATGCTTTGTGGAGTACCCATCAACTGTCTTTATGGTTATCCAGTTACGGACAATGTTAGATCAGCAATAAAGCACTCGACTCTACATCTAGGATCCATAGTGGTTTCAGGTCGAAGAGTGGTATACACCATTATCACCATGAGAATAAGTTATGACACTTTGCATAACTTTCTATATAGTATTCTCATAGCGGGTCAATCCGGTATAAATATTACTCCTAATATTCATACCTATGTTTAAGACTTGATAACTCTTTATCCATGATCCATGAGATGTGATCATCAGTCTACAAACATAATAGTCTTAATGCTTTAATGTTATCCCACTTCACACTAAAGCTCGACTACGGATACTTTAAGAATAGTATCCTTATGTTTAATGTGCTCTCATGATTAAGTCACACTTAATACATTAAACGGACTATCTATTCCAGGGACTTTATTAATCAACCATAATAAAGAAAAAGCCTTTTTAATTAATAAATAATTCGATACAAGTACCAAAGTATTGGCCTCTAGGGCTTACACCAACACTTCTTACTAAAACTGTTGTCATACCTCTTGCTGGATGACACCTCCTCTCTAGACAACCGTCCTTCTAGCCTCATCCCCATGTTTACCATTTCGAAGTCACTGGGGGCACTGGAAATCATCCTCTCATAATAAAATGAGCTCAGGGTCTTCAGAAAAATCTTAGTCATCTCCTTTTCCTCTAAAGGAGGGGTGATCTGAGCAGTAAGCTCTCCCCATCTCTGCGCATACTCTTTGAATAACTCCTTGTCCTTATGAGACAATGATCTCAACTGATCTCTATCGGGAGCCATATCAACATTGTATTTATACTGCTTTACAAATTCTTCACCCAAAACGTTGAATATGCGGATGCTCGCACTATCCAACCCCATGTACCACCTCAAAGCGGCACCAGTCAGACTGTCTTGAAATAAATGGATCAACAGCCGATCATTATCCATTTGAGTAGACATCTTTCGAGCATACATCACCAAATGACTAAGTGGACAGGTATTCCCTTTGTATTTTTTAAAGTCAGGCACTTTGAATTTCACCGGAATCTTCACATTTGGGACCAAACACAGTTCTGCAGCACTCTTCCCAATAAGTCTTTACCCCTCAAAGTTTTCAACTCTTTACGCAACTCAAGGAATTGATCCTTCATCTCATCCATCTTCTCATACACATCCAGGCCCTCAGACGGCTCGAAATGATAGGTGGTGTCTTCTACACGAGGCAGGGTATGCATAACAGGCGGCGACACAGACATGACCGAGTTAGATGCCGGCATAGAAGGAAACGTAGGCGTAAAGCCTTCAGGTACGAAATTCGGTGGCATTCCCCACGGGAATCCGGCAGGCATGCTGGGTGCAAAATGAGCAGCAGTTGCAGGAATGGTAGAGGTAGCCAGCTCGAAAATGATAGTCCTCCGAGGAGGAGGAGTTGCGGGTGTTGGAGAAGACTGGCTCTGAGCAGCTAACACTGACTCCATCATGGCAGTCAAGAGGGCGATCTCCTCTTTCAAGTCTCTATTCTCTTGCTCCAGATGTTCCATGATTCTTGAGTGATTGGCGCGAGTATTGTATCTATGAGTCAGCTTGGCTGAAGCACAAAAGAAACACCAATGAGATATCTGGCGATAGAGAAACCTGCTTATGCAAATGATGCATGAAATGCAATGCTTGATTGTTTTTATTTTCAAGGAACTTACTATATTATTTGCAAATATATATATATATATATATATATATATATATATATATATATATATATATATAATATATATATATATAATTGCAACAATTTGATATGACCATAAAAATCTCTTTTATTTATATAATTGGAAGGATTACACTGAGTATAATTTTAGAAACCAAATGAAAAATACAAGAGAAAAGGAGACTAGTCATCCGAAGGATCCCTAACAACAATGTCAGAAGATCTGGCTGTAGGTGCGTACTTCCTTCAAATGCGTTGGATCTTGGTCTCAAAAGAAGCCTTCATCTGAGTCTTCTCGAGGACAAGCTGATCAACAATCCTCTTCCAAGCAACGGAATGCTGAGGCATACTAGAGGAAGATGAAACCTTCGGCTCTCTCTGTCTCTTTGTCACTCAGTCTTCAAGTAGCTCAATGAGTGCATCTTTGTCCTTAGACTCAACCTGTAACTCTTTATGCTTTCTGCTCAAAGCATGGAAACACTCTTCCCACATATCCTTCTCTTGTTTCATCTTGGTGAGCGCGTCTTCCAACTCCTCTACATCCTGGTTAGGGAGAGTTAAAGGCTCAACCACAACCATAGACATAGGTCTTTCACAAGGATAAGGCATCCTTAACTCGAAAGCTCTTTTCTTCACCCAAAGAGTGTAAGCTTCCAAAGCTACACAATTGCACGGACCAAACTCAGATCTTCCTTTCCTATGCACATTATGTCAAGCATGCACAATCTTCTACTTCAAATGTTGGGGATCTTTATCCTCTTGATAGAAAAGACCTTCTAACAAGGTATTATTAGGTTTGTCTCTTAAGGGGAACCCAAGTTGACGATGAGCCAAAGCAGGATTGTAGTTAATTCCTCCTTGTGTACCAATGAGAGGCACATTAGAGAATTCACCAAAACAATCAATAATCTCCAAACTTCTCAAAGAAGGATCATACCAAACTATATCATCATTAGTGAGAGACATAAGTCTCTGAGACCACCGTAGACATTATTTGTTCTCCATAAAAGCAGGTGTCTGATGCAAGTGCGAAATAAACCATTTGTACAGAAGAGGAATACAATAGACAATCGTTCCACCACCTTTAGAATTCCTTAGATGCAAAGAGAAGTACATATCACCTAACAGAGTAGGCACAAGATTCCCAATCAAGAAAATTCTAATGGCATTAACATCAACAAAACCGTCAATGTTAGGGAACAAAGCCAAACCATAGATGAGCAACACAAAGATAGCTTCAAAAGCGTCCACACTACCGGCTTGAGCAAAGGCAATAGCTTCCTTGATGAGGAAATCAGAAGGCAACCCAAACAATCCTCCTTTCTTCACCTAATGGGCCTCTATCTCAGACTTCTTCAAGTGAAGAGCTTTAACTATAAGATGAGATCTAGGAATCTCTTCCAATCCACTAAAACGCACTTTGCTAGAAACAGGCATTCCCAAAAGATGGGCATACTCCTCCAACATAGGCACAAGCTGATAATCTGGAAAGTGAAGCAACAACAGAGAGGGTCATAAAATTGAACCAACACACTCAAGAGTCCTTCAACCACATCAGTAGACAAGATAGAAAGAAGTTTCCCATGGCGTTATTTCAAGTCCAAGGGATCTAATACAAAAGATGCTAGCTTCCTTAACTCTTTCAAGTCGGGACATCTGAAACCGTACTTCTTAGTGTTCCTTCGTCCACAATCCATGGTCTGAAAATATTTGCAAATAATACCTCAGTTCCTTGAAATTTTTTCTGGTGTGATGAATGTTATGATGTGCATGAATGCATGAATGCAACAATCACGAATAAGGGATCATACGCAAGGCAAACAAACAATGGTCAAGGGATGAATCGAGTCATTGTCAAGATCAATCATCCATTTTGGTGGATTATGGTTTACACCTTATCAACACCCAAGTTCCATTGATATTGACAAGACTGGATTGGATCAACCAAGAATCAAGGGTTCGTTATGAGTCACGAGCATGGAGTCTGGGTAAGAACCATCCCAAGGGAGTGAACTAAGGATAAAAACCTGTAGATCATGTTCTAAAAAGTTCCCAGAGTCTTAATTCCATCTACCGGCTATTACGGGTTAAGATTACTGACTCATCAACCCATAATATTCTTGAGAGAAACTCGTTTGAGTGTAGTATCACGTAACAATTGTTATCAAGTCTACACTTGAACAGTCTCCGCACTACGTCCTAAATAGGCCAAGAGGGGTTAAAGGTTCTACGGTCCTCAGCTTCTCGGACCCCAAATTAGAGATAGTAATGCCTAACCACAAATACTTGTGTGACATTCCTAAATCCAAAAGGGTCTCCACTGAGTAGATGGTTCTCAAGCCAACTTGTTAAGGACTACTCCACACAAGTCGAACATGACTATACCATCCTCCTATCTTAATTGCACTTAAGTTCGGGTTAGAACTTATCTCACCACTCAGAGATCACCAAGCACAACAAGCAGATTATATCATACAGACAAATATACATACATCAAATATATAGTTATATACATACAAAAAAGTAGGCTAAACCCACTGGAGACTACTCCCCAGCAGAGTCACCACTTAATTTCTCTAGTGGTAAGTTCATGATCATCAAGCTATGGATAAGCTAGACATCAATTAAACAAGAGTCACCACCGCACTTTTATTGTTTCCAAGGGAAAAGAAAAAAGTACGAACAAAATCCAAGAATAAGAAGTTTTCAAATCAAAACTAATAAAATGCTAGAGATTACAGGTAAGGGGGTTGGTTACACAGAGGGAAGGTGTTAGCACCCAAAGTGTCTTAGGTACTCATAAGGAGCCCTTTTTTGTGTGCGTATGTGTTTTTATACAAATGATGTTTGCAAACAAATAGAATGGAGGGATGAAAAAAGAATTCATTAATTATATTTTTGTGTTTGACAAGACCTTCTGATTTGTGCCTACGTACCAACATAAAAATGAGGGATCAAAACCTCGTAGTTCGTGGTATCAATTTCAAAGTGAGTGCATTGCTTTTAACAAAATTTAAGTTTGAAATGTGAAAAGGTCAGAAAATGATTTGAATGAGTGTTAGTTCTTTTTGGCTTTTGAAATTTTAAGTCAGGTATAGTTAAGTTCATTTACAACTTTGATTAAGAAATTGAGTTTGAAAATGCAATGGCATAAGGCCAAAGTTTCTAGTTTTTAAAAATGGTCAAAGTTTAGAAATCTACAAACACAAGCAAAAATGATTTTAAAAGGAGGGAGAGATTTTGAAATTAAAGAAGTAGGGAGGAGATGAAGAGACTAATCCTAAGCATAAAATTTAAAAGTTAAGAGTTGAAAAGATCTGACCAATGGGCTGCAATCCAATAGACAGTAATGTCATATAGAACCCCAAATTTCCCTTGGACTTGAGAATCACACAACAAACAATGCACAAAATATCAACTCGAAGATCAAGGCATCAAATAAAGATAGCCATATCCAAGCTTAGCAACACCATGATCTTCTTCAAATTTGCCCATGTAGCAGATGAATTTCAAGATGGCATAAATCACATGTTCAATATAACAGCTTCACCATGATCATGTTGCAGATGAACTCAGATGGATCTTCAATGATGTCTCAGATGGAGTTTCAAATTTCAAGCACTTGGTTACATGAAAATTGGCATTAGCCAAGTCCTTGGCATAGGGAGTGTTGCCTAAATTCTAAGTCCAATTGTCTCAGATCAAACCAACAATCCACACATGATATTTTTTAAGGTTTTTGTTCTTATTATGTACATTAATGGTCAAAGACCACACAAACAAACACAATATACACAAACAAAATATATCACAAAATATGGTCCAAGTGGACAAAGTGAAAATGACATTAACATAAACAATTTGAATGGTATGAATAATGGCAAAATGAATAAAGCTCAAAAATTAAATTGCATTAAAAATAAATGAATTGAAATTAAATGTTAGTTGTTAATGAGTTAGAAGTTAGTATTGTTTTTGCTTTGCTTTTGTTTTACGTCATTCTTTGGAGAACATTTAACCCACTTATCACAAGCATGGATCCTTGAACCAAGACATCTTCCAAAGGAAGGAAAAAAGGCCAAGTTTCCACATAATACCATGAAAGAGGGGAGACTTACAATCTCGCTAACTAGAATGATATGCCTTTTATGTCAAAACTTAGCGCTATGTTAAGCAATCGTAATTGGACTTATGTAGAAGTCACAACTATTTGAGGCCGAACAATAGAATTTTGGTGTTAATGCATGTTAGAGACATAGTACGATGAACTATGCTCATGAAACATACCACACACAAAAAGAATATGCAAAGTGGGGGTCCAAATCTCATCCATACTTATGTTGATTTTGCAATCAACTAGTCTTGGGATATTAAGATATCATAGGTCCATGATATGAATGCATAAAGAAGGGGAATGAGATGAAGAAGAAGGGGGAATGAATCAAACACAAATTGGACAAAGGAGGACTTTTACCAAGTTAATATCATTCATTCATTTTGGGAGATGGAATGTACATTCCCATCAATCCCCTAAATCCAATGATCTTAACCTAAAAAAGTCAAATCAACCTTGACCAAGGCACAACAACACAAGTTAAACTCACAAAATCATTAAAATTGCTCTACACAATTAATTTGACAATTAATCAATTAAAAATATTAAATATAATGCATTAAATTAAATATGGTTGGTCAATTTCCTAAAAACTCATCAAAACACCAAAGAAATGGGCATAGGATTTATCATAGGTCAAACAAGGTCAAAGGACCTTGGAGAATTTTTTTCAGAAGTTTTGGAAACTTAAAAGTATTTTTAAACAATTAAAAATATTCACAAAATCAATTAAATTATTAAAAATATTAATAATGATCCAAAAAATAATTTTAATTCAGAAAATGAAAGAGGATTTTATTTAATTTTTTTTGGTGAAACTCTCATATTTTTTGGATCAATATTAAAATTAATATGAATTAATGAAAAAAAAAGGAATAAAAATAAAAATCAGATAATCAAAAAAACGTGGACCACTTGATCTCCCTTATTAATTGAGGTGGCAGTTCAAGTGGTAGAGAGCACGTGTTCCATGACGCGCGCTAGTCAACATTCCACACGTTTGGTAATCACAATGAGCACTTCAGATTAAAACGTTTTAAATCAAATCAATGGCTCTAATAACTTCCAGCTCATCGCCGGAGCCAAATGTCGGTCATCTTCTCCGATTACCCTGGTCGGATTGGTTCATTCATCACCATATCATAAATGAAAAAGGAGGACATGATCTTAAAGAAAAAATCGCGTAGATCACGAATATCACCTCAATTTAACCTTACTCCAAATACATATAGAAAAACAAAGAAGTCGGAGCTTACGAGAAGGTGTTATATGAAAGCCCTGATATTCGAGAACATAACTTTAAAGAATGCTTAACCCTAGTACATGGGATGACGCGGTAGGTAAAGAAGAAACATCTACCGCCAGACCTCAAGAATGAACCTCCCGACAAAAAGATAGATAAAGGTAAAATACATGGGATTTGGTTCGAGATGTTCAAATGGAATCCTAAAACTGTTGGGCATGATGTTGAGCATAGTGTCAATAATATAATTTCGAAAGAGGCACCCTCTTGATTTAAAGGGTCAAGCAAAGTCGAGCTACCAACTTTAAATGAAGCATTGTGTGGGAGGTAACCCACGGGTATTTAATTTAGTGTTTTTTTAGTCCATTTCAATTTATAGAAAATAAAGAGATCAATCACTTGACATCTATCAATTGCATGGAGACGTGAATATCCAGGTTATACCATTCCTTTCTCGCGCTTTTGTCATTACATTACAGACAATGTATGATTCATATGTAGAGGAGAAAATTTACCATTTTTATTAATTTATATTTTCTTGATTTTTAGTTAGATTTATTACTTTCTAATTAGGATTTCCATGGTTTCTATTTTAGGATTTAATTTTATATTTAATTTGTGTCATCGAGTAAATACATATGTTGTCGAATCATTTATGTGTGTGTTTTTGCTATGTTATTTGATCCTTCCCATTTCTTGAAACAAACAATTTCTTTTGTGAAAAGGCTTAAGGGCTTAAGATTAGTGGCTCAATTAGAAAGTATATAGGTTCCAAAAGAGGAAAGGCTAAGGTTAAGGACACTTGGAAAAGTTTTAACAAAATTAGTATTTTCTCAATAGTTAAAGCCTCCTGAATATGTATGTCAATTTGAATACCTGTTGCATCATAGTCTCGAATTTCTGTTTCAAAGTAATCCTCAAGTAGTTTATTTATTCAGTCAGACATATTCTATAGCCATACATTAAGTAGGTTAGTCGATGAACATAAGCAAAAAATTTGAAGCGTAAAATCAAATACAAAGGGACAATTACATCTACTAAGTTAATTAACCCTTACCCTGTACTTAGCCCAACAATGGTTGAACCTCAAAAATATGAATGGAAAATATTGCATCTTTCATCAAAATGTTCAAATCCCAAAAGATGAATAAAAATACTAACCGGTTTTCCTACCATGTGCATCACATTTATCTAGATACCTAACTTCCTTAATGTGATTGTCTTGAATGAAAGAGGATGAAATAAATATGAGAGTGAGACTAAGATATAACATCATGGTTTGAATTGGTAAGCATATGACGAATACTTTTATCTGCAAAACGCATTTTGTGTTGTCACAATATCATTGGTGTTGATTTTAGTACCTGTCGAATTACCCTTTAGCCGATCCAATTTTAGAACCACGTATGAGTATTCGTAAAATCATTTTTCTTGATTCCTTTTATGCTAAGTTGTTACATTTTACATTTTCTATATGCAAGATAAGTTGCTTAAGAACAAACAATGATTCAAATGTAAGGGAGTTTGATAACATGTAAAATGCACAATTTTATTTAACTCGATCACTTGTTTTGGAGTAAATACGTGCATTTGTATAGTTGTATGATGGTATTATGTGTGTATTTAGGGTACTTATCAGTTAGATGTCTTTGCGAAGTAAAATGATAAAAAAAATGGCGAGAACAACACTTTATTCTAAGCTTCATGTTATCATGATGAGCACAATCCATTCATGACGGGCGTCACGCAACACAAAGCCAGACTGTCGACCCTAAAAGTCAAAGAAACATGGAGCGCAAGTCAACATGCCATGACGGGAAGGCCATCAGCCCAGCTGACACCCATCAAGGCCCACGATCCAACATCCTCTTGAAGGAGTCATGATAGACAGGCCGTCACACCAACTGACGCACGTCTTGACGTTAATGCCCAGTTTTCTCACACTAGTAGCAGTAGTGTAGTTTCACCACTTTCTCTCACTCACTTTGCATGACTACAATAGTTCTAGTACGAACTTTAGCCTATAAATATGTCCTTTAAACTCAGAATTTGGAATCCGTGTTTACATTTAGCTATAAATTTACTCTTGTAAAGGATAAATACTTCACATTGAAAATTTTATGCGGATTTATTTTCTGCATTATTTAAGTTAGTTTGATGCTGAATTTCCAAGTTCTTTTACTTTTTTCGCTTCTTCAATTATTTCTTATTTAATGCATTCTTTCTAGTTATTTACTTTACCATGTCCAAGTAGATTTATTTAGGGTCCAAAACATGAGGACCGTTTACAGGTAAAATTCATATGAAACGCTGAAATAGATTAACTATAATGAGAATAATTATATTTTGCAATTTCTGTGTAAAATATAGAAATGTTTGCTATGAAAGTAGAAATACCATTTATAAACCTACGAGGATGGTATCAGACTTAAAATTCAAAAAAATAAGTTTTGACAACATGTGAAAGCAGGGTCAAAATTGATCGAGAAAATATTTAAAAAAATTGTTTTGAAATATTAGTTTTGAGAAGTAAAAGCTTAGTATGAAAGTAGATGCCAGAGATATCGGTTACTTATCGAAAGAGCGGAACCGATATCTGACCCCATTATTCAAACAATTAATTTCAACATAGTGGAAGCATCTTGAAATTAATTGAAAACTTATTTTTAACTTTAAAATAATTTTAGATATATTAATTTCACAGCAAAATATTATTTTTAACGTATTTAGGAATTCGACGACGGACAAGCGAAAACATGCGTCACTATTAGTTGAATATTTTCTACGAATTAATTTTTATTCTCACTATAATAAATAGTTGCATTTTGTATGAATGGAATTAGTATACATAAATCGACGTTTCGGTCCCTTACTTGTTATTTGACTAATTTAAACCAATTTAATGCATTATTTACCTTTTCGTTAAAACAAACCATACACATATCCTTAGATAAACATAGTAATAATAGACAGCGATACTTGTCGATTAGTCTCTGTGGGATTTAACAATCTTTTATACTGAAAACGATAAAGTCTTGCACTTGCGGCCTATCATCCACCTTCCCTTGGTTAGTATACATTGTCTCATAATATTCTACCATGGCCGTTGGGAAGTTTTAAACACCTCCAATGATCCTGATTTCCCGAGCTTAGGAGGAGGAAGGATGGATATGTCATCGAGCTTGAGAAATTTTTTTAATGAAGGGTTTGCTCACACTTGGGAGAAGCAGAGGAGTTTGGAAAGAGCGTGAAGAAGAATGTGGCAAGACCCTATTACAATAAAGAAAATTGCCTAGATCGCATAGGTTATTGTTTCTCTAACATAGGTGTGCACCAATAGTTCGAGAGCGAAAACATCTACGGCTGAATACGTACGCATGCATATAACCGACAACTCACAATGACACGCCTTCTTGAGACAAGAATTAGCGCGTCTAAACATTAAATGTTGAATGTACTCCTCGAGTAACGCTTGAGGAACTCGCCCCAAGCAGTGCTTGAGGGACTCGCCCCGCAATTGACACTTGAGGGACTCAACCTATTTGACGGTTGAGGGACTCACTTCAAGTAATGCTTTAAGGACTTGTCCCAAGTAATTCTTGAAAGATTCGTTATGATAGACTTCACCAAGACCGCCATACTATTCAAGTTAATCCTTTCACCCTTCCTAGGTCTCTTGCTTGACAGGAGTGATGAGTGGGATGACTTTATCGGGCCTAGAAAGAGATATCATGAAGGCCTGGAGAGAAATCCAAGGGACCAAACCAAAACACTGGAAAGGCACCACCCCAGGTCACCTGACCCTAACCCACATTCATTATTCGACTCATTTAGCCAACACGTATCAGACACGATATTCAACAGAATGTGAATCAAACACAACATGAGAGGAGGAAACAGTTCCTACTATAATGGAGGAAAAAACAATCTCCCCCAACTACTATGAATTCGTAGGGAAAGTATTACAAACTGTTTCCCCATTTTCTGTCTGTGATCCAAGAGACATCCTATATATATTACTGCCTAGGGTTTAAAATAATCATTCACAAATTATATGAAATTCAGCATACCAAGTCTTTTACAATTAAATTAAATACCTGAGGAGACTCTCTCTCTTTATTGTATTTCATAAATACAATAAATCTCTAAAATAGTAGAGTAGATTTGGAAGAAGGTTCCATGATTGTGCTGCTATATAATTATTCGCACGACTATAAAAAGCCCAATCTAGCAAGTGCATAGTAATTTTGTTTCCATCCCTACTAGCAAGTGCATAGTAATTTTGCGTCTTCCATTTTTCAGTTACTACAATAAAAATAAACTTTAGAAATTAAGCTTGGAAACAAAAGAAATTGATGGGTACCGTTCTTTTTTTAGTCTGTGGCAGCAATTGGATTTAACCCGTGCACCGACAGTTACTTTATACATGCTATTAAATGGAAGAATATCTTATTCCTTCTGAAATACAGACACCCTAATATGCATGATTCGGGTGGCCACCACGCATGAAAATTGTAAAAAGGTAAAGGCAATTTGTCACTCCTTCCACTTCAGAAGAAGTGAGGGTGATAGATCACAAATTCTCTTGAAATAAAGTCACGCTAGGCGATAATTAAGTAATCATTATTCCCTTTTTGGAATGCTTTATAGATTCCCAATATGTGTTTACATAGTTTTTGGGTTTGTTTATACACATTTCGGTTATCACACAGATTTAGATTCTCTAGTTTTCCACTCTATGACGTCGGTAACTTTCACAGTTAGACGTGATCAACGATGCATGAGGTTGATCACTTGGTTGGGAGAAGGTTGATCACCTGGAAATAATGAAAGGATTAAATCATTGTAATCTGTCCATGTGTAAGGTTTGACATGAAACATTATATAATAAATATTTAGAAATTATTAAACATTTTAAAGTGATTCTTTGAAATTTAATTGAAAAGGCGTCTTATAAGAAAATAAAATAAATTTTAAAAAATACATAAAGGAAGTTACATGATTAACGATCTTAATTTTAAAACACAATAGATATAATAATTAATCTTTTATTTTTGATTCTTAGGTTGTTCTGTCTTGTCAACTTTGAAATCTGGTTCATAAATAAAAATAATAAATAAAAGAGTTAAAATTAATTTCAGAGTGAATTTTTTACTAAAAAGTTAATATTATATTTATTTAATTCTTACTGAAGTCTCTTATCATTGTCTATATAGACATTCTAAAATTTTAAAAGTAATTTTTCAAAATTTTCAAAAATAACTTAATTGTTGAGATTCTTAAGCGTGATTGATTTAAACATAATCTAAGCCTAAGTGTTTAGATCAGAAGTTATTTGACCGACCGAGGTATTAAATCGGAATCAAGGTATCCCGGATGAGAAAAGAACTGAGATAGTTTCATATATGGATGACTGACTTGGATCAAGACTTCAGACCAAGATTATTGAACCTGAGGCCAATATAAAGCCGGGAAAGAGATGATTCATGTATCCTGAATTAATTACATAGCTCGGGAAATTTACGAGGTCGGGGAGTTATTAAGAAGTCGGGTAGTATGTACATCTCGAGATTTTTATGGGACCGGATAGCGAGCTTCATGCACATCCCTGACTCAATTTACCGGGCTCTAAACGGACCAACCAAGTCAGAGCCGTTATGGGATTTCAAGGGACGAGTCCATTACAGACTGTTAATGATAAGTTCGTTGCAGAATGCTTAATAAGGAGTCTGCTACAAATGGTTAAATAAGCGGTTGCATTTATTATGATAATAAAACTTATTAAATCATGACTATTCAAATCTAGGAAAATGCGAGAGGCATGCGATATAAGAGGACGTCTTGAGACCAAAAAGAGAGGGGGCATATGCACGATGAATAACATAGAAAAGAGAAAACCTACTACAAATATGGAACCTTCGACAATGATGGCCATGAACCCTATACCAATTACAGACACACCAACCAATCTTTTATGACCTTCCCTGACTAGCATCATGGGGGCTAACCTTTTAATGTTTTTTGCAAGAATATTTGACGCTCACTGTGTGGCTCCGATAAAACTTTCCTAATTAACAATAACCTTCTAAAAACTGATTTTCCGTTGAAATATGTCTTCTCATGTTTCCGATTTTATAGCTACAGTTGATAGGGGTGGGGTTGAATTCAACCATCATCATTTGCCAACACATGAATCACTATCAAATGGTTTAAATTACAAAACATCAAAAACTTAATTGCAATGGCAGACGAATCAAATGCAATTAAGGCATTGCGGTGGAGGAAATATTGAAACTTCACAACCTCCCTATTCTCCTACCTTTCATCACTCGTTTTCCTTTCATGAAGAACAATGGCGGAAATGGCATTTCCACCCTCACACAAACGCGAAGCTAAACTGATTTGGATGAATCTGAAAAAATAAAAAATGCAAGGACAAACAACAGTGAAATCGACTCTATACACGTTCTCGATTTTGTCTTCAAATTCACTAACGACGATTTCTGATTCGAACAAAAGATTTCAGATCCTGCATCAGCTTTCGAGGTGTCTTAAAGTCACCGATGAAGCTCCGATATCAAGATATGCATAAAAGCAGAGTGAAACGCATAAAATGTTTCTCAGAAGATGTGTCCAGTCGAGAAATTGCTGATAAGTGATATGTTCATCTTCGACCATTGAAACCGGCTCCATGGTAGATTAAATTGTCACAAACCTTTGGTAATTTTCTCAGCCTTGACGAGCTCAACATCAGAGAATCCATGGTATGAAAGGTGTCAGAGCCTCAAATTTACCCTACATTCATATCACCCTTCACAATCCTAATACATCAGCGTACATCCCTCATACATCATTTCATGTGCATCCTCACCCATAATGATCCACAAACTCAAGGCATGAGGTTAATTTGAGAGGCATCAAGACCTTTTGATCATGTTGAGGTGTGCCCAAGACACCTTAACCCTACTCTTCATTATCAAGTATCCTTGGACCTTGGAGGATCACTCAAGTCAACTACCTCACCTCCAAAACCCTATTTAGATGGTGAGCCCTCATTGAAGGCTTTGAAGAATCATCTGGTCACCCAAGAACCTCAACCCTAGTTCTTGATCCTTAATGACTTATACAAATTCTCATTCACTTTGGACATTTTCCATACCTTTGAGGACCCATAATATCCAAACTTTGTTCATACCACAACCTTGTGAATCATTTCAAAACACTTTTTGCACCCCAAAACCATAATTTCCTTAGCTATGGTTCTTGATGAAACTTGTGATCCAAGAAACCCTAATTTGTGTAACCTTTTGTCCCTATTCCTTGCCTCACCTGATCATCCCATCATTCATCGCTCCATTCACTTTCAATTCAAGTCATTTGCACCCATTAATTCATCAAACAAACATTTATTTCATCGTGGAACAATGTCCTTGTTTTGATCTTGATTCATCACTTTCAATGCATTGGTTTCACCCATGGACATAACCTATAACCATCCCATTAAGCACCAAGATTCATTTTCCATCAAGATATGATCATATGAGCTTCAAACATCCATTATGGTGGCTTAAAAATCAAGAAATCTCAAAATAGCATTTCTAGGGCATTATGGTTGGTCACATTTTGGAAAGTTTGGCCTACCATTTGGTCCAAACCTCATAACTTTATCACCTTTCAACATTTTGAAGATATTCTTTGAGCCAAATGTGCTAATTGAATCCCTCTTCAACTTTTTTTCAAGGTCTAAGACCTAATTCATTGAGCAAAGGCTCAATTGTTGGATTGGCCAAGCTGGTCAAGATGCTTAGCCAGACCTAGAATCATGTCCATGACCTCCACTTTACCTCAATGTCATTTCCACACCACAACTCATTTTGACCCGGTTCTTTTTAAAAATGACTAAGGGCATGGTAAATAACAATTGACACAAGTTTCATGCAAAATGCACAAGGTAATTTTATTTGGCCCAAGTTCAAAGTAGATGACTTGTCATGGTGCACACATCAGACCACACTTAACCAAAATTTTCATATTGATGTTTTAAGCCACTAAACTTGTTTATTTTGATTCTATTTGATCCTAAACACATTCCAAAACACTTCCAGACACCAATGCAAGTCAACTAGAGTACAACAAGATCCCATGTGATAAAACCTGATTCAATGTCAAAAGTAAAAGTTTTCCAAAAATGGTTAAAAGAAAAGAATCATCAGCATTGATTGAAGCCATCATTGCATCACCAAAAGGGTGCAAGTTACAAAGCAAACTGAATGGAAACAAGTTACCAAGTCAGACACTAACACCTTTGTCCCAAAAAGCATGCTTCTACCTTCACCATTTTTTGAGCAAACCATCTTCATTCTCCCTCCAAACAATCCCAACACCTTCCCTATAAATAAGGGAAGGTATTCCATCAGAAACCCAAGCTTTTCAATCCAGAAAACCCATGCTGCAAAACTGAGTTTCTTCCCTAAAAATAGAGTTTCACTTTCAAAGTTTCAAGTCACTTCAAGTTCACTTGACCACCCAGAAACCTTCACCTAACCTTTTTCAAACTTTCTAAAACACTAAGACCCGTTGAAACCACCATCCCAAAGTTGTCCACACTCGTTGGAGCCACCACCTGAAACCGATTCCGATAAGGTAGTTGTAGTCATCATTTTCACTCAAACAAGTCACCATCTTGCTCGAAATTCATATATGATGCTAAGCCCTATGGTCTAAGCTTTGATTATCCATTATGTAAGACATCAATTTTGACCATAAGATTCCTCATGTTATCTCATCATATGCATTGGCATTGGGATCACATCATGGTATCCTCCTTACCCCTCACTCATTAGGTTTGCATTATGAGAGATCACCAAGCACCATTTGATTGTATCATACTTTGTATTTTATCATCTTTACTAACTAAAATCCTAAAAATATGTCTTTGCATTTTGTCTAACTCTTTTGTAGGTAGGGCACATGCTCACCTTTGATCTATCAAGTTCATATCTAGAATTTAAGACCCTCATTTCTAAGAGTTCAATCAAGAATGGTCTTAAAAATATCTCTAGGCATCATATATGGATCCCCATGATCTCCACATGTTATTTTTATCAAGGATTCATCAAGAGTTTGGAATTGGTTTGCCTTGGAAACCCTAGTTCATTTGGGTATCTTGTGTAACTTCTTCAACAAGTTTCTTCAACAATTGATCAAATATTTCAAGGGATAATTCAAATTCAATCATCTTATGCATATATTATCCTCCATGAGTCTCAAAGTCAAGAGAATTGCAAGCTAGCAAGTTGGTTCATGGTCGTTGACCAGAGGAATTCATCAGATCAAATCTGGGGTCCCATAGACCCTATCTCCTACACTTTTTGTCATATGAAAATGATTCCAAGAGCAACATTAATCTAAATTACATTCCAAACAACTTTCATGTTGAGGTTTAGATCTAGTTTTGCTTGGAAAGTCATTTTTTATGTTGAAAGATTATAGGTCTTTTTGTCTAAACCCTAATTTGGAGGTCAACTTCCCAAGGCCATAACTTGCTCCATTTTTATGAGATGAAATATTTCCAAGTTTCACAATAAAACTCAAGATGTATACTTCAACTTTTATGTTTGGAGGAAGATCTAATTCAACTTTTATGAGTATGTGATATGGGGATACATTATAGGTCATTTTGGACCAATACCATTGAATAAGTGATTTTCCTCAACTTCAAAAATGCATAACTCCTTCATATTAAATCCAAATGAGGTCATATTTGTGACCATTTTGAAGGAATTTGAGATATATACAACTTTTATGAAGTAACGTTTCTCATTTGAAGCTCGCATAACAAGTTAGCCAAGGTGGAATAAGTGAACATATGGCTTGACACTTAGAAATTGTTTTGATATGTTTAATTTTCCAAACTTCCACCTCAAAATTCATCATTATACAAGCTTCAAATGAAAAAGTGTTCAACATGAAAGTTGTTCCTCTTGATCTAGCCTTTCCAAAAAGTACAATGTCATCCTTTTTGGACAAAATTTGAATGGATTGCACATGGCTTGAACATTGCATCATCATTTGGCAAGATTGAACTTCAAACTTCCATGCAGAATTGCCTAGCATTCCAACATGATTTCAGACTTGTGCACATTAAATTATGGACCAAATGGAATGATTTCATGGGCCTGTACACGCCCATGCATCCATGCATCACTCATTGCCAAATTTGGAAGTTCACTTCAAGGGTGCAAATATCATTTAAATTAGCTATAAATAGAGACGCTATGCATCAGAAATGAGGACCCCTTCACGCCAGCTTTGATCCCAAACACCAAACCCTTCCATTTGAGAGGTTAAACTTGAGAATTTCCATTGGAAATTGAGTTTGAATCTCACTGTTTTGAGATTCAAAACTCCAGGGATCCAAGACCTTTTGATCATTCTAATCTACTTCTGCAAGCATTCTGAGCAAGACCAAGCACAAGCCAAAGCAAGAACAATCGAATCCAGACCTGCATTGAAGGTATTTTTTCAGAAAATTTCATCTCTTTGATTCTCACTCAGTTCTCCATAATTCTCTTGGATCCTTGGTTCTCTAAAGTCCTACCAATGTAGGTAACAAGATTGAGTTGCTTTAAGGTCAAATCGAAGCAATTCAGACTTTGCACCTCAAATTTCAACTTCTTGTATCTCTTAATATACTTGGAGTTAGGATGAATTGAGGCCAGATTCGAGCTCAGTGCCATTTTTACTTTAAAATCATGTCCTTCTTTTTAATTTTGGTGATGGTTATGACTGAACCAGTCCGGTGGAACTCACCGGAGAAGGAGACCAGAGTTGTAGCTCCGGTGGTGAGTGGGCGTGTTCAGAGCCACATGATCCTTTTGAAATGAAATAATCTCGTGCGTTAGTTTGAATTACCAAGTTTGTAGCGCGCTGACTAGAGTACATTGTGGATTTCGCGCTTGTGACCAGTTGATCTGCCACCTCAATTAATGAGGGAGATCAAGTGGTCCACGTTTTTTCTGATTATTTGATTTTCATTTTATTTGTTTTATTTTCATTAATTCATATTAATTTTAATATTGATCCAAAAAACATGAGAGTTTCACCAAAAATTCCCTCTTTCATTTTCTGAATTGAAATTATTTTTTGGATCATTATTAATATTTTTCATGATTTAATTAATTTTGTAAATAATAATATATCAGTAGGTCTTATGGTTTCTTCAGGCAACATTTCTCTTAGTAAGTTCAACTCTGCAAAAAAAATCATTCCCATTAATATCAGATTGCTCATTATGTTTCAATGCCTGCTTAAAGTTAGTACAACAAGACTACAAAGCTGCATCATCTAATGATTGTAACTTGTGAGAAGTAAACAAGAAACCAAAAATACTTTCATACTCTTGGTATTGCTCAAACCTCTTATTAAGAGAAACAACAGCTTGATCAACAAGGTAAAGAAAATAATTAACCCTGAATGATTCTTCTTCTGATAGCTCGACTGATGGGATATTCAAATTCTCATCAAATTGCCTTTTTCTTTTAATTATACACCTTTGAGGAAATATTGGGGAAATATTCAATTCCACCGCAATTTCCTTAGCGTTAATCAATACCTTATAAAGACCTGTTTCTCTATATCCCTCAAAATACGAAATCAACCCCTTAATTTTTTGCATAGCAACATCAATAAGCATATCCTTTTCCTGTAAAAGTTTGCGAACAGAATTAATTGCAGATACTATTTAAAACCAAATAATTATAGCCATCAAAAACTCAAAATCACCAAGCTCATTTGTTGCTAAGGATTTAGCTTCATTTTGTATTTTAGGATCAAGATCATTTTCTGACACTTCAAGCAAAGCTTCTGTAAATTCTAACATTTGAGTTCTTATAGCTTTGACACTTTCTACACAACTCTCCAAACGAGTGGATGACAATGATTTTGGAGTCAACCCTTTTACATTATCTTTCAAAAATTGCCATCTCTTAGTAGAATTGGCAAAAATTGTATAAATGCGTTGAACAACTCCAAAAAAATTCCTAGCTTTAATACAAGAGTTAGCCATATCACACAATGCCAAATTAAGACTATGACAACCACAGGGAGTATAAAAGGCTCTCGGATTTATGTCTAAAAATCTCTTTTGCACACCTTGGTGTTTTCCTTTCATATTGGACCCATTATCATAACCTTGCCCTCTCACGTCAAATAGGTCGAGACCAAGTTCTTTCAATTCATTTTGTAAAACATCAAAAAGCCCCTGACCACTTGTATCATTCACATTCAAGAATCCTAAAAATGATTCCTCAATACTAACAGAAGCTGAAGAAATATCCACATATCTTATTATCAAAGATATCTGCTCTTGGTGACTAACATCAGGAGTACAATCAAGTATCATTGAAAAATACTTTTCCTGTTTGATTTTTCTAATGATTTCAATTTTAATCGCAGAACCAAGCAATGAAATCAACTCATTCTGTATGTTACGCCCAAGATAATGAATATGAACTTTTTGAGTTGTAACACATCTAACATGTTCTTGGATGATTGGGTCAAATTGAGCTAACATTTCAATCAAACCCAAAAAGTTTTCATTGCTATCTTCGTACAATTTCTCCTTAGAACCACGAAAGGCTAAATTATGTTTAGCAAGAAATTTCACTATTGAAATAACTCTTTTTAAAACATTTTTCTAGTGATCCTTTTCTTTCTCAATTAATCTTTGAGTTGTTTTATCAATAGTTTGAATTTTTTGCAGCCTTTTGCGATACTCATACCAAGTAGTCACATTTTTAACATGTTCCATGCCTAACTCGTGCTCTTTAATTCTTTCACCAACATGTACCCAATCACTATAACCCTCATTTGCTAATTGTCCCCTAACAATCCCATTTTTAAAAACTTTACAACAAAAACAAAATACTCTATCAAGCTCTTTCGAATAAACAAGCCAATCTCTATCACACACCTCTCTATTTGCTAAAGCTCTAGTATACAAATTAGCCGTAAAATGTCTATTCAAACTATCTCTAGGACCCTTCACAATAGAATTATCTCTTTTAGGACCTTTCACAACTAATAAATTAATCTGTTTAGGTTTAAGACGATCCCAATTTCTTGGATCAAATATATCATAATCAACATTATCATCATCAACATCATCGACATCATCATCATTATTAACTTCATCAACAATTGGTACACTATCAAGATTATCATTTTCAATGGGCACACTATTAAGATTATCATTTTCAATGGGCACACTATCAAGATTATCATTTTCAATGGGCACATTATCAAGATTATCATTTTCAGTAGGCACATAATCAAGATTATCATTTTCAATAGGCAAACTATCAATATTATCAACATAACGACTTTCATTTGAAACTTGTGGTTCTTTGATTAAAAATTTATCAAGAGCTCCTACTTGAGATTGAATTAACTCTTCAATTTTTTTCTTTTTCTTACGTTTATCATTTCCACATTCAAATTTTCTATTCTTAGGAGGCATCTTAGGAGGCATAATAAGAAAAACCTGAAATTTCTCACAATGTCTTTTGTGTCCGTCGATGATCTACTAATTATCCTGTTGTGAAATTGTGTTCCTACATCAGTAACAAAAAAAATCAATTACATTAAATAAAAGAAATTATAAATTAATCATCAAAAAATATTAATAATTAAATCATGGAGAAAAGACTTTAGTTAATATTCAATTATATTTTATTATGTTGTGTTCTTCTCTAATATAGTATCATAAAAAATTAATAATTATAAATTAAAAGCAAATTATAAATTAATAGTAAGAAAATAAATTACATTTAATTAAATAAATTATAAATTAATCATAAAAAATATCAATACTAATACATACTAATTTTACTTTGAAAGATTCCAAATTACAATTTGGTCTTATGAGAAAAAGTAGGTATAAAAATCGTCACCAACACCAACAGTATTCTTGTTTTGAATTTTGATACTACTGAGTAGTATATACAGTATACTAGTATCCCATTTCACCCTAAAATTTTATTTATTTATATATTATAATTTTCTAAAGAGCACAAGTTACCCTCATTTCCACCATAAAATCTAAAATCTAAAATCTAAAATCAATATTGATACAGGAACTAAAATAGGATTTCACCCTAAAATTTAAAATAAATCTAAAATTACTATTTTTTCTACCTTCAAAATCAAATAATCATAATAAAAATAAATGGAAAATAACTAATTGAATAAACTAACCTGATAAAAGAAAGGATTGAAAAGGAAAAATAAGATTTTGTTTCTAGTTTCAAACAGCTCTAACAGAGAAAGAGAGAAGAGAATAACGTTTGAGAGGAGAGAGAAGTGAGAACGTGTGAGAAAGGAGAAAAAAAACGTTTGGTTTCCAAATATCCTATTTTTCAACATTTAATATTTTATTTATTATATGTGATACAAAAATATTTTTATTTATTAATTTTTTTATATTCACTAATAATAGTTAATTTGAGGCTCCACAAAAAGTGAGGCCCTGTGCTACTGCGCAGCTTGCACAGGAAAAGAACCGGCCCTGACGCTAAATTGTTGACACAAAAGGCATAGCATTCTAGTAAGTGAGATTGTAAGTCTCCCCTTTTTCATGGTATTGTGTGGAAACTTAGTTTTTTTTCCTTCCTTTGGAAGATGTCTTGGTTCAAAGATTCATGCTTGTGATAAGTGGGTTGAGTGTTCTCTAAAGAATGACTTAAACAAAACCAAAGCAAAAACAATACTAACTTCTAATCCACTAGCAACTAACATTTAATTTCAAGCCATTTACTTTTATGCACTTTAATTTCAAGCCTTTTTTCATTTGCCATTATTCATACCAATCAATTTGTTTATTTAATGTCATTTTCACTTTGCTCACTTGAGCCATACTTTGTAGATATATTGTGTTTGTATATACTTATTTGTGTTTGTGGTCTTTTGACCTTAATGTACATAATAAAAACAAAAACCCTAAAAACATTTTTGTGTGGACTGTTGGATTTGATCTGAGACATTGGACTTAGACTTAGGCAACACTCCATATGCAAAGGACTTCGCCAATGCCAACTTTCATGAAACCAAGTGCTTGTGAAGTTAAATTTCATCTGATATAATATTGAAGATCCATTTGAGTTCATCTGCAACATCATTATATTGTAGCTGTTATTTTGAATCTGCGTCTAATGCTCCCTTTGAAGTCATCAGGTACATGGGGAATCATGGAGAAGATCACGGAGTTGCTAAGCTTGGATATGCTTATCTTTATTTGATACTTTGCTCTTCACCTTTCTATTTGTGTATTGATATTGCTTGTTTCTAAAGTCCAAGGGAAATTTGGGTTTCTATATGACATTCTTGTCTATTGGATTGCAGCCCATTGGTCAGATCTTTTCAACTCTTAACTTTTAATTTTTTCTTAGGATTAATCTCTTCATCTCCTTCCCACTTATTTAATTTCAAAATATCTCCCTCCTTTTAAAATATTCTTTGTTTGTGTTTTCCAAACTTTGACCATATTGCAGATTAGAAACTTTGGCCTTATGCCATTGAATTTTCAAACTCTTTTCTTAATCAAACTTGTAAATGAACTTAACTATTTTTGACTTAAAATTTCAAAAGACAAAAAGAAATAACACTCATTCAAATCTTTTTAGGCCTTTTGTGCCCTTGTTAAACTTACAATTTTGTTTAAAAGCAACTCATTCACTTTGAAATTGTTACCACGGACTACGAGGTTTTGATCCCTCATTTTATGTTGGTACATAGGCACAAGTCCGAAGGTCTTGTTAAACACAAAAATATTATTAATAAATTCTTTTCCCATCTCTCCATTCTATTTATTGCAAACATCTTTTATACTAAAATGCATATGCACACAAGAAAGGGCTCTCTAGGAGTATCTAGGATACTTTGGGTGCTAACACCTTCCCTCTGTGTAACCAACCCCTTAACTTGTAATCTCTAGAATTTTATTAGTTTTGATTTGAAAATTTCTTATTTTTGGGTTTTGTTCGTACTTTTCCCTTGGAAACAATAAAAATATGGTGGCGACTCTAGTTTTATTGACGTCTAGCTTATCCATAGCTTGATGGTCATGAATTTACCGCTACACATTGTTCACCATTTTATTTTATTTTTGGAGTTCATGTGAAATACTCCAGACTCAGAGCCAATTAATGACTCATGAGTATGGAAAAGACAATGATGAAGTGTATGTGAGTTGAATCCATGGCTGATTCCTCCTAAAAACATGAGTTGCAGAAGTTGATTTTCAATGGTTGAAGGTTGAAGACGAGTTGCTGAGTGTGTTCATTAACACCATAAGGCACTTCGCCAAGTGGATTGGGGTTGACCCCATGACCCCAAGGTCAGGGGTTCAACCCCCAGCGCCCTCAATCTAATTTTATTTCCTTTATTTTATTTTTTCTTATTTTTTAACCATTTTCTTTCAACTTCATTTTATTTTTTTTGACCACCTATATTTATTTTAATCAAAATATTTTCCAAACACACTTGACTTATTTTTTCCCCTTTTATTTTATTCCACATTTGGTTTATTTTATTTTGACTTATTTTGTTGACTTTTCATGCCTTTATTGGTGTTGGTTGATGAAGTCTATTTGGTCATGACTTTGGCTTTTTTAGGGTTGATAAAACCTTCAATACTTTAAATCTACCAATGAATGATCAATGGATCATTCATGATACTTTGAGATATTGATAGGTTACCTATATTAACCATACTTGAGTCATTTGATGCATAGATGAAACCATAACTTGTGTTTCTAACTTGTTGATCCATTTGACTTGTTTTGTTTCCATTGACTAATGACCCATTAACACTTATGTTTCAATGTTTAACTTGTACATTATTCATTTTTTAACTTGTAATCATTGAGTGATATAACCTTCCATTTGTCAAATCATTGATAGATGGACTCGGGGTTGTATAACTTTCATTGTTTCAAATCTATTGTTAGATGATCATGGATCATCTTTAATACTTTGCATCAATGATGATCTATCCCTTGATGCGCCATATTTTGAGTTCTTTGACATATGGATAGATAATCCTTAATTGGTTACTTTGTGTATTTGTTCACTAACCACTAACTATACATAATTAACCTTGATAATTTTTACCTTTGTTATTTTTGATCTTTGATGTTACTATCTTGTGATTTATTTTATGTCAATTATATTGCATTGTAATTTACATTCAAGTAATCATCATCATCATCATTATGTATATCCTCTCATGCGTATTTACCATTGTTATTTACCTTTTATTATCATAATCAAAAAATGACAAAAATATGATAAAATTATAAAACCAAAAAGATACATTTCATTTGTAATCAATCATTGAACTTAGAGGATTTCATTTAGGACACTTGCTTGGAGACCTTACCCTAAACTTTTTACACTTTGCCTTAACTTTGGATTTCATCTGTAACCTACAATCTTTCATTGTAAGAATGACACCATGGCACTATTCTAGAGAGACATGACTGTAAGAACATTATCCACTGGTTAGCTTAGGTAACTTTTGCTCACGCAAGGCTTTCACTTGGGCTACCTTACAATGACAACCTTTTTTTTCTTGCTTGGTTACTTTGTATATTCATGTACCTTACAATTTAAAAATCAAATAAATAAACTTTTCATCCAACATCAAGTGACATTTTTCATAATCAAACTCAAAAAACAATAAAATACAATTAGTATTGTGTGCCACAAGCCTTAAATGATGGGGAATGAGTAAGGATAGATCTCTCTTACCCTTACTATGATTATTTTGGACACAAGATTCTTGGATTATTTGTCTAGAATATTCACCTCCGCCAATAGACTTTAGTGCAATATAATCACAAACATCCTTTTTCGTAAACCCTTTTTCAAGGTAAAATCAACACAACCCATCAAACTCATTTTTGCAACTTAGGGCATCACACCGAAAACCCTTTTCTCAAAGGTAAAATGAACCAACCCACAAATATTTTCTACTCTGAACTACGGAGCTCTGATTATTCATCACCCGATGAATGATACGTAGGCATAAGGGCCCAAATCCTTGGCGAGCACAATAATAAAAAACCCCAAATCTCATTCTTTCACACTCTTTCCTAATAAATAATAAATATAAATTCTTATAGATAAATTCCCTTGCACGCATACAACTTAATTGGTTCCCATGGAGTACCATGGACGTGAGGGGTACTAATACCTTCTCCTTGTGTAATCGACTTCCAGACCCAATCTTGGTTGCGAGACCAATCCATATCCGTATATGCACTCGTTGTGTATTCCCATTCTTTGAGGGTTTTATCGATTATTTTCCCTCTTCTCTCTTAACAAGGAAATATAAATAAAATTTGGTGGCGACTCTTTTGTTTCTTTTGCAAACGGTCAGTCTGGTTCAGCTATCTGACGAAAGCCTCGGGTGCGAAAGGTGACGACTCTACTGGGGACCCGGTTTCCCTAAGCAAGTCAAACATAGTTTAGGTTTTCTTTTTGAGTGTGTGGGGGTTTATCATGTTTATTTATTTTTCTTCCTTTATATGCTCTTATTTATTTCTTTGCTAACTGTAAATATTGTTTCATTGGTGACCTTGGTTCTTTAGTGATGGATACAAAAAAAATGGTTAATAATGATTGCCAAAAAGCCTTGTGTAAAAGACTTTCCACCTAAGTCTGAGAGTTTTCTTGAGATAAGAGAGGTTGAGTAGTATTGGCCACCGAGAATCTTTTTTCGTAAGGGACATACGAGAACCTCACTTAGTGGTAGACTCTTTTAAAGGTATTGATGACCGTCGAGCTTTTGGCGTAAGCATCCTTATATTAATTAGAGTCTATGACCCTAAGACCCCATTTCTAGAACATTTAACCATGGCTAACCTAGATCAATGGTCGCGTAGTATAGGTCCCCGAGGAGCTTTCCTCGCGATGGTCGATACAAAGATTTCCCTTATAGTAGATTTCCTTGATGGAGTTGTCTCCTGGAAAGTAAATTTTCATAAGCGGCAGAATGTCAAAGGAGTCCATGAATATGAGAGTCGTGTATTATACCCAATTTCATAAAAGCCCTAGATCTTGCAAAGTGAGAACCTTGGTTTGAAAGCAGTCATTATTAAACAACATTTCTCGTCACAGTGATCTCAGATATTGAACCCCGTTCATGAGTTCTATTGAAACCAATAATCCGTTCATCCATCCATGCATTCATAAACATTCATACATCATAATTACAATAAAATCAAAGCTCTTAACATCTCGTTATTTAACGCAGGAATACAAGATATTTTGCAAAACAATCATGAATCCTCCACCAAGAAAGAGTACATTCTCCTTCAGATATAAATATCTCCAAACAGGTACCTTCAAGGTTATAACCTCTTGGATTACGTCCCTTAAAGATAACAAGTTTCGAGTAACTTATGGAAACATCTTGGACCCCCTAACTGAAAAGATTGACTTTGGAGCTTTACAACCCTAGCTTAGTACTACGACATCCCTCTAAGATGTTTTACTTTCCCCGATTTTCAGTTATCCCCAACCTTGAAGGAAATTGAGAGGTTTCTCAACCTATCAATCAAAGATTTCAACGCCTTACCCATGTTGGAAGAAGGATTTACCTTGTCCGAGCTAGCTTTAGTCTTGGGTATCAACGCAAACAAATTAGTGGCTAATTAGGGACCCAAAGGTACCGTCAAAGGTCTTACAATGAAATTCCTAGAAGACCATGCTTGGAAAATGATCAAAGAAGAAATGGCAGATTTATGTAGCATAACCTTAGCATTGTTAAGCCATGAAATTATTCTATTCCCAAACATAGATAGTTTTGTAGATCATTTGGCAGTGGAAGTTTTCCTAACCAACAATCCAGTGCCATTCTTGCTTGCGTACTTCTATCATACCTTTCATACAAGGCATGAGAAAAGAGGAGGAACCTTTCTCTATTGTTCTCCCATCTTACATTTGTGGATGAGGAGTCATATGCCTTAAAGAAGACCCTTTGCCTATAGAAGTCTTTCATGGCCCAAATATCCGCTTCTCTCTTTCCCCACCAGTTCTATCCTATGGTATAAGAGAGAATGGGAAACTAAGAGCGCCATTTCTAGATGTGGAGGGTTCCCAAATATCCCTCTAATAGGAATACATGGTTGCATCAATCACAACCCTGTGCTACTTAAGAGACAATTGGGGTACGCTATATTGAGTCCTCCCGAAGACCGATACCTCGTAACTTTCATCGTCAACAATATGGACCCACTCAAGTCAGTCGTGAAAAAAGTGAAGAGAGCCTGGACAAGCATAGTCAGAATAGACCAAGAGTGGGGTGGGGGGGAAACATATTATCTAAGGAACCCTACCTTGTATGGGTGAAAGAGCGAGCATTATTTGTCAATACACCTTTCCTATTTGATCCTTCATCATTCCCTTTGATGCCCTAACCTGAGCCCATCTTACAAGAAGATGTGGACAAGCTTACCGACAAAATCCGAGAGCTTGAGTTGGAGAACACTCAACTACGAGTCCAACTCAGTTGTACCAAGCAACGCAATGATGTCTTGGAAGACAAGGGTAAGCAAGTCAGTGAGAAATTTGAGGTCAACAACAAGAGATTAATGGAGGTAGAAGGAAAAAGAGAATGGGCAGGTGGTGCTCTACAAAGAGCTAATTCTGAGATAGACTTTCGCAACAACAAGTTGGATCAAGCCTATCGCTCCATCAAAGACCTTAAGAAAACTGTCGAGAGGTCAATTGCAATGAAGAAGGAGGCCCAAGAGGACTATGAGGCCTAAATCCTAGAGATAAGGACCACTTTCAAAAAGTGCAAAGATCTTTTGGCCTAAGAGCAATTAGAGAGGGAGAAGGTCTATCGAAGCTTCTTGCGCGAGCAATTCCAACATGGGAAAGCTTGTGAGCAAATCAAGAACTTGAATATGGGAATCTACGACCAAGGCTACTTGGAGTTGCAAAACTATTTCCGATATTGGGAAGAGAGATATCATGGGGAAGAAGCTTCAATGGCTCAAATGGATGGCATTATCCAAAACCTCCAAACTCTCTACAAAGAATGGAAGAACAAATACGCGAACATGGTTGTCTTGACCTGTTACATTGTCCATGACTTTCCCGAAAAGTTAAAAGAGGTTTATTAGGTCATGTTCCCTGAGAACACCCCTGAAGAGGTCTTCAACTTTGTCAAATTCTGCAAGAAGACAATGGTGGAACTTATCACTGATATCGAAGCTCTCTGCAAGTCTTAAGGGGTTACCTTTTGGGTTGACATCTATTTTACATGTTTGTTTCCAAAAACATGTATTTTGAAATTCCTTTGTACTTGTACTTATTTCTTTTTAATGGATTAATGAAGCTTCTTTATGATTCACTCTGTGTGTACTTCTATATTCTTAATTGCAATGATTAAATATTAAGTGTTCCTTGTAATAAACAATACGAATAACTAAGAGCTTTGCATTAACAAACATAAAACAAAAAATATATACATTCATGCATTATTCCGAATTTTCAAAAAAAAAACCAAAAACTAATCATCAACCTTCCTTAATCTAAATCACTACATCAAGCTGACTTCTCGACATCTATATTACACACGCAACAATCAGCGAGCTATTATGGATCAACTTGAGCAGAACCAAGTTGCTCTACGTGAAGAAGTGTCCCAAGTGCGAGTGCAAATGGGGAACTGATGGAGATTATTTAAGAGGTCGCCCGAGGGCAAGAAATCATGGCCAAGATGCAAAAGAAGATGAACCAAAGGGCACATGCTGCTGCAACTCCCACTCATAACACCATTCCAACTATTATGGAATTTCTTGTGCCTCCACAAGGCAACATTCGAGTCCAAATTCCTATAGGGGCACCCGGTGGTGTTCCTCCACTTGTCCTTAACCCTCTTGTTATTGAGATTGATGATAAATAAGATGCCTTCTTCAGCCCAAGGTCCGCTTTTATGTATGACTCTTTTGGTCCACCTGCGAACGAAGTAGAGAAGAAAGTTCGAGCTATTGAGGAAAATCTAAATGCCATGGAGGGCTCCAATGATTTAGGTATTGACGCTGCTGAAATATGTCTACTCCCTGGCGTAATCATACCTGCCAAGTTCAAAGTTACCGACTTTGAAAAATACAAGGGAGACAATGATCCTAAAACATATATTAGAGCTTATTACCGAAAGATGGTCGCCTACTCCAAGGATGATAAACTTATTATGCACTTCTTCCAAGACTCTTCGAGTGGAGCATCACTAGATTGGTATATGCAATTGGAGGGAACTCACATCCGATCATGGAGGGATATGGCTGAGGCTTTCCTAAAACACTATAAATACAACACCGACATGGCTCTCAATTGAACCCAACTATAAAATCTGACTAAAAAGCCCGATGAGACTTTTAAAGAGTATGCCCAACGATGGAGGGAACTAGCCGCAAGGGTACAACCTCCTTTTTTGGAGAGGGAGCTAATTGATATGTTTATGGGTAACCTCCAAGGCCCTTATTTGGACAGAATGGTAGGACGCACGTCTTCAGGTTTTTCTGATATAGTCCTAGCCGGCAAAAGGATAGAGAACATGATCAAGATGGGTAAAATCCAGAATGTTGCTAGCACATCCGGTATGGTAAAGAAGCCCTATGTAGCCTATGGGAAGAAGAGGGAAGGAGAAGCTAATGAAACTACTGTGGTAAGAGGAAGATCCCCGAAATATCGTGCTCCATACCAACAAATGGTCGCGTTAACCAAGAAATTTTGAATAGAGCAAAAGAAGGAGCAAGAGCGAGAGTTTCGACAGGTAAGATGGGCCAAAGGACATATTCCAGGTTGAAAGGATGTCGACGGGGAATGAGGAAGTCGAAGTCGAAGCCAAATAAGTAAAAACGAGATAATCAGTTGAGCAGAACATAGGGGAAGTTGCAAAAAATGTGGGACTGTAGGTTTAGACGTGTGGAACATTGTAGATGACCAACAATAATATAGCAGTTATTTCTCATTACTAATTAAGTAAATTTGATTTCTAGTTTTAGAGGGTCGCATTTGTAACATTGTATAGGGAAAACACTCAAAGTATAAAGCCTTAAGAGAAAATAGTTCATTCCTACGAAAATGTATGCTTGCGTCCACATTTACCTTCAAGCAATTTAAATTACTAAGTCTTTTTATCTGCTTTTCCATTTACAGTTAATCTTGTCTTTCGCTCATCTATTTTAATTGTACCTTTTATAAGAATTTCATGTATACCATTTTATTAATCCAAACATTTAAACAAAATATCCCATAAACTTAACACTTAGTCTAGGATTTTGTAGTCGATCCTGCAAGTAAACCTCAATAGGAGGCTAGAGATTGTTCGCACGAAAACACGTGCAAACAAATTGGCACACCTGGTGGGACCCGGTGTATTAAGTATATGCAATTACGTAGTGGTAAAATGGTAACACCATGTCCAAATCTAAACAAAGAATCGTCTTCGGGAGGAAGTACAATTGTGTCGCAAACAACTGATGTTGGTTCTGCACTGTGTTTGCGGTTTCAACTGCACATAGTGGACCAATATTGACACCGCGTCAACCTGAGACTCCAAGGCCAACGATGATGGGAACTTCAGGATACTATATGCCCAGTTTCACAGTGCCCATGCATCGAACCTTAGGAATGTCAACCGAATTTATGGCAACTATACATAATAGCAATTCGATGTTTGGTAGCAGTTTGACATTTGGTAAAAATCCATTGTCGCCATTACCACCCTACCATGGGTTAGGACCTTTGGCAAACCAATCCAGTCAACCCCCAAGTTAAGGTTTTTCATCTCAGTCGATCCCAACTTTCACATCAATCTCTGTCGCAGTCATGAGACAACATATGGATAAAAGTAATCACGAAATGGTCCATATGCTGACTCAATAAATGGGTACCATACTTAGACCGTTAATTCAAGATTCTACTCAGAGTTACCAATAACTGGAAACTCAAATGACCCGAATAGGGGATTTCCTAGGGGCTCCCATAGCACAAGTTCGACAGACTCCCCCACCTCCACCTCGACCGGAAACCTCAGCCCAACATGAGGAGTTGTTCAACGAAATGATTGGCCAAGAACACCAGGTGGTCGAACCAATACCCAGGGTGGACCAACGGCCTCCAGTTGTGTTAGTCAATAGAAATCAAGATCTCATCCATGTGGTCAGGCAGATTCGACAAGATGCAATGGTTGGGGAACAAAATTTAGAGGCCATTCTCAAAGGAATCATGGTTCAAAATGGGGTAAACCCAGGCCTTCAAAGGCCAACGTATTCATCTCCATTACAAGAATTTGTTTTATAAACAGAATTACCTAGAGGATGGAAGGTTCCAAAGTTCACCAAGTTCGTTGGAGACATTGAAGAGTCCACTACCGAACATGTTTCCAGATATAAAACTGAAGTCGGTGACATAACAAACAATGAGGACCTGAAAATGAAATATTTTCCAAGTTCCCTCACAAAGAATGTGTTCACTTGGTTTACGATGCTACCTCCACAATATGTCCATACGTGGACGCAATTAGAGAGATTGTTCCATGAATAGTTCTACATGGGACAATCTAAAATAAGTTTGAAAGAATTGGTTAGCATCAAACGAAAGACCACTGAGTCAGTCGATCAATATCTCAATAGGTTTAGACTTTTAAAACCAAGATGCTTTACTCAAGTCCTTGAGAACGAATTAGTCAAAATAGCATCAGGCGGTTTAGACTATTCTATCAATAAAAAGTTAGACACACAATATCTTAGGGATATGGTACAATTAGCTGATAGAGTTCGACAGATCGAACGCTTGAAAGTCGAAAAAACCAAAACTAGTAGATACCATAAGAAAGAGAAAGTGTCTTATGTAGCAGATGACGAATACTCTTCTGACGATGAAGAGCTTATCGATGAAAGCGAGGTCAACATTGCTGAGCTCAAGCCAGGACCTCCTTACACGTGTAAATTGTTGAAACCATCAAACGGGAAAAGTCCCGTCGAAACGGAGAAAAGAGATAAATATGTGGCTATAACTTACACTTTCGATGTATCTAAATGTGATGAGATATTAGATTTGTTAGTTAAAGATGGTGAAATTATTATTCCTCAAGGTTTAAAAGATCCACCATTATAGCAAGAAAAGAAAAAGGGATTCTCTAAGTTTCTTAATTTTCTTGGTTATAAAACATCTCAATGTGTTCTTTTCAGGGATTTGGTGAAGAAAGCTATCAAGGAGGGAAGGCTTCAATTTGGCGAAAGGCCAAAGATGCAAGTAGACATAGATCCTTTGAAGGTCGAATAAGCCTTATATTTCGAGCTTTTCGAATGCATGATGGTTGAGACTACTGATAGTCTCAACAAGTCTTTGGCTGCTGAATCTGTTGAATGCATAATGGTTGAAACTACTAATAGTTTCGACAAAAAGACTAATGACGAATTAGAGGAATTTTATCCTTAAGTTGGAGAACACTTAACTAGTTTCGAGGATAAATGCAGAGTGAGTGAGTCGAAGGCGGTGCTATATCCAAGGTACAATGTTGTTTTCGATGAGAAAGCCGCTGAAAAGTATGAAGCTAATAAGAAGAAGGCACTAGAAGAGGAAAAGCCCAACATCCCAAGTTTTGTGTTCGACAAAAGTGAGGCACCTCCTCGAAATGAAGAGTACAAAAGGAAATTCCAACAGCCTCGACCAAAGACCTTTCATCCTCCTTCAGATATCCCACAAGAGAAGTGGGTGGACCATGTGAATCAGAAAGGGAGCAAAAGGCCAAAGTGGAAAATTCTTGATCTGGAGAAAGAAGTAAAGACTTCAGAGAAGAGGGTCGAACCCAAAGGTTATGTGGTTTCCCCTAATTACAAAGGGAAAACCCTTATGACAAGAACACAATTAAGGCGTTATCAGAGAAACAAGAAAGCTGGGAAAGAGGCTTCGACTTCATAGCTGAAACCTGTCGAAACCTTTGGACAGAAAAGAAAATATCCAAAAGGAATGTGGGTAGAGAAAGGTAAAATTATGGCAAACCAGAAAATCGCCACGACCATGGAATCTTCAGGAGAGAAAGGAATAGTATCAACCCAAAGCACAAAATGAATATCTACGGTCAGGGATATGAAATAACCTAAATACACTCCTCAGTCGAATGATGAAGAACCTGAATATTCTCCTCAGACGGATGAGGAAGAACCTGAGTATTCCCCCTAGTCTGATGAAGAATATAAACCAACGAAGAGTGAGGTCTTTGACAAGGTGAGTGAAGAAGGCTTCAGATTCAATCATATATTTGACCACAGGAGAAGGAAATTTATGTCGAGAAAGCTCGTCATGCAGCTTGAGAACGTCGACCCCCAAGGCCTCTTCCTTTGCGACAACGACCAAAATTTCACGCTCAAACAAATAGGTTTTCAACTATTAGAGTTTGAGAATTACGTAAGCATCCATTTCTAGAATAGGCATGTGTAAGTCCCCAATTTTGACCCTAAGGTCCCTCATGCTATTCACATCATATGCATTGGCATTGGGATCATACCTTGGCATCCTCATTACCCCTTACTCATTGGGTTTGTTTTGGGAGAGATCGCCAAGCACCAAGTGATTGTATCATACTTGTTATTTTATCATTTACTAACCAAAATACCAAAAATATGTCCTTGCACTTGTCTATTTCTTTTGTAGGTAAGGCACCTGATCACCTTTGATCTATCAAGTTCACATATAGGGTTTAAGACCCTCATTGCTAAGATCTCACCCAAGGAAGGATCCAAAATGGCGTTAGACATCATTCATGATTCCCCATGAGCGTCATATGTTATTTTTATCATTAAATCATCAAGAGTTTGGAATTGGTTTGCCTTGGAAACCCTAGTTCATCTGGGTGTCTCGTGTAACTTCTTCAACAAACTTCTTCACCAATTGATCAACTATTTCAAGGGGCATCTCAAATTTCACCATCTTATGCATATATGATCTTCCATGAGTCCCAAAATTCAAGAGAATTGCAAGTTAGCAAGGTGGTTCATGGTGGTTGACCAGAGGAATTCTACTAATCAAAAATGGGGTTCCCTAGACCCTATCTCCTACAATTTTCACCATATGAAAATGATTCTAAGATCAAATTTATTCTAAATGACATTCCAAACAACTTTCATTTTTTATGTTGAAAGATTATAGGTCATTTTGTCTAAACCCTAATTTGAAACTCAACTTCCCAAGGCCATAACTTGCTAAACTGTTATGATATGAAACATTTCCAAGTTGCACAATCAAATTCAAGTTGTCTACTTAAACTTTGATGTTTGAAGGAAGATATAAATCAACTTTTGTGAGCATGTGATATGAGGATACATTATAGGTCATTTTGGACCAATACCATTAAACAAGTGATTTTCCTCAACTTCAAAATTGCATAACGCATTCATACCAAATCAAAATAAGGTCAAATTCTTGACCATTTTGAAGGTTTTTGAAATAGCTACAACTTTGATGAAGACACTTTTCTCATTTGAAGCTCACATAAAAAGTTAGTCAAGGTGGAATAATTGAACATATGGCTTAACACTTAGAAAATATTTTGACATGTTGAAATTTCCAAACTTCCACCTAAAATTTCATCATGATACAAGCTCCAAATGGAAAAGTGTTAAACACAAGAGTTGTTCCTCTTGATCTAACCTTTCCAATCAGTCCAAATGCATCCATTTTGGACAAGGTTTGAGGGGTCTGTGCATGGCCTGGACATGGCTGTATCAGTTGGCAAGAATCATTCTTCAAACATCAATACACTTTTGCCTTGCATCACAATCCATATTCAGACTCAATCTCACTTGCATTTGGACCTAATTGGCGTGCTTCATGGGCCTGTATATGCCCATGCAAGCGTGCACTCCATATTGCCAAATATGGAAGAATTTTCAAAGGTGCAAATATCACTTGCATGTGCTATAAATAGAGGTTCATTGCATCAGTTTAGGGGACCCTTGCGCGCCATCTTTGCCTCCCACATTTGAAACCCTCATCATTGAAAGGAAAACCTGAGAAATTTCACTTGAAATTTGAGTTTGAATCTCACTGTTTGGAGATTCAAAAACTCCAGGATCTAAAGCCTTGTACCAATCCTAATCTACTTCTGCAAGCTTCTTGAGCAAGATCAAACACGAATTGAAGCAAGAGAGATCAACTTCTGCACAACATTGAAGGTATTTTTCCAGATTTTTCTTCTCTTCGATTCTCTCTCAATTTTCATAAATTCTCTTGGATCCTTGGTTGTCTGAAGTCCTATCAATGTAGGCAAGAAGATTGAGTTGCTTTGAGGAAAATCGAAGAAACTCAGTTGATGTACCTCAAATTTCAACTCCATGTATCTCTCAATATACTTGGAGTTAGGTTGAATTGAGGTCATATTCGTGATCTATGCCATTTTTTCTTTAAGATCATGTCCTCTTTTTTCATTTATGTGATGGTGATGAGAGACCAGTCTGGCCAGGGTCATCGAAGAAGATGACCGATGGTTTGCTTTGGCGATGTGCTGGATGAGTTCTGAGCCACATGATCAAGCCAATGCGTTTTAATCTTGAGTGTTCTTTTTGATTACCAGTTGTGTGGTGCGCTGACTAGTGTACACCATGGAACGCGTGTTTTCATCCACTTGATCTGCCACCTCAATTAATGAGGGAGATCAAGTGGTCCATGATTTTCTGATTTAATTGATTTTCATTTTATTTCTTTTATTTTCATTAATTCATATTAAATTTAATATTGATCCAAAAAATATGAGACCTTCACCAAAAAAAATTAAATAAAATCCTCTTTCATTTTTGAATTAAAATTATTTTTTGGATCATTATTAATATTTTTCATGATTTAATTGATTTTGTGAATATATTTAATTGTTTAAAAATACTTTTAAGTTTCCAAAAATTCTGAAATTTTTTCTCCAAGGTCCTTTGACCTTGTTTGACCTATGATAAATCTCATGGCCATTTCTTTGGTGTTTTGATGAGGTTTTAGGAAATTGACCAACCATAATTTAATTTAATGCATATTCTTATTATTTTTAATTGTTTAAATGCCAAATTAATTGTGTAGAGCCATTTTATTTGACTTTGTGAGTTTGACTTGTGTTGTTGGGCCTTGGTTAAGGTTGATTTGACTTTGCAATGTTAAAATCATTGGATTTAGGGGATTGATGGAATGTACATTCCATCTCCCAAAATAAATGAATGATCTTAATTTGGTAAAAATCCCCCTTTCACCAATTTGTGATTGATCCATTCCCCTACCTCTTCATCTCATTCCCCTTCTTTATTCATTCATGTCATGGACCTATGATATCTCAAATATCCTAATGCTAGTTCATTGCAAAATCAACATGAGTATGGATGAGATTAGGTCCACCACATTGCATATTCTTTTTGTGTGTGGTATGTTTCATGAGCATAGTCCATTATACTATGTCTCTAACATGCATTAACACCAAAATTCTATTGCACAACCTCAAATAGTTGTGACTTCTACATAGGTCCAATTACGATTGCTTAACATAACGCTAAATTTTGACACAAAAAAGGCATAACATTCTAGTTAGTGAGATTGTAAGTCTCCCCCCTTTCATGGTATTGTATGGAAACTTGGCCTTTTTTCCTTCCTTTGGAAGATGTCTTGGTTCAAGGATCCATGCTTATGATAAGTGGATTGAGTGTTCTTCAAAGAATGACTTAAACAAAAGCAAAGCAAAAGCAACACTAACCTCTAATTCATGAACAACTAACATTTAATTTCAAGTCATTTACTTTTAATGCACTTTAATTCTTAAGCCTTATTCATTTGCCATTACTCATACATTCAAGTTGTTTACTTTAATGTCATTTTCAATTTATCCATTTGGACCATATTTTGTGATATATTGTGTCTGTATATACTTGTTTGATTGTGTGGTCTTTTGACCTTAATGTACATAATAAGAACAAAAAACCCTAAAAAGCATCTTGTGTGGACTGTTGGTTTGATATGAGACTATTGGACTTAGAATTTAGGCAACACTCCCTATGTAAAGGACTTAGACAATGCCAATTTTCATGTAACCAAGTACTTGTGAAGAACATTCATCTGATACAACTTTGAAGATCCATTTGAGTTCATCTGCAACATGATCATTGTGAAGCTGTTATTTTGAACCTATGACTTATGCCATCTTTGAATTTATCTGACACATGGGAAATTTTAAAGAAGATCATGGAGTTGCTAAGCTTGGATGTGACTATCTTTATTTGATGCCTTGCTCTTTAACTTGCTATTTGTGAATTATTTGTTGCTATTTGTGTATTATTTATTGCAGCCCATTCATCAGATCTTTTCAACTCTCAACTTTAAAATTTATGCTTAGGATTAGTCTTTTCATCTCTTCCCCACTTCTTTAATTTCAAAATCTCTCCCTGACCGGTAAAATAGCAAGTGTACTATTTGCACCGATGTAGTAATAAAATGGGAATTCTCCCGAGTATCGATCTCGAGGACTGCGTAAGAAGTACAAATCTTTACAATAATTCTATTGAACAAAAGATCATAGGGGGTTTGATGATTGTTTTCAAAATAATAAGAACGAGAATAAATTATATAAAGCATATAAAAAGCTGTTAAACGATATGAGAAAGCATGCTAAGGCAAGATGTATGAATTGCTTTGTACTACACTCCTTCCATATTATATAACATCTACGTTGTAATTATTCAAAACCGATTCTCAAGAGTTGTTTTCTCTAATCCCTTAGCCGAAAATAATTAACAGTCAACTTCAATCCCAATTCCTTAGTTATTCAAATTGACGTTACGAAATAAGCAATTGATCAAGACTTAACGGCTACTACGGTTTGATCCTTATTCCTAAGTGATTAAACCGAAGTATTATTACACAACAAGCGATAAGGTGGTTTGTCCGACCTAAACCTTAACCAGAGATCCAAATTCCATTTGTCTGATAAAATAAGGCATTAAGAACTTTGTATAAAAATTTGAATTAAGAAAACGTCGATGATCATAAAAATATAGAAAAAGTATTCATCAGTAGCAATTCAGGGACACCCCCTAGCATTGGGGGGTTTAGCTTCTCATAATATTCAAAGACAGTAAATTACAAAATAGAGACATTACAATTTGTTGTTGATGAAGGTTGATCTTCAATCTCTTTCGATCTTGAAGATCTCTTTTCCTCTAAACACCTTTGAAGCTCGCTTCTCCTTTCTGTCTTTTTCTTCTACGATCCAAAAAGTCCCTCTCTCTTTACCAAAATGCATACTAAATAGTTTCCAATCAACTAAAAACATCATGAAATACCCAGACTGCCCTCCGGACGTACATAGGGATCAAAACAGTAAAAATCAGAAAACAGGGCGAATTGGCCGACACGGGCCGTGTCTGGTGACACGGGCGCCCGTTTTGGCTCTCTGTCAATCTTAAATCCTCATCCCTTGCTGACACGGGCCGTGTCTGCTGACACGGGCACCCGTTTCAGCCCCTTGGTTTCTGGATTTCAACATCTCTCTTCTGCACATGCTGACATGGGTCGTGTCAACTGACACGGGCACCTGTGCCAGCCCCTTGTTTTTGCCTTTTCTCGCTTTGCACGATGTCCTTGACTTCCATTCTTCTGGTACGCATATTTCGGGCCTATTGTTAGACTTGGAAACCAAATAGTACTACCACGGAAATGCATAAAATGCGACAAAAAGAGATGAACTACTAATGCAACACAAAATAAGCAGAAATTTATAAAATGCGATAAACTTAATGTTACCGATTCTTGAAGATTCATGTTGGATGGATGATGAAAACTAAGTGCAAATGGTGACCGATCACAACCCCAAACTTATCTCATTGCTTGTCCTTAAGTGATGTAAGAGACGACACAAAGGTCAACCATGGACTTTCTTCTTTCCACAACATAGTTGATGCTATTCGCAACTTATCTTCCTCCTTCCCGATTAAGCTTCTGGTTCACCCATTCGAACTATCCACTGCATTATCATATCAGAGTGTTCCTTCACCTGGAAACTTCTTCACACTACTCATCAAATCTCTCGGGATTAAAGTGTTTAGCACTCATGATATCAAGGTATGAAATATCAACTCTTAATTTTTGAATGGATTCTACGCTAACTACACAAACCAAATTCACACACTTTTAGAGGTCTTCCGGGTTGTAACGGGGCTTAGGTACGGTGGGGGTAGACAAGAAAATGGATGAAAAAGGTTTAGAACTCGGCATTCATGTTGTTGTTTTTCTTTGTGCACAAATTATTTTATGGGGTATTGTCCAACTTGACTCTTTTTCACTCAATTTTTTCTTTTGAGTATCACATTAATGCATGAGTCTTTGACTTAGGCAAGTGCTTATACTTCATTTCTATTTTTCATTTCTTTTCTCTCTTTTTTTTTCGGTAGAAGCGGATGTTTCTATGCACTTTTTCTTTTCTTTTTGTTGCACTTGCCCTTTTTCAAAATTTCTTCTAAGGATCACCACCCCAAACTTATCTTTTTGCACGAATTTTACACTACAACAGTCATGCCGAGCGAAGGAAGGAAGTGTTTGGCTTGTGGTTAACATGACGGTTTACACAAACAAGGGGATACAGGCTCAACGGGGTTAACAACGGACAAATACAACATTATGGATGGCTAGAAAGGCTAAAAGGGTGAAAACAAACAACGTGCCTCAGTGTGCGTCTTTGTATTGTGCTGTATCAGTAGAACTTACGCAAAATTAGAGAGATAAAGTCATACCTGAATACGCTCTTTTGTGTTTGGTTATGTTGAAATCTCACCATGTTGGATAAGCTTGCAGACTCCAAACCACTCTTTATGACAAACAACTTCTTTTTCAGCTTGGGTTTACCTTCCCCTCTTTCGGTCTAGAGTGGCCAAGTTGCGTCCAACATTTTCTTTCTCAGCTGTATCACCTTCCAAGTTGCCTCAGGAGCAAATCTGGGGTTGCATCTTTCCCTCACTGGTCACTAGTCCATCATTTATCCAGTAGAATCCACTTTTCCTGTAACTTAAAGAAATAAAACGGACACACAAAGACAAAACAAAGTAACAAAACAAACAAACATAACTAAAAATAAAATACAAAACAATTAAAACCCCCCCACACTTGAACCAAACATTGTCCGCAATGTTTATTGTCAAGATAAGAGGGGTACTCACAATGTTTACTGAGGAGGTGGGGGGTACGGAGAATGCAACATCATGCGTTGCATCATCGCATTCATCTCATCCAAAACTGTCCCTTGACGGTGTTGTTCGACTCCGAACCTGGTGAGCTCCTCACCTTGCCTAGATTGCTCCATGCGAAGGTGACCGATCTCATCTTGAATCCAACCCATTGGTCTTGTGGCATGGAGTAGGACCCTGAAGCTTGAGTCGGTTCTTGCGGTTGCTGGTAAAATGACTCCTTAGTGCTCGGTGCAGCCTCCATATGTTCATCTGCAGGCAAAGAATCAAGAAAATCTTCGTCCCCCTCATCCAGGTCGGGACACTCATAAAGCCAGTTCGCTTTGTTAGTAATACTGATGAAATCATAAGCGGGTAAAGCAAGAACATGGACTTTTTGGAAAATAAGAGAATAGTAATCTTGTTTTACCTCAATCATGCCTTGTTGAATCAACGCGGCCATGTCCAGTTTATTTTTACCCGGCAACTGTGGAGAGTCAGCAAGCGCATCACCAAATCCAAAATGGTTGGCAATCTGTGTTATCATTCCGCCAACCGAAATCTTGCCTGAAGTAGCACGACCAACTCTACCTAGTAGTCAACTGCAAATGCTGCTACGTTGATAGGAGTTTGTGTTGCCATACTGTACAGAAAGAACAACTCCCATTGGGTGGCAACACCGGTGCTATCTCCGTGACCAAACATGGTGTACGCCAAAGCCTTCTGCACGTACCTGAAACAAGGCTTATGGATACCCGTTGCTTTTGCCCCTTTGGAAACATATTTAGTATTACCTGTTATAGCGGTCCAGAATTCCGCCGGAACAAAAGTATCGGGCACCGTTCCAGGGCGTACGATTGGGTGTTTTAGGATACTCCCTAACTCCTCCACAGACAATTCCATATCAGTATTAAATAAACGAAAATGCAAAGTACCGTAGTATCTTTCTTCGTTCCATTCCACCTATTTTTCAGCTTAAATTCAATGGTGCTCAAGAATTCAAGAGTAATGCACGCAAAAGTTGGCGCTTCTAACTGCATGAATTCCAACATACCTAAGGTGTGGAACATTCGGTGAACCTCAGCTTGCAATCCCAATTCCTGCAAAGTGCCATTACACATGTATCTAGTGGGGGTTAATTTTATTTTAAGATGAACTGCATACCTCTTTTGGTGCTCCAAGTTTTCAAACACAATGTCATGGTCATTCGGAGTTCTTCTCGCCCTTTGACGTGGCCAAGATGATTCCGCCACATTTTTGCTTTTGTCTATTCGGCGAGACATTTTCTTACCTGCACACAACAAAATGAAAGTTGAAATTGAAAAGAGAGATTAGGCAAAAAGATTACCGTAGGGAGGTAGAGAATGGAAAATGGAAGAACTTTTGTGAAGACAGATGGAGATGTGATGGAGTTATGAGGGGAAAGTATGGAGCTTTATGTGAGAAAAAAATGGAGGTTTTTAGGTATTTTTTGAGAGAAAGAGAGATGAAGAAGAGAGAATAGGTAAGAGAAGAGGTTAATGAGGAGTGAATGGGTGATAAAATGGATTTAGTGGGGGAAATTCGGTGGTGGGCCCAATTGCCAACGGTAAAAAAATTTGAAAAATTTCCCACTGTGCTTGCTGACACGGGCGACCGTGTCAGCGCAAATGACCTCCTTGACACAGGCCGTGTTCTTCCATGTTACAACTTGTTCATGTAGGGGCTGACACGGGCCATGTCACCTGACACGGGCCATGTCACCTGACACGGGCACCCGTGTCAGGCCCCTGGAAAACTCCCTCCTCTGATCACTTCCTGACACAGGCACCCGTGTCAGGCCCCTGATTTCTCTTTTTCTTTCATTGCTTTCTCGAGCATGTGTCGGGCTTCTGCTTCCGATTTTTCCAGGGACTTTTTGCGCAGGAAATTTTTGGCTCCTCTAGCAAACATTGTTCACACCTACAAGTAAATAACACACAACCAAATAAAGAAAATAGTTAGACACAAAAGCGTGAGTTGCCGCCCACGTAGCGCTTCGTTTAATGTCGCTTGACTCGACGGTTGTTCATCTTATCAGACAAGATGAAAAACAACAATTTGGCCAACTTCTTGCTCCATATTGTAAGGCTTCAATATTTGGCCCTTCACTTTAAAAATGTCCCCATTGGATGGATTTTTCATTTCGATTGCTCCATGGGGATATACCTTGTGTACCATAAACAAACCTGACCATTTCGATCTCAATTTTCCCGAGAACAACTTCATCCTCGAATTAAACAATAGTACCATTTGTCCTTCCCAAAATTCCTTCCTTTGGATCCTTCTATCATGCCATTTCTTTACTTGATCTTTGTAGATCTTGGCATTTTCATATGCTCGGTTCCTAAATACTTCTAACTCATGGAGTTGAAGTATTCGAGATTCTCCCGCTTTTGAAATATCCAAATTAAGGAATTTTGAAGCCCACAAAGCTTTGTGTTCAAATTCTAAGGGTAAGTGACTTGCCTTACCATATACCCATTGATAAGGGGACATACCAATCGGTGTTTTGAAAGCAGTTCGGTATGCCCAAAGCGCATCAGCAAGCTTACTTGCCCAATCTTTGCGAGATGAGTTGACCGTCTTCTCCAGAATTTGTTTCAGCTGGCTATTCGACACTACAACTTGACCATTTTTTTGCGGATGGTACGGAGTGGCTATAGGATGTTTTACATTATACTTCAAGAGTAGCTTCTCCATTAGGTGATTTAAGAAATGAGTTCCTTCATCACTTATTAGAGATCTTGGCACTCCAAACTTGACAAATATATTTTCCTTTAGAAACTTGACTACCACTTTTGCATCATTTGTTGGTAGAGCAACTGCTTCTACCCACTTGGATACATAATCCACCGCCACCAAAATGTAAGTCTTTCCAAATGAAGGTGGAAATGGTCCCATAAAGTCAATACCCCAAACATCGAAGAGTTCAACTTCCAACACGGGGTTTTGCGGCATCTGATTTCTTTTCGAGATGTTTCCCATCCTTTGACACTTATCGCACTCTTTGATTACTTGCTGAGCATCTTTAAAAAGTGTAGGCCAGTATAAGCCTGACTAGAGGACTTTGGTTGCGGTTCTATCACCGCTAAAGTGTCCACCATAGTCAGACTCATGACATGCTTTCAGGATATCTCTTTGTTCTTCTTCGGGAACACATCTTCTGACCAACCCGTCTACTCCTTTCTTGTACAAGAATGGGTCATCCCACAAGTAAAACCTACAATCATGCACAAACTTTTTCTTTCTGTTAGAGTCAAATTCACTAGGGATCACCTCGCCTACTAGATAGTTCGCGTAGTCTTCGAACCATGGCATTCCAATAACAGCAATGATGTATTCATCAACAAACTCATCCTTTATTGGACGATTTTCCTCATTCTCCTCTATAGGGGACATCCGAGAGAGGTGATCTGCCACAGTATTTTCACACCCTCTTTTGTCACGAATTTCCACATCGAACTCTTGGAGGAGTAGGATCCATCTCAACAGTCTTGGCTTAGAGTCATGCTTATCAAATAAATACTTCAAAGCAACATGGTCAGTATAAACAATGACGCTAGAACCCAACAGATATTGCCTGAATTTATCAAAGGCATAAACCACCACTAGCAACTCCTTCTCGGTAGTCGCATAGTTCATCTGTGCAAGGTTCAAAATGTGACTAGCATAATATATGACATGCAACAGTTTATCTCTACGTTACCCAAGAACTGCTCCCACTGCAATGTCACTCGCATCACACATGATCTCAAAAGGTAGATACCAATATGGGGCAATGACAATTGGTGTCGTCACCAATTTATTTATTATAGTTTCAAATGCAATGACACACTCTTTATCAAAAATGAAAGTTTTGTCCTTAACCAACAAGGTAGTTAAAGGTTTAGCTATCTTAGAAAAGTCTCTTATGAACCTGCGATAGAAACCCGCATGCCCTAAGAAACTTCTTATACCTTTTTCGTTCATTGGAGGGGGTAGCTTTTCTATTACCTCGATCTTGGCTTGGTCCAATTCTATTCCTTTGTGAGAAATTTTATGACCCAAGACTATGCCTTTTCGCACCATGAAGTGGCACTTCTCCCAGTTGAGAATCAAGTTGGTCTGTTGGCATCTTTCTAGCACAAGGGAAAGGTTAGTTAAACAATTATAAAAAGAGAAACCAAATACTGAGAAGTCATCCATGAAGACCTCCATATGCTTTTCGAGCATGCCCGCAAAATAGAAGTCATGCATCTTTGAAATGTGGCTGGTGCATTACATAACCCGAATGACATTTTTCTGTAAGCAAAAATACCATAGGGGCAAGTAAAAGCTGTCTTCTCTTGATCTTCTGGTGCAACCGCTATCTGATTATATCCAGAGTATCCATCAAGGAAACAATAGTACTCATGACCAGCCAACCTTTCCAATATCTGATCGATGAATGGTAAAGGAAAGTGATCCTTTCTTGTCGCCAAATTCAACCTTCAGTAATCGATGCAAACACGCCACCCCGTGACCGTCCTTGTAGGGAGTAACTCATTTTTCTCATTCCTTATAACGATAGTCCCTCCTTTCTTCGGAACCACATGAACAGGACTCACCGAAGAGCTATCGGATATGGGATAAATTAACTCAGCATCTAATAGTTTAACAACCTCTTTCCTAACCACTTCCTTCATTGCGGGATTTATTCTTCTTTGGGGTTGCACCACTGGTTTGTGACCATCCTCCATGAGAATTTTATGCATACAAACCGTAGGGCTAATCCCCTTCAAGTCTTCTATCGCCCATCCCATTGCACTTTTGTGCTTCTTCAGAACCTTGACGAGCTTGTATTCTTGTGACACTTCTAGATTAGAGCTTATAATAGCCGGGCATCTCCTTTCAGAATCTAGAAAAACATACTTGAGATTTTCAGGCAATTCTTTTAGCTCAGCCACTTTCTTGGTCTCATCTTTCTCGGGGACTTCTTTCGATTTACCACTCCTTGTGGTTACAATACTCACATTATTATGTTCTCGTCGATTTGTAATTGTAGCACTCGGTAATGCACCCGGTGTTTGAGAACCCGCAAGTTGTTGAGCAATCTGACTCATTTGCACTTCCAGATTCTTTATTGAAGCACCAGTGTTTCTCAGTTTACTTCTAGTCTCCTCTTGAAATTGTGAACTTTGAGCCGCCATTTTTTCAATGGCAATTTCCCAATCTGCTTTTCTCGGGACCTATTCTTGAAATTGTTGTTGGGATTGGTGAAACTGCTGCTGGTAAGATTGTTGTTGTTATGGTCGATATTGTTGTTGTGGTTGGCTTTGATATTGGTTGGGCACTTGCTTCTAAGCATTTCCTTGCTGGTCCTTCTAGGAAATTTTTTGATGATTTTTCCATCCAGGATTATAAGTATTGGAGTAAGGGTTGTTCTGCTTCAGAAAATTAATCTCTTCTACCTATTGTGCAGTTGCCACACAATGCATGGCGAAGTGAGGTCCCCCACAAATTTCACAACTAACTGCTTGAATAGGTTGAACCGGTTGAACTTGTGCCACCGTTTGAGTGTCAAGGGACATATTCTTGATTCTTCTCTCTACTTCAGCTGTTATTTGATCTTCCATCTTCACAACTTGATTTGCTAGCTTGAGATCAATGATACCTTCAGGTTGACTTACACTGCGGTCATAGAGCTCCAGATGCTCATTTGCTGCAATGGCTTCAATGATTTTCTTTATTCCAGTGGCTATTGTAAAATTTGTTGAGCCACCGGCAACTGTGTCTATGAGTTGCTTAGTCTTCATTCTAAGGCCATTCACAAAATTTTGCATCTGTTCAGTTGCATCCATGTTATGAGTAGGACATGCAACCAACAATCGCTTGAACCTCTTGTAAGTGTCTCCGAGTGACTCTCCTTCCTTCTGTTTGAAATTAACAATATCATATCTCTTACGGATATACACAGAAGCATGGAAGTACTCATTCAAAAATGTTATCTCCATTTGTTGCCAAGCTGTAATGCTTCCCGCGGGTAAAGAGTAAAACCACTCTTTGGCATCTTCTGATAGTGTAAATGGAAACATCACCAACTTTTTAGCTTCCTTTGAGTGTCCCTCAATTTTCAACGATGTCGTCATGGTCAGAAATCTTTGTAAATGCTTTTTGGCATCTTCATTTATTTTTCCGGAGAACGGTCTCCTTTCGAGTTGACGAATCATTGAAGGGTGTAGCTGAAAATGATCAACATTCACCGGTTGGTTCACAATTGTTAACCTTCCAGTAGGAGCATTTGCACCTCCATAGTCACCCAGAAGTCTTTCAACTGGAGGTGGAGCTTCAGCCATTGGTTCAGAAACGGTTTCGGAGTCTTCCGGATGAACTGAAACAGCTTCTTCTTTTTTAGACTCAGAAACAATGGGGGTTGCTTCTGAGAGTTCCAGCCTATCTTTTCGTCGTCTTGCACGCAATAGTCTTTCTGGTTCTGCGTCAAAAAGATATTCAACTGAGGCCTTACCTCGCATACACAGATTAGACAATTATTAGAATAAAAATAAACAATAGTGAAATAAAATTTTGGTTGCAGAGCAACAAAATTTCAATTGAATTATTATTCAACTTATACTTTGACAGTCCCCGCCAACGGTGCCAAAAACTTGATCGGTAAAATAGCAAGTGTACTATTTGCACCGATGTAGTAATAAAATGGGAATTATCCCGAGTATCGATCTCGAGGACTGCGTAAGAAGTACAAATCTTTAAAATAATTCTATTGAACAAAAGATCATAGGGGGTTTGATGATTGTTTTCAAAATAATAAGAACGAGAATAAATTATATAAAGCGTATAAAAAGCTATTAAACGATATGAGAAAGCATGCTAAGGTAAGATGTATGAATTACTTTGTACTACACTCCTTCCATATTATATAACATCTACATTGTAATTATTCAAAACCGATTTTCAAGAGTTGTTTTCTCTAATTCCTTAGCCGAAAACCATTAACAGTCAATTTCAATCCCAATTCCTTAGTTATTCAAATTGACGTTACGAAATAAGCAATTGATCAAGAATTAACGGCTACTACGGTTTGATCCTTATTCCTAAGTGATTAAACCGAAGTATTATTACACAACAAGCGATAAGGTGGTTTGTCCGACCTAAACCTTAACCAGAGATCCAAATTCCATTTGTCCGATAAAATAAGGAATTAAGAACTTTGTATAATAATTTGAATTAAGAAAATGTCGATGATCATAAAAACATAGAAAAAGTATTCATACAGTAGCAATTCAGGGACACCCCCTAGCATTGGGGGGTTTAGCTTCTCATAATATTCAAAGACAGTAAATTAAAAAATAGAGACATTACAATTTGTTGTTGATGAAGGTTGATCTTCAATCTCTTCCGATCTTGAAGATCTCTTCTCCTCTAAACACCTTTCAAGCTCGCTTCTCCTTTCTATCTTTTTCTTCTACGATCCAAAAACTCCCTCTCTCTTTACCAAAATGCATACTAAATAGTTTCCAATCAACTAAAAACATCGTGAAATACCCAGACTGCCCTCCAGACATACACTGTTGGTGTAAGCCCTAGAGGCCAATACTTTTGGTACTTGTATCGAATTATTTAAAGGCATTTTCTTTATTATGGTTGATTAATAAAGTCTCTGGAATAGATAGTCCGTTTAATGTATTAAGTGTGACTTAATCATGAGAGCACATTAAACATAAGGACACTATTCTTAAAGTATCCGTAGTCGAGCTTTAATGTGAAGTGGGATAACATTAAAGCATTAAGACTATTATGTTTGTAGACTGATGATCAAATCTCATGGATCATGGATAAAGAGTTATCAAATCTTAAACATAGGTATGAATATTAGGAGTAATATTTATACCGGATTGACCCGCTATGAGAATACTATATAGAAAGTTATGCAAAGTGTCATAAGTTATTCTCATGGTGATAATAGTGTATACCACTCTTCGACCTGAAACCACTATGGATCCTAGATGTAGAGTCGAGTGCTTTATTGCTGATCCAACGTTGTCCGTAACTGGATAACCATAAAGACAGTTGATGGGTACTCCACGAAGCATGCTGAGGGACATGAGTTTCCTAGATGGAATTTGCCAATCCTGCGTAACAGGATAAATGTCTATGGGCCCAATATTGAACTGGACAAGGGTGACACGGTCTATACCTTGTGTTCAATATAGACATAAGGGCAAAGGGGTAATTATACACATAATTATTATCACAGGAGGTATTGTCAGATCACATGACATTTTCGTGACTTGGGTAGCACTGATGTGTTGCTAGATACCGCTCACTGTTTATTATGTTAAATGCGTGATTTAATATAATTGCCAACGCCGCGAAAACCTATAGGGTCACACACAAAGGACGGATTGATGAGAAATAGAGTAACTAAGGAACACCGTAAGGTACGGTGCACTTAAGTGGAAACGAAATATGGTAAGGTACCAAATACTTAAGTGATTTTGGCATATTATGAGATATGGGCAAAATACACTTAAGTGGGCTTTTTTAGCTTGAAGCCCACACAAGTAGTTCTATAAATAGAACCTCTTGGGTAGAAGCATTGTCACTCCACTCAGACTGAAATTCAAGTAGAGACTTGGAATTTTGTTTCCCTCTTTCTCTCACTCAAAGCCTTCATTCATAACAGCTAGCACTGCGATTGAAGGAATCCGTTCGTGTGGACTGAGTAGAGACGTTGTCATCGTTCAACGTTCGTGATCGCCCCGTGGATCTGTATCAAAGGTTTTGATCATTATCAGACATCTGCACCAAACGTTTGAATCGCCACAAGAGGTAACGATTCTATCACTGATCATGCCCATTCGTAAGGATCACTAAATGTAGAAATTTTTAAATTCCGCTGCGCCTTGGATGGCAATTCTCCTACATACACAACGATCAAAACACTAAAAATCAGAAAATGAGGTGAATTGGCTAACACGGGCCGTGTCAGGTGACACGGGCGCCCGTGTTGGCTCTCTGTCAATCTCAAACCCTCATCCCTTGATGACACGGGTCGTGTCAGCCCCTTGGTTTTTGGATTCCAACATCTCTCTTCTGCACATGCTGACACGGGCCGTGTCAGCTGACACGGGCACCCGTGTCAGCCCCTTGTTTTTGCCTTTTATCGCTTTGCACGATGTCCTTGACTTCCATTCTTCCGATACGCATATTTCGGGCTTATTGTTAGACCTGGAAACCAAACAGTGCTACCACGGAAACGCATAAAATGCGACAAAAAGAGATGAACTACTAATGCAACAAAAAATTAGCAGAAATTTATAAAATGCGATAAACTTAAGAAATCAACTAAAATAAAGAACAAAATGACCGATTCTTGAAGATTCATGCTGGATGGATGATGAAAACTAAGTGTAAATGGTGACCGATCACTCCCCTTTTTTTTAAGAAAATCTTCTTTGCTTGTGTTTGTTGATTTCTAAACTTTGCCCATATTGCAAAATAGAAACTTTGGCCTTATGGCTTTGCCTTTTTCAAACTTCTTTTCTTAATCAAACTTGTAAATAAACTTAAATATCCTTGACTTAAAATTTCAAAAGCCAAAAAGAACTAACACTCATTCAAACCATTTTTAGGCCCTTGTGCCTTTTAAACTTAAATTTTTATTAAAAGCAATGCACTCACTTTGAAATTGTTACCACGAACTAAGAGGTTTTGATCCCTCATTTTTATGTTGGTACGTAGGCACAAGTCCGAAGGTCTTGTCGAACACAAAAATATAATTAATGAATTCTTTTCTCATCCCCACACTCTTTTTATTTGTAAACATCATTTATACAAAAACACATATGCACACAAGAAAGGGCTCCCTAGGCGTACCTAGGATACTTTGGGTGCTAAAACCTTCCCTCTGTGTAACCAACCCCCTTACCTGTAATCTCTGGCATTTTATTAGTTTTGATTGGAAAACTTCTTATCTTTTTGGGGTTTGTTCGTAGATTTCCCTTTTCCCTTAGAAACAATAAAAGCACGGTGGAGACTCTAGTTTTGTTGATGTCTAGCTTATCCATAGCTTGATGGTCATGAATTTTCCGCTATAGAAATTAAGTGGCGACTCTGCTGGGGAGTAGTCTCCAGTGGGTTTAGCCTACTTTTTTGTGTGTATATAATTGTATATTTTGATGTATGTATATTTTTTTGTATGATATAATTTGCTTGTTGTGCTTGGTGATCTCTGAGTGGTGAGATAAGTCCTAACCCGGACTTGAGTGCAATTAAGATAGGAGGATGGTATAGTCATGTTCGACTTGTGTGGAGTAGTCCTTAACAAGTTGGCTTGAGACCCATCTACCCTGTGGAGACCCTTTTGAAGTTGGGAATGTCACACAAGTTATTTGTTGTTAGGCATTACTATCTCTAATATGGGGTCTGAGAAGTTGAGGACCGTAGAACATTTAACCCCTCTCGACCTATTTAGGACGTAGTGTGGAGACTATTCAAGTGTAGACTTGATAACAGTTGTTACGCGATACTACACTCAGACAAGTTTCTCTTGAGAATATTATGGGTTGATGAGTCAGTCATCCTAACCTGTAATATCCGATAGATGGAATTAAGACTCTGGGAACTTTTTGGAACATGATCTACAGGTTTTATCCTTAGTTCACTCCTTTGGGATGGTTCTTACCCAGACTCCATGCTCGTGACTCACAACAAACCCTTGATTCTTGGTTGATCCAATCAAGTCTTGTCAATATCAATGGAACTTGGGTATTGATAAGGTGTAAACCATAATCCACCAAAATGGATGATTGATCTTGACAATGACTAGATTCATCCCTTGACCTTTGTTTGTTTGCCTTGTGTGTGATCCCTTATCTATGATTGTTACATTCATGCATTCATGCGCATCATAACATTCATCACACGAAAATTTCAAGGAATTGAGGTATTATTTGCAAATATTTTCAGACCATGGATTGTGGACGAAGAAATACTAAGAAGTACAATTTCAGATGTCCCGACTTGAAAGAGTTAAGGAAGCTAGCATATTTTGTTTTAGATCCCTTGGACTTCAAGCAACGTCATGGGAAGCTTCTATCTATTTTGTCTACTGATGTAGTTAAAGGACTTCTGAGTGTGTTAGTTCAGTTTTATGACCCTCTCTACCATGTCTTCACTTATCCGGATTATCAGCTTGTGCCTATGTTGGAGGAGTATGCCTATCTTTTGGGAATACCTGTTTCTATCAAAGTGCCTTCTGGTGGATTGGAAGAGATTCCTAGATCTCATCTTATAGTTGAAGCTCTTCACTTGAAGAAGTCTGAGATAGAGGCTCATTGGGTGAAGAAAGGAGGATTATTTGGGTTAACTTATGAGTTCCTCATCAAGGAAGCTACTGCCTTTGCTCAAGCCGGTAGCGTGGATGCTTTTAAAGTTATCTTTGTGTTGCTTATATATGGATTAGCTTTGTTCCCTAACATTGACGGTTTTGTTGATGTTAATGCCATTAGAATCTTCTTAATTGGGAATCCTGTGCCTACTCTGTTAGGCGATATGTATTACTCTTTGAATCTAAGGAATTCTAAGGGTGGTGGAACTATTGTCTGTTGCATTCCTCTTCTGTACAAGTGGTTTATTTTTCACTTTCCTCAGACGCCTACTTTTGTGGAGAACAAACAATGTTTAAGGTGGTCTCAGAGACTTATGTCTCTCACTAATGATGATATAGTTTGGTATGATCCTTATTTGAAAAGTTTGGAGATTATTGATAGTTGTGGTGAATTATCTAATGTGCCTCTCATTGGTACACAAGGAGGAATTAACTACAACCCTGCTTTGGCTCGTCGTCAACTTGGGTTCCTCTTGAGAGACAAACCTAATAAAACTTTGTTATAAGGTATTTTCTATCAATAGGGTAAAGATCCCCAACATTTGAAGCAGAAGATGGTGCATGTTTGGCATAATGTGCATAGGAAAGGAAGATCTGAGCTTTGTCTATGCAATTGTGTAGCTTTGGAAGCTTACACTCTTTGGGTGAAGAAGAGAGTTATGGAGTTGAAGATGTCGTATGTTTGTGAAAGACCTATGTCTATGGTTGTGGTTGAGACATTAACTCTCCCTAACTAAGATGTAGAGGAGTTGAAAGACGCACTCACCAAGATGAAACAAGAGAAGGATATGTGGGAAGAGTGTTTCCATGCTTTAAGCCGAAAGCATGAGGAGTTGCAGCTTGCGTCTAAGGACAAAGATGCACTTATTGAGCTACTTGAAGATCGAGTGACGAAGAGACAAAGAGAGCTGGAGGTTTCATCTTCCTCTAGTATGCCTCAGCCTTCCATTGCTTGGAAGAAGATTGTTGATCAGCTTGTCCTCGAGAAGACTCAAATGAAGGCTTATTTTGAGACTGAGATTCGACGCATTCGAAGGAAGTATGCGCCTGCAGCCAGATATTCTGACATTGTTGTTAGGGATCCTTAGGATGACTAGTCTCCTTTTCTCTTGTATTTTTTTCATTTGGTTCCTGAAATTTTACTTAGTGTAATCCTTCCAATTATATATAAAAGAGATTTTTATGGTCATATCAAATTGTTACACTTATTGTTAAATATACATGTATTTGCAAATAATATAGTAAGTTCCTTGAAAATAAAAATAACAATCAAGCATTGCATTTCATGCATCATTCGCATAAGAAGGTTTCTCTTTTTCCAAATGTCTCATTGGTGTTTCTTCTATGCTTCAGCCAAGCTGACTCATCGATACAATACCCGTGCCAATCACTCATGGATTATGGAGCATCTTTAATAAGAGAATAGAGACCTGAAGGATGAGATCGCCCGTCTGACTCCCATGATGGAGTCAGTCCTAGCTACTCAGAGTCAGTCTTCTCCAACGCCTGCAACTCCTCCTCCTCAGAAGACTGTCATTTCAAGGGTGGCTACCTCTACCATTCCTGCAACTACTGCTCAATTTACACCCAACATGCCTACCAGATTCCCGTTGAGAATGCCTCTAAATTTTGTGCCTAAAGGCTTTGTGCCTACCTTTTCTTCCATGCCGACATCTAGCCCGGTCATGTCTGTGCCGCCACCTGTTGTGCATACTTTACCTCATGTAGAAGACACCATCTATCATTCTGAGCCGTCTGAGGGCCCTGATGTGTATGAGAAGATGGATGAGATGAAGGACCAATTCCTTGAGCTACGTAAGGAATTGAAAACTTTGAGGGGTAAGGATCTGTTTGGGAAGAGTGTTGCGGAACTTTGTTTGGTTCCAAATGTCAAGATTTCGCTGAAGTTCAAAGTGCCTGACTTTGAAAAAACAAGGGGAATACCTGTCCACTCAGTCATTTGGTGATGTACGCCAGAAAGATGTTTACACAAACTGATAATGATCAGCTTTTGATCCATTATTTTCAAGACAGATTGACCAGTGCCGCTCTGAGGTGGTACATGGGATTGGATAGTGCGAGCATCCGCACGTTCAATGATTTGGGAGAAGCATTCGTGAAGCAGTACAAGTATAATGTTGATATGGCTCCAGATAGAGACCAGTTGAGATCATTGTCTCAGAAGGATAAGGAGACATTCAAGGAGTATGCGCAAAGATGGAGAGAGCTTGCTGCTCAGATTACCCCTCCTTTAGAGAAAAAGGAGATGACCAAGATATTTCTAAAGAGCCTGAGCTCATTTTACTATGAGCGGATGATTGCCAGTGCCCCAGTGACTTTACCGAGATGGTAAACATGGGGATGAGGCTCGAAGAACATGTCCGAGAGGGACGGTTATCTAGAGACAAGGTGTCATCAAACAAGAGGTACGGTAACAATTTCAGCAAGAAGAAGGAGAGTGAAGCTAATACATTTTCAGTTGGGAGGCAAAGGAGGCCTCAGTTAAGAAGAAGTCAACCACCCCGTCAACACCATCATCAAGTATCATCAGTATTCCCAGTATTTTCAGCAAATCAGTCAACACCAATTCAACAACAACGTCAACAACAACGAACAAACACCTACAACAATAACAATACCAACAATCATCAGCAACCAAATTTTGAGAGGAAGAAGGTCTCTTTTGACCTAATTCCGATGACATACGCAGAGTTATATCTGTCTTTGGTTCTCAAGAACCTGTTGCAACCAAGAAATCCTCCGCAAATCCCTAAACCACTTCCATGGTGGTACAAATTAGAACTCCATTGTGCTTTTCATCAAGGATCCGCCGGTCACGATATTGAGAATTTCTTCCCCCTCAAGTATGAAGTTCAAAAGATGGTTAAGAGTGGAATGGTGTCTTTCGAAGACCGTGCACCGAATGTCAAAGCTAATCCATTGCCTGCCCATGGAAATTCATTTGTTAATATGGTGGACGGTTGTCTAGGGGAGTTCAAGGTATTCGATGTACGCTTCATTAGAAGGTCCTTAGTGACGATGCACAAGGATATTTGATTGGTTAGAGATTGTGAGCATGACCATGATGGTTGTGCTATCTGCAGTGTCAATCCTAGAGGTTGTATGGCTGTGAAGAGGGACATCCAGCGGTTGATGGATGAAGGCTTGATTCAGATTGTTCAATCCCGTCATATAGATGACGATGTCAATGTCATAGTCCCTGTTTTCAAAACTCCTGAGAGAGTGGTTATTCAGTATGATAGCAGCAGCAGTAATGGTTTTAGCAACAGATCGGTATCGCCGTTGGTTATACGGTTAGCGGGTTCAATCCCATATACATCCGATAAGGTTGTTCCGTATCAGTATAATGCTACTATGTTGGAGTATGGTGAAGAGGTTCCTTTTCCTACAACCAGTTTTGTTGTAAGCATTGCTGATGTTACCAAGGTGACCCGCAATGGTCGTGTGTTTGGGCCGACGTTCCCAAAGAATGTGACGAGGTACTTAGATTGATCAAGAAAAGTGAATTCAACATAGTGTAGCAGTTGCTCCAAACCCCCTCGAAGATCTCAGTAATGTCTCTGTTAATGAACTCAGAAGCGCACAAAGAAGCACTGCAGAAGGTTCTTGAGCAAGCATATGTGGAACATGATGTTACAGTGGATCAGTTTGATCATATTATGGCTAACATCACTTTGTCGCTCCCTGGATTTCCCGAATCCAAGTACAAACGCGAAAGAGGAGTGGCGCGAAAAAAGAGTAGAGTCGCCAGCTATGTACTTTTATCCCAAGAGGAGGGAAAGGTAGTACTGCATAACTAAGAGGGAACGGATAAAACAAAGTCTCGAACCAAAGAAAACTGAGTAAGGGGGCCGGTTACGTGAAGGGAAGGTTATCGCACCCCTTCACGTCTGTGGTACTCCACAGGATCCGCGCTTGCTATTTATGTCTAAAGTGTGTGTATAAAAAGTCCTATATGTGATGCGAAAGAGAGAAAATCAAAGTAGGGAAAAGAAAGAGTTATTGCTTGCACAGGCCCTACCCTGCTGCATACGTATCTCAAGAAGGATTGAGAATCAGAGCACCGTAGCTCGGCTGACCAATTTTTGTTTTTTTGTGTTTTTTAGATGAACGACGTTACTACGCAATCTACCGGATGGTCGACCTTTGGAGACTTACTCACCTGTAGTAGAAGGAGTGAACGTGTTCTTAAGAAAAGAAAATCAAAGTGTTTGTTTGTGTTTTAGGAATGCTCATGTAAAAAAGGAAGTCCTAGACGAAGGAACCGTGCTACCTTAATTGACATGCAAACGAGAGACTATACGAAGCCTAGCAATCCTTTGGGGAGACGATCACACCACACAAAAAAACATATAGCATAAAGTAAACGCACCAACAAGGGGGCTTAAACATACATGGGTAGGGCTTTAGTCAAGAGGGGTCATATCAACCTCGATAAACAAGCCATGGAAAGGTAATCAAATGGGCTCTTAACCACTGACAGTGAACGTCAAGGTGAGGAGATCAAAAGGGTAATGAGGATAAGACCTCATAGCTCTTAACCCTGGACAGGGTAAGCTCATGACAAAGCGTGGGGGTTTAGAAAGATGAAACCCTCTCCACTGAATGACCGGACAAAAGATCTTGGGCTTTTGTTCTGAAGCATCGACACGTAGTGCGAGCATAAAGAACGACACACTGAATTACGGGGGATTGACTACTAATCCCTTTTATCCGTCAATTGCCTCTTCATGGAGGTCTTTAGCACTGGTGCCTCCTCTTGGAGGTCTTTGGGCACAAAAGTAAACACACAAAACATTGCCTCCTATCGAGGTCTTCCAGCTAAGAAAGCGGTAAAATGCTGGAAAGATGTAAATGGGGATCAAGAGATCTACCACACGGATAAAGATCCGAAGTAACAACAACTAAGGAACCAAGAAACCTAGAGATCTCTCAAGCTAGCACCATCAAAGAAAGCAAGTCAGCAAAGCAATCAGAATAAATCTCCAAATGGTATCCCATAAATAAAGTGGAATATCAAAAAAGCTATCTCTTCAAGAGTCATGTGAGCCCTCACAAAAACTCAACAAACAAGTTAGAATAACAAGATGGGGTGCAATCAAGAGTTGCACCAAACAGAAGAATCATAGCAACAACAGTGTCAGGTAAATAGTGCACAAATGCAATAGAAAACATGTCACAACAAAGCATGAATGATGAAAGGAGGATACAATAGCACCAAGTCAGAAGCGACATCAATTCAATAAGTGTCTCAAGAACTCAACTCAACAAGATCAAAGCAAAAGCATTAAACATCCAACAATGCATCAAAGTCAAACAAGTCAACATACAAGTTCAAAGTGCTTCAACTTCAACAATGAGTCATAAAGGGTAAAGGCACGAGGCAAGGGTCAAGGATTAGACAATCAAGCACACAAACAGAACCAAATGACTCCTAAAATATCAATCAAAAGTCATTTAAATCCAACTTAGCAAAGTGGAAGTCAATCATGTCCAAAGCACCTCAAAATGCAACAAAAGCATTATAGGCAAGTTCATGCAATTATGTGTCAAGATGAAATGATCATGGCAGCAAGGTATGCACATCATAAGCATGTCAAATGAATTATGTAATCAATATGCAAACCTCCAAGTTCATATCATAAGCATAGAATCACTTTTGGACCAAAATCAAACAAAGTGTATCATGAAACTCTAATGCGTCTTTCATGCTCAAATGAATGCAAAAAGGAGCTCATTATGAATAAATTCACAAAGACTTGATAGAAGCATCATAGAACAGGGGAGGACACATGTGCAAAGGCACCAAACCCGAATCAAAGTGTAACCACATGAATCATGCTATTAAAGTTCACAAAAGTTCGCAAAAACAACCAAGGATAGGAGGCCTAAACCTCTTGTCAGACAAATGCATCAAAAGGGTATCAAAACTCAAAGTCAGGGGGCAAGGATCCACACATCAAGACCTGACATACATACTAAAATATGTGCAAAAGGATTGGTTTCAACACTCAAAGGAAATGGCACAAGTGCCTCATGCTAACCAAGCATCAAAATAGGGACTAAAATGCAAACATCAACTTCAAAAATCCAAATCAAACCGAAAATGCATCCTAAATTCATGGGAATTTAACACAAGGTTCCACTAAGCATACATAAACATCATGCAAAATATCAGGAGCATCCAGATTCATTTGATATGAAAACAAAAATCGAGAAATTGAGAATGCAAAAACACGTCCAAAAACGCAATATTTAAATTCATGTGTCAAACCTTAGCAAAATGACATAGAAAATAATCAAACCAGTTACCACATCTTAGTATCATGTATGAGGATGGTGTGTGCAAAAGCTTGGGTCATAATGATTAAAATATGGGATTTCATGAAGGTTTGAGTGCAAATGGTCAAAAATGGACATAAATGAATCAGAAATTCATATTAAATTCCACGTGTCATGAAATAATTGGGAAATGGTCCAAAATATCAAGGACTCATCAGGGATCACTCACAAAAATTTCAGGTTTTTTTATGTGTTTTTGCTATTTTTAAAAAATAAAATAAAACAGGTTGAAATATGTACATGGCATGTGACACATATGCAACAATGTCAATTGGTCACACAAGTCACTTAAGTGACTAAATAAAATAAATAAAAAATGAAAATCAGAAAAAAGTGGGCCTTTGGATCAAAAGAAAAGTTAAAAAAAGTCAAAGCGATCCAACGGCCATGGGATCGTCTTCTTCCTCAAGACATTCCGGCCATGAATAGTAATGCCGGTAGGATTCCGGCCACCTCCGGCGGAGGCCTCCTCCACGCGCGGCCCGGAGCTTCACGAAAATGGGGCTACCCCCCCCTAAACCATATGCCAGGAACTCAAAAATCACATTAGTTTTTCATGAATCCTCACCAATCTCTCAAATCACAACCAACAAGTTTGAACATCAAAACTTTAAATCAAGATTTCTCACTCAATATTGCATCATTTTAAAAAGTAAACACATCTACATCATCACCATAGCATGTAGTTTCATTTAGGCATAATAAATGAGCGAAATAAGAGAGTCGAAATTTGAGTTACCGGAAAGGGCGCCTTCCGAAACTTCAGTATAGTGATGAGATAAGCTCCAGAATACCTCCCTTGAACTTCTATGAATGTTTGCTACCTTTGATTGTGCTTGAAACGGTCCAGATCTTGAGATTCAAGAAGCAAACTCCATTAAAGCTCTATTTAGAAACTGCTTGGAATGGCTCAAATGAAGGGTGGTTTGTGATTCTTAGAGTGTGTAGATCAAGAATATGCTATTGGTTTTCATTTTCCATGGATGTATGGAGGGGTTTGATGAGAATAAAGTATGATATGATTTTTGGAAAGTGACATTTTTCAGAGTGTATGGAGGTTGCACGAATTAGGGGTTTGCTTAATGATATTTTCAGAGTTTATCCCCTCATTTTTGTGGCTTGGTGGGCTCAAATGAAAGAGTTTCAAGTCCATGATCATTTTGGCTATTTTTGGAAACACCCCCCTTATTTGCACATGGACAACCTTGTTTAATGCATTAATCTTCTCTTGAGACTTGATTAATCATGATTATATGAAAGAAATAACACAAAATGATGTGTAATGACAATTTTGCAAAGGTGCAATTTTTGTGCATGCATGACTCTTCCACACATGTGGGAATGCATGGGCTCAAGTTCCAAGGTGGATTTGGCCCAAAAAACAATGCTGAATAAATTTCCAATGATTGGCATGTGAGAATATTCCATGATGTCAACTTGTGTCCTTTTGACTTTTCATGCAAGAAAGCTTGAAAAATGACTTGCACCATTGATGAATCATGAAAAATTATAGGTCATTTTGCATGCCATTTTAAAGTATTTCTCAAAACAAAGCCATAGCAAAAAGAGCCACACCAATTGGACTTGTCAATCTCAAGTTATGCCTTTTTAAAGCCTTCATGCACACTTCATCATTCAAGAACCATAACTCTTCAACCATTCATCATATGGCCTTGAAATAGGACTTTTGGGAAAGGGGAGACAAAGATCTACAACTGTCATGTCTGAGAAAAAGTTCAAAACCGCCCTTGCTTTTGATAATTTGCTTGGTACATCAGCAAGCTCGCTAGGCGAGTGAGGTAGCGAAGGGCTCGCTAGGCGAGCACTCAGCGAGGTTCCAGCGAACACTCCCAGACTTGGATAAAAGCATAGCTAGCAATTACTCGCTAGGCGAGCATCCGGCGAGCAGGTAGCGAGCAACTCCAGTAGCAACATCATCAAGGCTCGCTGGAGCGAAGGAGGAAGCGTGGGCTTCGCCTAGCGAAGGATTGCTCGCCTAGCGAGCATGACAGCTCAGGAAGTTTCTTCTGGGCGCAGGTGACTCTGGTGGCTTATTTTGGGACTCGCTAGGCGAACCGTTCTGCTCGCCTAGCGAGCATGACAACTCAGGTCATCTTTCCAAATTCGGTAACCTGTGCACTGGACCTTTGTTCCTTCAAGATTAATGTTTTGAATGATGAATAGACCCCATTTGAACATGTTGGAAGTATCTCAAGTCATTCCCTAGCCATTTGACACTCAGTTGACCAACAGTTGACTTTTGACTTCATAGTTGAATTTTGAACTGTACTGAGCCCATTAAGCTGGATCCTTTAAAGAAAACCTCTGAAAATGAAACCCTAGCTCCCAAGAGCTCGACACAACATCCATAAGACCTTCAAACCAAGAATGCATCTCAATCCTTGAGGAACCCTACTTTGACTGCTTCAGTAGACCAAAGTTGACCAGAGGTCAAACCCTAATTCAGATGAACTTTGCTAATAAGAAATGAAAGTTTGAGGAAAGAAAGATCATGATGATGGTGATGCACCCTTGATACCCAGATGAATACAAACTTCCTTGAGTGTTGAGAAAAACTCTAGTTGATGCACAATTTCCCTTGTGTTGACTGATCATTCAGATAGAACCCACAAAGTGACTTGGATGATATCCAAGCTTCTTGGAAGACGAACTCTTGGAGCTAATTCTGATTGACATGATGAAATGCAATATGAAATGTTAAATGACCTAAAATGAATGCATGAATGAGGAGGGAAAGTTTGAGGTGCAACAGCTGCCCCTATTCAATCAACTATGAACCTGAATAGATGAAAGCAACGGCTATCAGACTTTCAAGGTAAATAGGGATTGAATACCAAAAGAACCGGAGAATTTGCACTCTGTAAGTGACGAATTAAGGAAAGCGGGGCCATTCAGCGATGGCGGCTTCAAACCAAATTTGATATTTACCGATATCAAAGAAAGCAAGGCCATTTACCGATGGTGGATTCAAAACAAATTTGATATTTACCGATATCAAAGAAAGCGAGGCCATTTACCGATGGCGGTGTCAAAACAGATTTGATATTTACTGATATCAAAGAAAGCGAGGCCATTTACCGATGGCGGCTTCAAAACAAATTTGATATTTACCAATATCAAAGAAAGCGAGGCCATTTACCGATGGCGGCTTCAAAACAAATTTGATATTTACCGATATCAAGGAAAGCGCTACACGACAAGACATTTACCGATGACTGGGAAGGAACTCGATGTTTACCGACATCGAACAAAGATGTTTATAAGTGAAACAAGACCAGACATTTACCGATGACTGGGAAGGAACTCGATGTTTACCGACATCGAACAATGATGTTTATAAGTGAAACAAGACCAGACATTTATCGATGACTGGGAAGGAACTCGATGTTTACCGACATTGAACAAAGATGTTTATAAGCGAAACAAGACCAAACATTTACCGATGACTGGGAAGGAACTCGATGTTTACCGACATCGAACAATGATGTTTATAAGTGAAACAAGACCAAACATTTACCGATGACTGGGAAGGAACTCAATGTTTACCGACATCGAACAATGATGTTTACAGACACCAAGGAAAGAATACATTTATGAAACGAAACCATTTACCGATGGCGAAAATGAAATACTCGATCTTTACGGATAGCGGAAACACACAGTTATTTAAACGACAAAACCATTTACCGATGGTTAACAAGCGGCTGATGTTTACCGACATCGAACAATGATGTCTACCGACACCAAAAAAGGAAAGGACACACACGAGTGTTGACAGAACGATTTTTTGTAGACACCATGAGAGACATGCCATTTACTGATGGCCAACGATTTGAATTCGACGTCGACATCAAAAGATGATGTTCGCCGACATCAAAGAATAGCACAAACATTTACGGGGATCAACACGACACTTACCGATATCGCCGGGATGATATTTACATATGTCAAAATAAGGCAGACGCTTACTGGTGACTAAATCGGAAGAGAATCAAGCTTTCCTTTCACGGACTGGTGAGAAAATAAATCTCACAGGGATTATCGATTCTGAATGTTGCCAAGAGCAACTGCTGCAAATGTGCTACACTAATGTTGAAAAATGATCCGTCTCTTCCGGAGATATGATCCAATCTGGTTTAATACATGTATGCATATGTTTGAGTTTTCCATGGCGTAATGCTCCATACTGAATGGAAATGCTACGCGATTTGAGAATGCGAATGCAAATGATGATTACTACATGCAAGATGCAAAGGGAGGAAAACTCCTGCTGGGAAAGCAAATGATTACTTTACTGAGCACACGATTTCTGATTCGATCTTCCAACTCTGTGGGGACATACAACAATTCTGCTGAGGATACTTACTGATCTGACATTCTCGGAACTGTAGAGAAAACAACTCAATTGGGGAGTCACTTGTTGGGAAAACACCAACCTCTCGACCATGTTGGGGAAACAGATTTTGAACTCGACTTAGACGACCCAACTTCTTACACGTCTGGACAGTTTTGAAACAACAGGGTCTTCCTTTGAACAAACTTTGGCTCATCTGCTTTAGCCATCAATCAAAGATAGTAACCTGCAAAACGGCAGGACATACATGCCCCAGGGGATCGTATGGGAAAAATATACTCAAGTGTACTCAACATTCAAAATGATTTTCAGATGTTTTATCTTTCTGCACGTCATTGTCTAGCTTCATGTTTTTAGATGCAATGTTTATCAAAAATTCGGACGTGTTTGCAAACAAAACAGTAGAATAAAAAACAAGAGAGCAATTTGACTGAATAACGACTTTTATTGATTGAAAATGGCCTATAAAGGCAAATACATCAGGAAGCAATTCCTAGGAAGAGGTAATTGCGCCAAAAGAGAAAATAAACTATCCTATTGGCAATGTGAACACGGCATTCCACTATTTTCCAATTCTTTTATGACTCATAGATCTTCATTTTCCCCCAAATTCTTTACTTTCTGAGAAGAGTGATTGGACCGATCATATCCTTCAAGATGGTAGACACTGAAACGCGATGAAGTACAGATAACTCAGACTGTAGTCTTCGCTTTAATCCCTCTTTTGCCTGGACCGCCTTTTCAGGTTTTCAATCCACCGGGATACCCATTTTTGTCTAAGTCGCCTTTGCAGGTTTTCGACTTACCGGGTGTACATATTATTTTTATTCTTTATCCCTAACCTTTTTCTTTTCTTTTCTTTTTTTTTTCTCTTGGTTTGCCGGGATGCCCTTTTTTGCCTGGACTTTCTTTTTTTGTCCAGCGGATCAGTTTATGCGAAGTATTTTTTGACTACATCTGAATTCACAGGAGACGGAAAATCTTCACCATCCATAGTTGTAAGCATCAAGGCTCCACCAGAAAAGACCTTTTTAACAACATATGGACCTTCATAATTCGGAGTCCACTTGCCCCTGTTATCTGTACCGGGAGGAAGGATCCTCTTCAAAACTAAGTCACCTATCTGATAGCTTAGAGGATGCACTTTCTGATCAAAGGCCTTCTTCATCCTTCTCTGATATAGTTGTCCATGGCACACAGTTGCTAATCGCTTTTCCTTAATTAAATTTAACTCATCAAACCTGGCTTGAACCCACTCAGCCTCGTCAAGTTTTACATCTATCATCACCCTCAAAGAAGGGATTTCAACTTCTACTGGCAAGACTGCCTCCATGTCATACACAAGTGATAACGGAGTTGCCCCGGTTGACGTACGCACTGAGGTACGATACCCATGCAAAGCGAAAGGCAACATCTCATGCCAATCCTTGTACGTCACAACCATCTTTTGCACAATCTTCTTAATGTTCTTGTTTGCCGCCTCTACAACACCATTTATCTTTGGTCTGTAAGGAGAAGAATTGTGGTGTTCGATCTTAAAGTCTTTGCAAAGCTCTTTCATCATCTTGTTATTGAGATTCGAACCATTATCAGTGATGATTCTCTCAGGAACCCCATAACGACAGATAATTTCTTTCTTAATGATTCGAGCAACCACTTGTCTGGTGACATTGGCAAAGGAAACTGCTTCCACCCACTTGGTAAAGTAATCAATCGCGACTAGGATGAAGCGATGTCCATTAGAAGCAGTAGGTTCAATCTTTCCAATCATATCGATGCCCCACATCGCGAATGGCCAAGGAGAATTTATAATATTCAGAGGGTTTGGTGGTACATGCACTTTATCTGCATAGATCTGACATTTGTGGCACTTCCGAGCGTATTTGAAATAATCAGATTCCATGGTTATCCAGTAATAACCGGCTCTTAACAACTTCTTGGCCATTGCATGACCACCAGCATGGGTACCGAAAGATCCCTCGTGTACTTCCTGCATTAACATGTCTGCTTCGTGTCTAACCACGCATCTGAGCAGAACCATGTCAAAGTTCCTCTTGTACAACACATCATCCTTGTTCAAGTAAAAGCTTCCAGCTAGCCTTCTCAGTGTCTTCTTGTCATTCTTTGACGCTCCTTTAGGATACTCTTGGCTTTTGAGGAAATTCTTAATATCATAAAACCATGGCTTCTCATCAATAACAGACTCGGCTGCAAACACATACGCAGGCCTCTCGAGTCGATTCACATCAACGTGTGGCACATGATTCTGCCAATAAACTTTAATCATGGAAGATAATGTGGCTAAGGCATCAGCCATTTGATTTTCATCTCGGGGCACATGATACAACTTTACTGTCTTGAAGAAAGTCAGGATCCTTCTGGTGTAATCTCTATAAGGAATCAAATGCGGCTGATGAGTATTCCAGTCTCCATTGACTTGGTTAATCACTAGAGCAGAATCTCCATAAATGTCCATAGTTTTGATCCTTAGATCGATGGCTTCCTTAATCCCCATGATACATGCCTCGTACTCAGCTTCGTTGTTGGTTACTTCAAAAGTCAATCTGGCAGAAAAAGGTATGTGTGCACCTTTAGGATTAATGAGTATTTCCCCAACACCATTTCCATTCACATTTACCGCCCCATCAAACATCAGTGTCCACTTGTCATCGGGATCCGGTCCTTCCTCGACAAGAGGCTCTTCACAATCTTTCATCTTTAAGTACATGATATCTTCATCGGGGAATTCAAACATCATCGGCTGATAGTCATCAATTGGTTGCTCGTCAAGGTAATCAGACAGAATACTACCCTTGATGGCCTTTTGCGACGTGTACTGGATATCATACTCTGTCAAAACCATCTGCCAACGAGCCACTCGTCCGGTAAGAGCCGACTTTTCAAAGATATACTTTACTGGGTCCATCTTAGAAATCAACAAGGTAGTATGGTTCAACATATACTGTCTTAGTCGGCGAGCAGCCCATGCCAAAGCGCAGTAAGTTTTCTCTAGCAGCGAATATCTTGTTTCACAGTCGGTAAACTTTTTGCTAAGGTAGTATATTGCATGCTCTTTTCGACCAGACTCGTCATGCTGTCCCAATACACACCCCATCGAATTCTCTGTTACTGAAAGGTACATTATCAGAGGCCTCCCAGGAACTGGAGGTATAAGAATTGGAGGTTTTTGCAAATATTCTTTTATCTTATCAAAAGCTTTTTGACAATCATTGTTCGACCTGATTGCTTGATTTTTTCTTAGCAATTTAAATATCGGTTCGCACGTAGCTGTTAGGTGAGATATGAACGGGGCAATGTAGTTCAGCCTCCCTAAAAACTTACGAACCTGCTTTTCCGTTCTTGGTTTAGGCATTTCTTGAATAGCTTTTACTTTCGCTGGATCAACCTCAATCCCTTTCTCACTGACAATGAAACCTAACAGCTTTCCAGATCTCACTCCAAATGTACACTTGTTTGGATTCAGCCTTAGTTTGAACTTTCTCAATCTTTCAAACAACTTTTGCAAGTTTACCAAGTGTTCCTCTTCTGTCTGAGACTTCGCAATCATATCATCCACGTACACTTCAATTTCTTTGTGCATCATGTCATGAAAGAGAGTCGTCATAGCTCTTTGGTAGGTAGCGTCGGCGTTCTTCAACCCAAATGACATTACCTTATAACAAAACGTGCCCCAAGGTGTAATGAATGTCGTCTTCTCCATGTCTTCTGGCGCCATCTTGATCTGATTATAGCCAGAAAATCCATCCATGAAAGAGAAAACCGAGGACTGAGCAATGTTATCGACCAATACATCAATGTGGGGTAATGGGAAGTCATCTTTTGGACTGGCCCTGTTTAAATCTCGGTAATAGACACACATCCTGACTTTACCATCCTTCTTCGGCACGGATACGATGTTGGCCACCCAAGGGGGATAATTGGTAACTGCTAGAAAACCTGCATCCAACTGTTTCTAAACCTCCTCTTTGATCTTGACAGCCATATCAGGACTAGTTCTGCGAAGCTTCTGCTTTACCGAAGAGCAATCTTCTCTGAGAGGTAGCCTGTGCACCACAATATTTGTATCCAAACCAGGCATATCTTGATACGACCATGCGAATACATCCACATATTCTTGCAGCATTTCAATCAACCCTCTCTTGACCTTTTCCTCTAAAGCAGCCCCTATCTTGATCTCTTTCTTTGCATCCTCAGTACCAAGGTTAATGACTTCCAACTCTTCCTGATGAGGTTAAATGATCCTTTCATCCGGTTTCAATAGTCTGGCCAATTCTTTGGGGAGTTCACAATCTTCTTCACTCTCCTCTTCGGCTTGGTAAATGGGATTATCTAAGTCATACTGAGCCATAACAGAACTGTTTTTAATGGAATCCGCAAGATCAATTCTGCACGAACGGTGTTTCATGCTTTATTTTAGAAAAGAGTTCAAGGAAGTCACAGAAAAAACATTGCCATTTTTATTGTTTTGAAAATGAAAGTAATAAAAACAGAAAGACAGTGAACACAAATTTGATTGCAAAACGTCCTTTATTGATGATAATCATTGAAAATTTAAAACATGATGTGGCCCTACAATGAACCACTACGCCTTGGGCAGAGCGAAGGTCTTTCATGCAAAATGAAAAACAGAAGAAAATTACTCCGTCTGAAGAGTAACTTGGACTATTTCTTCAACAGTTCAGTCGTTGATCTTCTCCCCTAGAGCACACGGGCGCACCCAATTATCTATATCACAATCACTGTCACCATCTTCATTGTCTGTTGCAAAGACATCCCCGTGATTCATCAATCCAGCACTAGTGAAAGTACACGGCCCTTTCTGATTCTGGACATCTTGCTCTGATGATTGAAAAGGCTAATAACCAATGCCAAACATGTCTTCTTTTACGGGCACATCAATCACCTTGCCCCAGCCTTCCGCGTTACCTGAATGAATGACCTGCAGAGCTTGTTTATAGGACGCAATCGAGGTACCTGGTTTCTTTTGTTCAACAAAAGCCAACTTCTCAATACCGACAGTCTCAAAAGCTTGACATAGAGTTTCATGAATTTCGCCATCCATCTCCACATATTTGAAGGAGGATAAATGGCTCACAAAGATGTCCTCTTCGCCACACACGGTCACAACTTGACCATCCCACACATATTTTAGCTTTTGGTGGAGAGTTGAAGAAACTGCTCCGGCTCCATGTATCCAGGGACGCCCCAACAGACAACTATATGCGGGTTGAATATCCATCACATAGAAGACAATATTAAACACTTCCGGGCCGATCTTCACAGGCAACGTGACTTCACCAAAAATTGATCGCTTGGATCCATCAAAAGCATGGACAACAAGATCACATGGTGTGAGAACAACCCCTTCGACATCGAGCTTACTCAGAGCCTTTTTGGGCAGCACATTCAAAGAAGAACCGGTATCAACCAAAACATGCGACAAAACCACGCCTTTGATTTCCATCATGATATGTAGAGCTCTATTGTGATTGCGACCCTCAGGTGTCAAGTCTAGATCCGTGAATCCCAAACCAAGTCTCGTGTTAACATTTGCAATAACGCCTTCAAGTTGGTTAACAGAAATCTCTTGAGGCACATAAGCCATATTCAACATTTTCAACAGGGCGTTACGATGTGCCTCGGAACACATCAACAGAGAGAGAATAGAGATTTTTGACGGTGTCTGGTTCAACTGATCCACGATCTTGTAGTCACTCTTCTTGATGATTCTCATAAATTCCTCCACGTCCTTCTCAAAATAACCCTCGGGCACTTCCTTTTGCACTGGTTCTTCTTCAACTACAACTTGTTTCCCTTTTGTTCTAGCAAGAGCCTCAGCATTGTTATCCTTCGGAATCTGTGGTGCAAACAAACAACCACTTCTCATAAATCCTCCGGGTCCTCCCACATTACCCACAGCCGAACCAACTGTTACTGGAGTCTTATTTGACGAACCAATTGTCACTGGAGTATGATTTACTGATCTGGTCTGATTCTCTGGTCTTCTATTTCTGCAAAAAGCATTGTCATATTGCCACGGAATTGCTCTACTATTCTCAAAAAGTCTTCCACTAGAAGCAGCAATGGTGGTAGGAGTACTGATAGTTACTGGAGCATTAATAAACACGGGAACACCAACAATCACCGGAGCAGATATGGTCACGGGCGCAGCTACGATCACAGGAGTACCAATAGTCACAGGCGCACTAATAGTTCTTGGAGCACGTACAGGACCTTCTGACGGTGTAAAGTAAATGGTAACAGTCGATACCTTTTCACGGTCATTCACTACTCGATCAAACTATAGACAACCTTCATTCATCAATTCCTGGATACCTTCTTTCAATTTCACACAGCCGTTTTCATAATTACCACAATCTGAACAATTCCTGTCACATCCCGGGAATACTCCCCCTCTAAGCAGACGTTCCTTCACTACAAACAACAAAGTCTGAACATCATTAATATCGTCTACCAAGTTCAAATTTTCCCCATCTTCCACACCATTTACTCTGGGCCCTCCATGCTGAGGCATATGATTATTCACCACATTCGGAGTAGGAGCAAAGTTAACCGTCTTGGCATCAATCAAATCTTGAAATTTATGGTGGAAAGCCCGACAATTCTCGTTGTGGTGCCCTGGCGCACCCGAATGAAAATCACAGCGGACATTAGCATCATAACCAGCAGGAATCCTTGTTAATGGAGCCATAGTGCGAAGTTCAACAAACTTTAACCTGAGTAGTTCAGGGAGTAATTCAGCATAAGTCATTGGCAACGGATCAAAGTGACGATCTGGCATTCTTTGTCTTGGTTGGAATTGGCGTTGCTGTTGTTGTTGTGGTTGTCCTCTTTGTTGTTGTTGAGGTTGGGTTGCTGGAATAGTCACAGCAGCAACTTGACGGTATTGTTGTCCTCTGTTTCCATTTCTCTGATTATGTATAGCATTTGTCTCACCCTTTCTCCTTCTGGGTGCCCCTGAAAATGGTTTCTTAGCACTTGAAGAACTTGAAGAACCAGGGTCTTGGATTTTTCCCGCTTTGACAAGACTTTCAGTTCTTTCTCCGCAAATCACAACATCCGAAAAACTACCAAATGGGAAACTTCCCATACGATCCATGAATACACCCTGCAGGGTTCCAATGAACATATCAGTCAATTCTCTCTCCAACATCGGAGGTTGTACTCTCGCAGCTAGTTCACGCCACCTCTGGGCGTATTCCTTGAAACTCTCACCGGTCTTTTAAAACAAACTCTGCAACTGGGTTCTGCTCGGAGCCATGTCCATGTTATGCTTGTACTGCCTCAGAAAAGCTTCACCTAACTCTCTCCAGCTTCTGACAGATTCTTTTTTCAAGTCCATGTACCAATCCAAAGAGGCTCCAGACAAGCTGTCTTGGAAAAAGTACATCCACATTTTTTCATCATCAGTATAAGCGGATATCTTCCGGTAGTAAGCTTGCACATGAGTTCAGGGACAAGAAGTGCCATTGTACTTGTCGAAAGATGGCGCTTTGAACTTGTACGGGATCCTCAACCCATCAACTAAACCCATGTTAGTAACATCAAAGCCCAAAGAATTCTGGCACTCCATGGCGCGAATCTTTTCAGCAAGGGCGTCAACCTTTCTATCACTCTCTTCCGCCTTTCCAAATTCATCATCATCATTGAGAATAGTGAACATATCTTCTTGCTTGTCAACCGAATGAGAAAGATGGTGAACTGGAGCACATGCCGCTCGAGCATTAGTAGCCTCTGTAATGATGGGTTGTCCATTGATTCTAATACCACGCAATTCGTCACCAGTAGCATAGTTGTTGACAGCGGTGTCATTGACAGGGGTTCTTTCTGGCGGATTCTGACCAACAGGGGGAATCATAGTTTCTTGTCTTTGGACCAAGGCTTGGAGTTCCTCTTGCCCTTGCACTACCCCTTGCATCATACTCATGAACCGGGCCATGTTGGTCCTCATCTCTGCTAGATCTGCATGAAATTGATCCATGATCTTCCGTCGATTCTGCCTTGTTGCGTAACGGTGCGGACGATACTCAGCAATCCTACTTGAAACGGGAGCAAGAATGAGAAATCCTCTTCAAGAACACCTGTAATGATGCAAGAATGATATGTGTATGATGCGTATGCTATGTTTTATCATTTCTCAGGTATTCAAGAGTCTCGTCCATCTTTGAAAAATGGCAACCTGCACCCGTAAGCGGAACATAAACAACAAAGAAGCAACATACACTGGACGGCAAGCAAAAGTGAAACATCAATAATCTCATCCATAGACATAAGAAATAAGGCTCATACAAACATAGTTCAAGCAAAGATTCAGTTCATCAGTGTAGAACAAGGAATCCCGTCCAACAATCCTGGAGGTGATTCTCAAAATAAACAACAAGACAAACTAGGGAAGTCGTCCTTCAGGGATGAGAGTCTGCAGAGGTACTGGATCAACCACCATTTTCAACAATGCCAAGATATCCCCATACTGATCATCAAAAACTTTCTGATTACGGTCGGTCACGAGATTACCCAATTCTTCCAAAGATGTCAACGGCTCACGGTAAAAGCTGTAGGTGCAAGTCTTCCTCTTCAACTCTGGAATGGCAGCCATCTCTCGGTGTGAACAGACTCCTGAATAAACCTGAAAAATGATATGCATATGCGGGTTAACTTTTCCCTTTTTTTTATGCATTATTTTTTGAAAATGAACATGCTATGATGCAAAATGATGCAACAATGGCTGGTTGGCTATGTATCACAAGGCACAGGATCAGAACTTCAGCATGAATTCGGAACCGGGAACCATAGAACACAGTCATCAACTTAGAACCCATACTTCAGAACCAACGGTCACCAACAAGAACCAAACAAAAGTCACCAACAGGGCACAGTCACCAACAGAACAAGTCACCATCAGTACCTGTAAATGATTCATTCCCGCCCCGCTCACGGGTGTAATCTAGGCCAGGGTAAGGTCAAGAGAAATGCAGGATAAACAATCCTTTCAAGAATATCATCATATGCACACTAGGTGTATGCAACGATAATACCCCATCAGAATCTGAATTGCTCGTGATACCATGTTCCGCTAAGTGGCGCCATACCACCCGCTTCCCATGAATCACTCTATTCCTAGGTGTCCTAAAGTTCACTCATAGCCTGTGTATTGGGCCTTTTACCTCTTGTGACTCTCACCCAACAGCGAAACAGATACACAACCACCACAATATGCATGAAACAGTAAAGCGCACATAGGATGCAATGCAAGCAGATAAGTATGCAAAGCAATAAATAAATAACACACAATAGACAATAAACAAACAAACGCTAGGAAAGGCCCACTAGGGAAAATTTTTTCCCCAGCAGAGTCGCCAGTTGTCGCTCCCCAGATTTCCCGAACCCAAGTACAAACACGAAAGAGGAGTGGCGCGAAAAAAGAGTAGAGTCACCAGCTATGTACTTTTATCCCAAGAGGAGGGAAAGGTAGTACTGCATAACCAAGAGGGAACGGATAAAACAAAGTCTCGAACCAAAGAAAACTAAGTAAGGGGGCCGGTTACGTGAAGGGAAGGTTATCGCACCCCTTCATGTCTGTGGTACTCCACAGGATCCACGCTTGCTATTTATGTCTAAAGTGTGTGTATAAAAAGTCCTATATGCGATGCGAAAGAGAGAAAATCAAAGTAGGGAAAAGAAAGAGTTATTGCTCGCACAGGCCCTACCCTGCTGCATACGTATCTCAAGAAGGATTGAGAATCAGAGCCCGTAGCTCGGCTGACCTATTTTTGTTTGTTTTGTGTTTTTTAGATGAACGACGTTACTACGCAATCTACCGGATGGTCGACCTTTGGAGACTTACTCACCTGTAGTAGAAGGAGTTAACGTGTTCTTAAGAAAAGAAAATCAAAGAGTTTGTTTGTGTTTTAGGAATGCTCATGTAAAAAAGGAAGTCCTAGACGAAGGAACCGTGCTACCTTAATTGACATGCAAACGAGAGACTATACGAAGCCTAGCAATCCTATGGGGAGACGATCACACCACATAAAAAAACATATAGCATAAAGTAAACGCACCAACAAGGGGGCTCAAACATACATGGGTAGGGCTTTAGTCAAGAGGGGTCATATCAACCTCGACAAACAAGCCATGGAAAGGTAATCAAATGGGCTCTTAACCACTACATTGAACGTCAAGGTGAGCAGATCAAAAGGGTAATGAGGATAAGATCTCATAGCTCTTAACCCTGGACAGGGTGAGCTCATGACAAAGCGTGGGGGTTCAGAAAGATGAAACCCTCTCCACTGAATGACCGGACAAAACATCTTGGGCTTCTGTTCTGAAGCATCGACACGTAGTGCGAGCATAAAGAACGACACACTGAATAACGGAGGATTGACTACTAATCCCTTTTATCCGTCAATTGCCTCTTCATGGAGGTCTTTAGCACTGGTGCCTCCTCTTGGAGGTCTTTGGGCACAAAAGTAAACACACAAAAACATTGCCTCCTATCGAGGTCTTCCAGCTAAGAAAGCGGTAAAATGCTGGAAAGATGTAAAAGGGGATCAAGAGATCTACCACACGGATAAAGATTCGAAGTAACAACAACTAAGGAAACAAGAAACCCAGAGATCTCTCAAGCTAGCACCATCAAAGAAACCAAGTCAGCAAAGCAATCATAATAAATCTCCAAATGGTATCCCATAAATAAAGTGGAATACCAAGCAAGCTATCTCTTCAAGAGTCATGTAAGCCCTCAGAAAAACTCAACAAACAAGTTAGAATAACAAGATGGGGTGCAATCAAGAGTTGCACCAAACAGAAGAATCATAGCAACAACAGTGTCAGGTAAATAGTGCACAGATGCAATAGAAAACATGTCACAACAAAGCATGAATGATGAAAGGAGGATACAATAGCACCAAGTCAGAAGCGACATCAATTTAATAAGTGTCTCAAGAACTCAACTCAACAAGATCAAAGCAAAAGCATTAAACATCCAAAGATGCATCAAAGTCAAACAAGTCAACATACAAGTTCAAAGGGCTTCAACTTCAACAATGAGTCATAAAGGGTAAAGGCATGAGGCAAGGGTCAAGGATTAGACAATCAAGCACACAAACAGAACCAAATGGATTGGTTTCAACACTCAAAGGAAATGGCACAAGTGCCTCATGCTAAGCACGCATCAAAATAGGGACTAAAATGCAAACATCAACTTCAAAAATCCAAATCAAACTGAAAATGCATCCTAAATTCATGGGAATTTAACACAAGGTTCCACTAAGCATATATAAACATCATGCAAAAAATCAGGAGCATCCAGATTTATTTGATATGAAAACAAAAATCGAGAAATTGAGAATGCAAAAACACGTCCAAAAACGCAACATTTAAATTCATGTGTCAAACCTTAGCAAAATGACATAGAAAATAATCAAACCAGTTACCACATCTTAGTATCATGTATGAGGATGGTGTGTGCAAAAGCTTGGGTCAGAATGATTAAAATATGGGATTCCATGAAGGTTTGAATGCAAATGGTCAAAAATACACATAAATGAATCAGAAATTCATATTAAATTCCACGTGTCATGAAATAATTGGGCAGTGGTACCAAAAAATCAAGGACTCATCAGGGATCACTCACAAAATATTTCAGATTTTTTAAAGTGTTTTTTCTATTTTTAAAAAATAAAATAAAACAGGGTGAAATATGTACATGGCATGTGACACATATGCAACAATGTCAATTGGTCACACAAGTCACTTAAGTGACTAAATAAAATAAATAAAAAACGAAAATCAGAAACAAAAAAAAAAGTGGGCCTTTGGATCAAAAGAAAAGTCAAATAAAATCAAAGCGATCCAACGGCCATGGGATCGTCTTCTTCCTCAAGACACTCCGGCCATGAATAGTAACGCCGGTAGGATTCCGGCCACCTCCGGCGGCGGCCTCCTCCACGCGCGGCCCGGAACTTCACGAAAATGGGGCTACCCCCCCTAAACCATATGCTAGGAACTCAAAAATCACATTAGTTTTTCATGAATCCTCACCAATCTCTCAAATCACAACCAACAAGTTTGAACATCAAAACTTTAAATCAAGATTTCTCACTCAATATTGCATCATTTTAAAAAGTAAACACATCTACATCATCACCATAGCATGCAGTTTCATTTAGGCATAAGAAATGAGCGAAATAAGAGAGTCGAAATTTGAGTTACCAGAAAGGGCGCCTTCCGAAACTTCAGGATGGTGATGAGATAAGCTCCATAATACCTCCCTTGAACTTCTATGAATGTTTGCTACCTTTGATTGTGCTTGAAACGGTCCAGATCCTGATATTCAAGAAGCAAACTCCATTAAAGCTCTGTTTAGAAACTGCTTGGAATGGCTCAAATGAAGGGTGGTTTGTGATCCTTAGAGTGTGTAGATCAAGAATATGCTATTGGTTTTCATTTTCCATGGATGTATGGAGGGGTTTGATGAGAAAAAAGTATGATATGATTTTTGGAAAGTGAGATTTTTCAGAGGGAGGTTGCATGAATTAGGGGTTTGCTTAATGATATTTTCAGAGTTTATCCCCTCATTTTTGTGGCTTGGTGGGCTCAAATGAAAGAGTTTCAAGTCCATGATCATTTTGTCTATTTTTGGAAACACCCCCCTTATTTGCACAGGGACAACCTTGTTTAACGCATTAATCTTCTCTTGAGACTTGATTAATCATGATTATATGAAAGAAATAACACAAAATGATGTTTAATGACAATTTTGCAAAGGTGCAATTTTTGTGCATGCATGACTCTTCCACACATGTGGGAATGCATGGGCTCAAATTCCAAGGTGGATTTGGCCCAAAAAACAATGCTGAATAAATTCCCAATGATTGGCATGTGAGAATATTCCATGATGTCAACTTGTGTCCTTTTGACTTTTCATGCAAGAAAGCTTGAAAAATGACTTGCACCATTGATGAATCATGAAAAATTATAGGTCATTTTGCATGCCATTTTAAAGTATTTCTCAAAACAAAGCCATAGCAAAAAGAGCCACACCAATTGGACTTGTCAATCTCAAGTTATGCCTTTTTAAAGCCTTCATGCACACTTCATCATTCAAGAACCATAACTCATCAACCATTCATCATATGGCCTTGAAATAGGACTTTTTGGAAAGGGGAGACAAAGATCTACAACTGTCATGTCTGAGAAAAAGTTCAAAACCGCCCTTGTTTTTGATAATTTTCTTGGTACATCAGCAAGCTCGCTAGGCGAGTGAGGTAGCGAAGGGCTCGCTAGGCGAGCACTCAGCGGGTTTCTAGCGAACACTCCCAGACTTGGATAAAAGCATAGCTAGCATTTACTCGCTAGGTGAGCATCTAGCGAGCAATTCCAGTAGCAACATCATCAAGGCTCGCTGGAGCGAAGGAGGAAGCGTGGGCTTCTCCTAGCGAAGGATTGCTCTCCTAGCGAGCATGACAGCTCAGGAAGTTTCTTCTGGGCGCAGGTGACTCTGGTGGCTTATTTTGGGACTCGCTATGCGAACCGTTCTGCTCGCTTAGCGAGCATGACAACGCAGGTCATCTTTCCAAATTTGGTAACCTGTGCACTGGACCTTTGTTCCTTCAAGATTAATGTTTTGAATGATGAATAGACCCCATTTGAACATGTTGGAAGTATCTCAAGTCATTCCCTAGCCATTTGACCCTCAGTTGACCAACAGTTGACTTTTGACTTCACAGTTGAATTTTGAACTGTACTGAGCCCATTAAGCTTGATCCTTTAAAGAAAACCTCTGAAAATGAAACCCTAGCTCCCAAGAGCTCTACACAACATCCATAAGACCTTCAAACCAAGAATGCATATAAATCCTTGAGGAACCCTACTTTGACTGCTTCAGTAGACCAAAGTTGACCAGAGGTCAAACCCTAATTCAGATGAACTTTGCTAATAAGAAATGAAAATTTGAGGAAAGAAAGATCATGAGGATGGTGATGCACCCTTGATACCTAGATGAATACAGACTTCCTTGAGAGTTGAGAAAAACTCTAGTTGATGCACAATTTCCCTTGTTTTGATTGATCATTCAGATAGAACCCCAAAGTGACTTGGATGATATCCAAGCTTCTTGGAAGACGAACTCTTGGAGCTAATTCTGATTGACATGATGAAATGCAATATGAAATGTTAAATAACCTAAAATGAATGCATGGATGAGGAGGGTAAATTTGAGGTGCTACACACTTCTTGCAATAATCTCAGTTTCTGTGATGAAGAACTCCCCGAGGAGGGTGGAAATCATAATTTGGCTCTACATATCTCGATGAATTGCAAAGATGATGCTCTGTCAAATGTGTTAGTAGACACCGAGTCTTCATTGAATGTAATTCCAAAGTTGACTTTATCCAAGTTATCATATCAAGGAGTGCCTATGAGATATAGTGGTGCGATCGTCAAAGATTTTGACGGATTACGCAAGACTGTAATTGGCGAAGTGGACCTTCTAGTGAAGATAAGTCCGAGTGACTTCCAAATTACTTTTCAAGTAATGGATATCCACCTTTCCTATAGCTTCTTATTGGGAAGGCCATGGATTCATAAGGCAGGAGTCGTTACTTCAACTTTGCATCATAAGCTGAAGTTTGTCAAGAATGGGAAGCTTGTTACTGATGGTGGAGAGAAGGCGTTATTGGTTAGCCACCTATCATCTTTCTCTTATGTTGAAGTTGAGGATGAGGTTGGAACTCCGTTCCAGGCCTTATCTATTGCTTAAGAAAAGAGAGTTGGGGCACCCATGTCCTCATTCAAAGATGCATTAAATATTGTTGAAGAGGGTCAGTCAGATCGGTGGGGGCAGATGGTAGAGGTCTCCGACAACAAGAGTATAGCCGGATTGGGTTTCCAACGAGGTTCACCAGTGGTTGGATCTGAAGATGTACAACTCAGTTTCTGCAACGGATGTTTCATTCATAGTAATGAATAACACTTAGTTGTTGTTCTAGAGGATGATGAAGATGAAGACTACACCAATTTTATGACGCATGGAAAGGCTTGCGACAATTGGACTGCTGTTGATATTCCTGTTATTATGCATCGATCTAAGTAATTGCTTTTATTTGTTTTGTAAATCCTTCTCCTATGCCTAAGGGAGAAGTGAACATTGTTTTGGAATTTTCAAATTTGATCATGAATAAAATATAATTCTATTCATCCACATCTATGATGTTTTGTTTTTACTTTTTGCTTTATTCTGAAAATGGTAATCACAAAAAACATAAATGAACAATAAATTGTCCATCTGCATAATATTTGGTCACATATCACTTCTCTAAAATAAAAAATCAAATCATTATGCAGGTTGGTTTCTAACCCCATTGAATACAATGATCCTTCTCCCTCTCCAAATTTTGAATTCCCTGTGTTTGATGTTGAAGAAGAAAGTGATGAAGAAGTAAGTGATTAATTGTCTCGTTTTCTTGAGCAAGAAGGAAAAGCCATTCAGTCATTCGAAGAGCAGATTGAGTTAGTCAACTTGGGTTCCTAGGATGACGTGAAGGAAGTCAAGATTGGGTCTCAACTATGTCCAGAGGTCAAGAAGGGTTTCGTTGATCTTCTCCGAGAGTATTCAGATGTGTTTGCTTGGTCCTATCAAGACATGCCTGGGTAGGATTCTGAGATTGTGGAGCATAAATTGTCGTTGAAGCCAGAATGCCCGCCAATCAAGCAGAAGTTGAGGATAACTCATCCTGATATGGAAGTAAAGATCAAAGAAGAAGTGCAAAAGCAGATTGACGCCGGTTTCCTTGTTACCGCTGAATATCCGTAATGGGTAGCCAATATTGTACTTATACTGAAGAAGGATGGAAAAGTCTGTATATGAATTGATTATAGAGATTTAAACAAAGCTAGTCCAAAAGATGATTTCCCTCTACCACACATTGATATGTTGGTAGACAATACAACTAAATTCAAAGTCTTTTCGTTTATGGACGGGTTTTGCGGATATAATCAGATCAAGATGGCACCTGAAGATATGGAGAAGACCACATTCATTACACCCTGGGGAACATTCTGTTGTAGAGTGATGCCTTTCGGTTTAAAGAGTGTTGGTGCAACCTACCAGAGAGCAATGACTACTCTTTTTCATGATATGATGCATAAAGAGATTGAAGTCTATGTTGATGATATGATTGCTAAATCCATTGATGAAGAGGAACATGTCGAGCATTTGTTGAAGCTATTCCAGCGTGTGAGGAAGTATAAACTCCGCTTCAATCTGTAAGACCCCAATTTTGTCCCTAAAATCCCTCATGGCATCATATCATAACATTGCATTGCCTCAAGGATCATTGGACACCTTGCTTCCTTCCCTGTGGGTGGGTAATCTTTTTGAGAGTGATTCTTGATCACCAAGCATTGTTTGCATTTGTATATCATTGCTTTTCTTTTTATCACTAACCAAAAGTACAAAAATATGTCATCTAACCTTTGTCTTGCAGATGAAGCATTAACAGGTCAAGGCAATCAAAGGCATTCATTGAGTAATAGATGGTGTCCATTCTTGAGATTTGGACCCCATGATCATTATCAAGAGTTCATATGAATGGTGATGTCATGGTGAAGCAAAATCCCAAGTGGTAGAGGCTTGAATCTCATCAGAACATTGTCAAGTCATCTGAAGACCTAGAAAGTCAACTGCAAGGTCAACTGTGGATTTGGAGGTGGGAAGTGATCAGAAATACTTCATTCATGTTCAAACAAGTCTCATTTGACATTTCAAACACTCACATTGAAGAATTTGAGGTCCAGTCAAAAATTTCCAAAAATAGCAAGTGACCTGTAATTTGAACTTTCCAAAAATGGAAAGATTTTGGACCAACTTCAACTCAAGATTACATCATCAAGAAAGCTTCAAATGAAATTTTGTTGAACATGAAAGTTGTAGATCTTTCTCTCCCATTTCCAAAATCTCCAAGATCATGAATTTCTCATGTGTGGTTAAGGAGATATGATCAAATCATGGCAAAGTATGCATGGGACTTCAAATGGCCATAACTTTTCAACCAAAGCTCCAAAATGAGTGGTTCTTTTTGCAATATTTTCCTCTTGACCTCTAATTTCCAAATCATGCATCACATTACATGAGTTTTCATCACATGATCACTTGTTAATCCATTGGCTTTTTGGAGGGAAATTACAAAGTTTAAAATTGGTGCATGGTTTGAACTTTTGGCCATTACCATTGATTTTAAAATTTGATTTTAAGTGAAAATGAATGAAATTCGTGCACTGTTCACACATGCATTCCATGCATAGAGGTGAAAAATCAATTTGTGCATACACCCTAAAATTTGGTTAATCTCATTAGCATTTGGTTTAAACTTGATTACAGAATCATTAGCATGGCATATATAAGGATAAGCATAACTATTTTCAGCATTAACATTCATTTTTCAGATCTAGATCCAAAATTCTCAAAACTTTTCTCTCAAATTTTTTGCAATTTCTTCAAACAAAAGCATATTCTATTGGTTGATTCTTGCTCCTGAAGTGTTTTTGAGGAGATTTGGACGTGAAATCAAAGGAAACCGTGCCATATTGAAGCACACTCGAAGCTTGAAGCATCCATGGTGATTTCAAATTCTGTTGGATTCGTGTGCAATTGAACTTCAATCTCTCCTCCAATGATCTACACAAGCATCACAGAGAAGCGTTTGATCATTTCAAGTCTTGGATAGCACGAATTCCAGCTTCTGCACTTCAAGAGGTTATAATTCGAACTTCTTATTTTTGAAATCCATGGCCATATTATTATAGATCTAAGCATGCTGATGAATTTGAGCTTTGAATCGTGCATTTTGGTGCTGTTTTGAGCTAGATATGATTGATTAAAGTTTTGATGATGAATTTTCTTTTCTTCGATCCAAGCTTATCTTGATGTTTTTGCATGGATTGTTTGTGGATCTTTGATGTACGTGGAAAATACTGCATGATGTTGTGCTTGATTTTAATTTTTGGACGTGTTTTGAAAAATCTGGAAAATCCAGATGAAGATCATGATGATCTTCATCTTCAACCTTGAATGTTCTTCATTTCCAGATTAGCTACAGAATGGCTTCAATTTTGCTACGAAAATTTGAATTAGCTACGAAATCCTTTGGCACGCTAGGGTTTAGTTAAAACGGTGTCGTTTCAAGGCCCGCGTTACTTTTGAATACGTACTGACTTCGACTCCTGGCTGTGCAATATTTTCAAATGCTTCACTATTTTCTTAATTTCCCTTCATTTTTCATGCTAGCTCCATTTTGTTTTTTTAATTTTTTCTTCAACTTCATAAAATCATAAAAAATAGGAAAATGCATCAATTTGATCCCAATTTTTTGCATCTTGTTCCTCTGTTTGTCTATTTCCTGATGATCATGATTTTACAAGTTGTGCTTGGCTGTATTTTATTTTGTGCTAGAATGATTGATCATATGTCCATTTTTGACTTTGCCTTGCTTATACCTTTGTGAAATGCTTGTTTCTTATCCAATGAATGTGAAATTTTGCATGATGAAACTAGACACATTGCTTGACATTTTGGTGTTGGTTTGGTATTTTTCCTGTGATCCATTGCTGTTTTATGATTGTGCTAACCTTGTGTGACAATTTGTGTTACACCTTTTGATGTTCAACTTGTATGATGAGTTTGCCATGCCAAATGATGTCCAATGCTTCTGATTTTTTGTATGTTGATCATGTTATATGTCTTGAATGTGCTTGATTTTTTCCAGATTTATTTGAATCATTTCTGTTTTGATTTGAATTTTTCATTCATGTTGATCACATATGAGCTTTAAAATTGCCTTTGAATTCATTTGATCATGAAATACTTTTGGTGATTGATTTTGATGTGAGACCTTTTGGAATGTGTCAAGGTGTGATTGAAGTTGATTCATGTTAAATTTCAGCTCCTGTTCTAAATTTTTCTCCATCTTTGACCCTAGGCTTTGGCCTAGTGGTTTGTGGCTTACATTTGAGCTTTGATTTCAGGTTGAACATCCAAGTTGCATAGTTGATGATGCTTCATCATTTGAGTATTGATGTTTGCTTTTGAGTACTAACATTTGTGTGTTTTGTAGGTTGATGTTAACTTATTTGAGTTTGCCTTTTGGCTTACACCTTTTGTACATTGGGATTGTCTGTTGCTTATTGACTGTTGTCTGTTTGTCTGAGTATTGTACTGATTTGTTTAGTGTTTCCACAGGTACCTAAGTTGCTTTAAGTTCATTGTAAACTTTGCTTTGCTTGGTTGCTTAACCACTTAGGTATAATTTCTAATCTTCATGTAGTATGGAAGACCTACTGTTATTGGTAGGAACCTGTCTGAAGCCCTCCTTAAGAGGCAATGTTTGTGCTTGTTTAACTTTGTGCCAAGCAGGAAAAGTCCTCTTATGAGGCAATTGGCAGATAAAAGAGATGTGTAATCCATCTCCTGCTACTCAGTGTGTTATTCACCTTGCACACACAATGTGTTGATGCATTGTGAATAATAACCCAAGATCTTATAGAGTCAATCATTTGTGGAGAAGAGTTCCAACTTTCTGAACTCCCACACTTTCCATTGATCAAAGCTCTCCCTGACCAGGGATAAGAGCTATGAGGCACACCCCTCATCTCCATTTCATCTGCTTCACCCTAACTCTCAATGTTAGGGTTAAGAGCTCAAAATACCCTATTCCAGTTGGCTGTAAAGCCTAACCTTGCTTGAGCCTAATTGATTGTATATAGTGTGTGCTAATTGACTTGTGTGTTTGCTTACTTGATTCATCTGTGCATATTTGCTTGAGTGTGCCTTTGTGCATTTGTCATCATTACTTGTATATCATTTCATAATCATTGTTCATATCTTTGTGACACTTTGTTTGTCCATTGAGGAGTCAATTGTAAGTCCAGTTATTGGCAGTTGTTTCCTATGATCTGGTGGGATTTGGAACTAAGACCATTCATTGGCATTCCTTTCCTTGGAGTCGAGTGTAAGACCATTTATTGGCAACTTGTTTCCTTTTTGCTTATTGCATTTGTTTTGTTTTGTGAGGAGTCAATTGTAAGTCCATTTATTGGCAGTTGTTTCCTGTGATCATTCCCTGGAGATTGGTGTAAGTCCATTGATTGGCATCTAGTATCCATGTTTCTTTTTGTTTTGGGAGATTGGTGTAAGTCCATTGATTGGCATCTGGTATCCATGTTTCTTTTTGCTTTGGGAGATTGGTATAAGTCCATTGATTGACATCCGGCATCCATTTTGTTTTAGGAGATTGGTATAAGTCCATTGATTGGCATCCGGTATCCATTTACATTGTTTATCTGTTATTTGCATCGTTGCCTATTCCAAAGGAATCACTTGAATCATCTACATATGATCTCAAGAGGTGAACATCTAAGAAGTTTTACCTCCTCACCCTCCCACCTTTTGTTTCTTTGAACCTCCATTTGCATGTTAACCCAATCTTGAAACCATTGTGCAAACATTTTCATCTTCTTTTCAAATTAGAAACCTAGGCCTTATGCCTCTGATTTTTCAAACTTCATTTTCATAATACTTCTTTTGAATTGAATTCTAATCATATCTTGACCATCTTTTGTGAATAATCCTAATTGGTTAATTTCACTCACTCAATTGTTTTGTGGCTTTGTCCATTCATGATAAGTTTTCATACATTAGCCATAGGTTTGATTTATCCTAGTTGGTTGATGTTAATCTCACCTTTTGTCCTTAGTGATTGAATTGTAAGACTTCCTTGCTTATTATAGGGTTAACCCCTCACTAGCAAGTTGAAGCTTTTCTCACATGGTGGACTTGTTGTTTGTATAAGGTTGAGTTTTCTCCCGTGGATAACGAAAGACCTTAGGGCTTTTGTTTTAAAATGAATCCACTCATATTTTGGAAATCTTTTAGCCGAACTACGGCGTTTTGATCCTTACCTTCCATGGAAAGGTACGTAGGCAACGAGTTCATCCGTTCAAACACAAAAGTAATAACTTATATATTCTTTTTCTCATCCCTTCAATCCATGTTTGCACAATAAATATTTCATAAACAAATAACATTTCGTACAACAAGTTGTGAAAAAGGCTCCCTAGGAGTACCTAGGACGTTTTGGGTGCCTAACACCTTCCCATTGCGTAATTAACCCCTTACCCAGATCTCTGATATTTTCATTAGTTTTCTATGTGTAAAACTTCTTAGGCTTTTGTTCGCTTTTTAGCCATTCCTTTGGATAAATAAAAGTGCGGTGGTGACTCGATTCTTTGTATGCTTTGCTTTTGGTTTAATCAATAAATCATAAAGTGACGAATACACCGCTACACAATCCCAATAAATGCACTTTTGGTGTTCGTTCTGGTAAATGGTTGGGCTCTATTGTCATCGAGAAATGTATTGAAGTTGATCCTGCCAAGGTCAAAGTAATACAAGAGATGCCTGCGCCCAAAACTGAGAAGCAAGTCAGAGGTTTTCTCGGCTTCTTGAATTATATCTCAAGATTTATTTCACACATGACTGCCACATGTGCGCCTATATTCAAGCTCTTCGGAAAGATTAGTCTTGTGATTGGACCAAAGACTGCCAGAAAGCTTTTCATAGTATCAAAGAGTATCTTTTTGAACCTCCGATTCTGTCTCCGCCTGTGGAAGGAAGACCATTGATCATGTATTTGACTGTGCTTGAAGAGAGTATGGGTTGTGTTTTAGGTCAGCAAGATGAGACTGGAAAGAAAGAGTTTGTTATTTTCTACCTCAGTAAGAAGTTCACCGACTGTGAGATTTAGTATTCTATGCTTGAAAAGACTTGTTGTGCATTGGCTTGGGCTGCTAAGCGTCTGCGTCAGTATATGTTGAATCATACCACTTGGTTGATATCCAAAATGGATCCCATCAAGTATATATTTGAGAAGCCTACTTTAACTGGGAGGATTTCCCGTTGGCAGATGTTGTTATCAGAGTATGACATCGAATACCGATCTCAGAAGGCAATTAAAGGTAGTGTCTTGGCTGACCATTTGGCTCACCAACCGATTGAAGATTATCAGTCAGTGCAGTATGATTTTCCTGATGAAGAGATCTTGTACTTGAAAATGAAAGATTGTGATGAACCATTGCTTAAAGAAGGGCCAAAACCTAGTTCCCGTTGGGGCATGGTATTTGATGGAGTTGTTAATTAGTATGGTAATGGCATTGGGGCAGTAATTATTACTCCTCAAGGCATGCATTTTTCATTTACAGCCAGATTGACTTTCAAGTGTACAAATAATATGGATGAATATGAAGCTTCAATTATGGGGCTTGAAGAGGCCATTGATCTCAGAATCAAATATTTGGACGTCTATGGAGATTCAACTTTGGTGGTGAATCAAATCAAAGGTGAATGTGAGACGAATCAACCCGATTTGATACCATATAGAGATTATGCGAGGTGGATTTCAACCTTCTTTACAAAGGTTGAGTTTCATCATATCCCTCGAGATGAAAGCCGGTTGGCAGATGCTCTTGCAACTTTAGCTTCGATGATTGTAGTGAAATATTGGAATGAGGTTCCCAATTTGACTGTGATGCGTCTTGATAGGCCAACTCATGTGTTTGCTATTGAAGAGATCAAAGATGAGAAGCCGTGATATTATGACATCAAGTGTTTCCTCCAAAGACATATTTACCCGTCTAGGGCATCTTTGAAAGATAAGAAGACTTTGAGAAGATTAGCCGGAAATTTCTACCTGAATGGTGATGTGTTATATAAAAGGAACTTCAATATGGTTCTGCTCAGATGCGTGGATGGACACGAAGCAGACTTGTTGATGGCTAAAGTCCTTGAAGGTTCCTTTGGTACTCATTCCAATGGACATGCAATGGCTAAGAAGATGTTGCGAGCTGGTTACTATTGGCTGACAATGGAATCTGAATATTGTAAGTTTGTGAAGACATTCCACAAGTGTCAAATATATGGAGATAAGATTCATGTTCCTCTAACACTATTGAACGTCATTTCCTCCCCCATGGCCCTTCTACATGTGGGGAATTGATATGATTGGCATAATTGAGCCCAAGGCGTCGAATGGACATCGTTTCATTTTGGTGGATATTGATTACTTCACATAGTGGGTTGAAGCGGCATCATATGCAAATGTAACCAAGCAAGTTGTTGTGAGGTTTATCAAGAACCAGATTATATGCCGGTATGGTGTGCCAAGTAAGATAATTACTAATAATGGATCGAACTTGAATAAAAATATGGTGGAAGCTCTTTGCAAGGACTTCAAGATTGCACATCATAATTCTTCTCCCTACAGACCTAAGATGAATGGGGTTGTTGAAGCTGCAAATAAGAACATCAAGAAGATTATTCAGAAAATAGTTGTAACGTATAAAGATTGGCATGAGATGCTCCCATTTGCTTTGCACGGGTATCGTACATCCATCCGCACTTCAACAGGGGCAACCCCTTTCTCTCTTGTATATGGCATGGAAGTTGTCCTCCCGGTAGAGGTTGATATCCCATCATTGCGTGTGCTGATGGAAGCCAAGTTGACTGAGGCTGAATGGTGTCAGACTAGGTATGATTAGTTGAATTTGATTGAAGAGAAAAGATTGACTGCCATGTGTCATGGTCAATTATATCAGCAGAGGATGAAGAAAGCTTTTGACAAAAAGGTTAGACCTTGCGTGTTCAGAGAAGGTGACCTTGTGCTCAAGAAGATCTTATCCTTCAAACCATATTCCAGGGGAAAATGGACTCCTAATTATGAAGGCCCATATGTTGTTAAGAGAGCCTTTTCAGGCGGTGCTTTGATTCTTACAACTATGGATGGTGAAGAGTTCACTCGTCTTGTGAACGCAGATGCAGTCAAGAAATAATTCTCCTAAAAATAAAAGAATAGCTCGCTAATTTGAAAACCCGAAAGGGCGTTCCAGGCAAAAATTAGAGACATAAAACAAAAAAGATTATCCCGATAAATTGAGTACCCCACCTTGGGGAAATTTATGCAAAAATTAGGGATTATGGCAAGTAATTGCATCCTGCTGATCTTCAGATTTGAAGGCGTTCTTGAGCATAAATGTCGGTCTTGATTTATCATCCCCAGTAGCGGTCAAGATCACAGTGGATATCAGGAGTTGGTAGAAGGATTAGTGATCATTGTATTCAATGTACCCCCTTTTCCATGTAAATTACCATTTTCAACTTTGTAAAGATCTATGGAGTCTTATTATTTACAAACTACCATTCTGTATTAAATAAAGTTGAGCTTTTATTCAATTGTTTCTACTCTTATTTTAATTCGGCCAAATAGTTTTAAATTTTATCATGATCATTTTGAAAATTAAAGTTTTAATCAAAATCATATTTTCTTAAACATATAAAAGAATTAATTTTAAGCAATCGATTTCATTTAAAAGGAGTATCAACAATGGTTCGAAAGCAGTAAGCCCTAAGTGTGGAGCATTATTGGTTCTCCCCAAGGAGTAGGTGTAATTTCTCTTTCATCCCCGGCAGCAGTGTTCAACACCCGATGTTTGTTGATTTCTCCAGGCGGTTAATTCTCCGTTGTCCCGAACTAAGTTGGTGTTTATTCCCCAGCCGATTTTATACTTGTTCTCTAACGGAATGCAGCAGTTCGCATGGTTCCAGCAGGACTTTGGTTTCCCCGCTAGTCGCAATCAGATTCGCTCCTAGTCAGAGTTTCCTCCTGGTTTCTGAACAACTATTTGCGTTTATCCCCTGCAGGTTTGTCTCCCATTTGATATGGTGTTGACCTAAAATTCCCCACAGAATTGGTAACACTTTCCTCAGTAGATCTCCTCCTTCCCCAACTAGGGTTGAGCCTTTGGGATGTTGATCTCTCTGTTCTGCAACAGTCGTTTCCATCTTGTGTGGATTGGCTAAGAATTGTATCGATGATTTAAGTCTGCGACATCTTTGTATCCTTTGAGATCGTTTTGTCAGCATAATCACATATACATACACATATATGCATTCATATAACTTCATTTTTGCACTTGTTAATTCATTCTTGTAATTCTTATTCTCTGTTATGATGGTACTTTATCCCAGAACAGATTTAGTGTGTTTGTCCTCCTTCAATTGTAGAGTGTCGGCCCCCTAAGCAGAAAGACTTTAACCTTTCTCTCTTCCACACTGAGTTATTTCCTCGTGGATGATTATTATTTCAGTTTCCTCCCCAGTTGAGTATTTGGATGGAACCACTCCTCTTGAGCTACATCCTCATTGGGTTGAGTCTTGATTGACCATTTCTTTCTAGATCTTACCTAGATAGATGCTTTTGGTCCCCTAAGAGTTTATTACCCAGTAACTGGAAGTATCCCTCTTAGTTGGCAATTTGTTACTTCTTGCCCAATACCCGACAAAAGTAACTCCTTTTATCCCCAGCGAATTTGTTTTCACGTTTCCCCAAGAAGTATATCCTTGATATGTTCATCCTAATCGGTGACAGATATTTTCTTCCCCTGCTTTGAGTTTATCCTTGATATGTTCATCCTAACCGGTGACAGATATTCTCATCTTTGGTATTCTACACAGTAAAAAGGTAGTTGTAATCCCTATTTTGTTTCCCAGAGAGTTAATCCCTGATATGTTCATCCTAACCGATGACGAGTTTTCTCCTCTTTGCGGTTTTCTGCCCAGTAACCGGCAGTTGTAAATCCTGCTTTTTCTCCCCTCAGAGTCTATCCTTGATATTTTCATCCTAACGGGTGGCGGATATTCTCTTTAATGGTATTCTATCCAGTATCCGATAGATGTAATTCCTATTCTTGTTGTTCAGGTGGTTTATCCTTGATATGCTCATCCTAACCGATGATGGGTATCTTCCTCAACATCCCCAGGTGTAGCGGGGTATTCGTTACCTTTAGATTTATTGACTAAATCAAAAGTAAATTATACAATTCGAGTCGCCACCGCACTTCTATTTATCCAAAGGAAAGGTTAGAAAGCGAACAAAAACCGAGAAGTTTTATCAAATCAAAAACTAATAAAAATGTTAGAGATCTTGGTAAGGGGGTTGGTTATGCAATGGGAAGGTTTTAAGCACCCAAAACATCCTTAGTACTCTAAGGGAGCCCTTTTTGCAAATGTTGTATGGTAGGTTGGTATTTGTGAAAATATTTGTGCAAACATGATTGGGGAGATGAGAAAAGAATATACAAATTATTTACAATTTTGTTGTTTGAATGGATAAACCCATTGCCTACGTACCATCACAAAGGTAGGATCAAAACCTCGTAGTTTGAGGTAAAAATCTCAAAAGAAGTTGGTGAATTGATTTGACAAAAGCCTTAAGGTCTTTTGTTATCAAAGGGAGAAAACTTAAACTAAACCAACAATCCACCATGTGAGGAGAGCTTCAACATACTAGTGAGGGATCCACCCTATAATAAGCATGGAAGACTTATAGTCCAATCACTAAGGATAAGGTGAGGTTTACATTAACCACTATGATAACTCAAACCTATGGCTAATGTTTATAAAAAAGATTTTAACAAAGGTGTCCATTGGAACCACAAAAACACACTTGAGTGGATTGTATTTACAAATTAGAAGTATTCACAAAATGAAGCCAAAGTTGACTTAAGATTCAATTCCAAATAAGTATTAATGAAAAGAGTTTGAAAAATCAAAGGCATAAGGCCTAGGTTTCTAATTTTGAAAACAATGTCAATGTTTGCACAAAATGAGTTTGGCTTGGGTTAGAGTGGAGAGAAGAAGATAAGGGCTAGTCCTAAACATGCAAAGATGAGAGAAGAGAATAAAAACCTTGGAGTTCCTTTCTTGAGATCATAAAGATGATTCAAGATGCTCCTTTCCTTTGGACTTAGCATGCAACAAACAATTAACTCAAGCAATCAAGCAAAAATTCAATCAAGCTCCTAGGATCTCCAATTGGCTTGTCTTTCTCTTGACTTGGATGTTCATGGCAATGGTCCTTCTAACTAGCTCAAGTTTGGAATCCCTATCACACAAGAACAAACAATCAAAAAGTTCACAATGCAATAAGAGGAATGGAAAAAGAGAGAGTTTAGATTAAGGGTCCTTTCAAGTCAACTTCAAGATTAAGCATTCTAAAGGCATGAGGCCTAGTTTCTCTTCAACAATTTTAGCATTCTAAAGACATGAGGCCTAGTTGCTCTTGAACTCCATTAAGCATAGGTAAAGTCCTAAATCTAAGTCCTTTCTCCTTTTTGCATTGGGTTCACACAAATAAAGACAAAACAAGCACAAAGCAACAATATTTTTACACAATAATGTGCTCAAGTGAGCAAAAGGAAAATGGCATAAACATAAACACGAGCTCAAGTGAGCAAAGGAAAAAAGGCAATATGAATAAATAAGCAAGAAATTAAATTGCATTAAAGTAAATTGCAAGAATTAAATGCTTGAATTAAAAGTTAGTAATTAGTAGTTAGTGTTAGTGTGCCATAAGGCAATTTAGCGCTATGTTAAGCAATCGTAAGTGGACTAATGTAGTAGTCACACCTATCTGAGATCGGTCAATAAAACTATAGGAAAATAAACACAAGTTAGAGATCATGACTAGTAAGCCAAGCTCCTACAACTTGCCATGCCAAAAGAAAAGAAGAATGACCTTGTATGGATTTCAGGTTCTTTGCTTGACCAAGAAGTAACCTATCTTGGACACAAAGCAATTCACTTGATCTTTGATCAAGTTGAATTTGATTTGGATCAAATAAGGTTAAGCCCCTCATATGTCAAGGCTAACCACAAATCATTAACTCATTGGTCAAAAGAAAAAGAAAAAGATGAAGATGGAAATGAAATGGATCAAAATGAAAATTCAAATGATATAACTAAAGCATAATGATCAAATGTGAATGGAATCAACATCAATCAATGGTAAATAGAAGTGAAATGAAGATTAGAAGTCAAGAAATGTCAAACATATTTTTGGTATTTTTTGGAATTAAAATAATACATAAAATAAAATGAACAAATTAAGGTCAAACTTCAAATCCAATTCAAATCAACTTGGATAAGTCCAATTGGATCATCATAAGTCTAACATGGTCAAACTAGGTTTGACAAATTCTCTCAACATTTTTTGAAAATAGAAACTATTTTTAAACAACTAAAAATGAAGAAAAATAACACAAATGGACTAAAATCTCAAATAAATCTCAAATGAATCTCAAATCAATTGAGAAATTGATGAGAATATTTTTCATAGATTTATCATCATCCACATGTATTAAGAAAATATTTTTGGCATTTTTAAATATCTAAAAGTATTTAAAATGAATTAAAAACAATTAAAAACAAAATAATTCACAAAAAATATTAAATGGAATCACAAAAATAATTAAAAATCAGATTATGAAACTAGAATTTAAAAGAAATTTTTTGCAATTGGTCCCATATTTTTGTGATTCCAAATAAAGGAGTTATGAATTTTTGAAAATAAAAAGAATTTAAGAAAATCAAACAGAAATTAATAAAAGCTGGAAAATCCACAGCGCTTGGATCAGGATTCATTAATTGACGTGGCTGATCCAAGGGACATGAGGCGCGCGCGCATGGTGATCATGAGTCAACAGCATCACACCACGCATTAAAAAGAGTCAAACAAAAGCATGGCCAGGATTAGATCATAGCACTTGGATCCAATGGCCAAAGAGCTTCCACGTAAGGGACGGTGGTGGAAACCACCGTCTTCTCCAACGAGCTCACTAAATCCGGCCACCAGTTGTAGGTTTTGCAACCTCAACCAAATCACACAATCCTTATACCAAATTAAAGCTAGGGTGTTGTACATCATCCCTGTAACCTTGGATTGTTCTCTAGATCTCTATGGAAAGAGAAATTAGAGATGGAAAATCCAGGTACTTGATCTGCAGTGCATCAAATCATGAAATTAAAGCCATCATTGGCTTGCCTCTCACACGAGGACTTCAGAAAACCAAACCAACACAAGCAATGCACAATATATAGTGAGAATCGAAGCAAAACAGTTGAGCTGCAAACCTTTGAAGTGCAACTTTGATGAACACGATCCACTCCAATTCTTGATTGCAGCTTGATCTTGAGGTGTGGTATGAGTGCAAGGCTTAGGAATTAGTGTTGAAAATCAACTGATGTTGTTGAAAATCAAATTTGAAAAAAGAGAAATGAAAATTCAAATTCCTTTGGTGAGAGGTTAGGATTAAATTCTAGCAGGGTTTCAGGCGCCTTCAGGTTGATTATTCAATGAAGCAATGCATCTATTTATAGCTAAAATCCAAAGCAAGGTGGAAAGGAACTTGTGTGCATGCTCATCGGGTCCTCCATGCATGGGCATGTACAGGCGCATGTGAGGCCCAAAAGCTGATGCAAATGAATTCTGAACACAAACAAAGTTGAATTGGAAGTGTAAATTGAATGGCATTTGCTTGTGTATCAAGATTTCATGTGAATTCCATAAATGATCACAAAAGTTCCCCTCTTTGAAAGTCCCATTTGGAAAATCCAAACATAGGCATGTGAGTAATGGTTGGAAAGGTCTTGGCATAAGGAACAAAATCTATGTTGGACAAAAATCCATTTGGAGCTTGGAAATTTATGAAAACTGGCCATGAAGTTCAAGGTACAAAACATGTATTTGAAAAAATTGCCAAAAAGGAACAACTTCAAGCCCTTATGGTTCAATGATTCAAGCATAAAATGGAAACCCCTCCAACATCAAAGTTGTATATCTTTTCAAGACAACAAATTTGGACTTAAATTTTGCATCATTTGGATTTTTAATGAGAAAGTTATGGGCACTTGAAGTTGGACTTTTTCAAGATTCAATGGCTTTGGTCCAAAGTGACCTATAATGTTTTGTATTATCACATGTGTTTCTTTTAGGATTATGAAATTTTTTCCAACATAACAATTGAATTAGGCATCTTAAAATTTCCAATTCACTTGGTCTCACCTAAAAATCATAAAAGATGAAGGAGTTAGGTCCTTGGGAAGTTGACCCAAAATTAGGGTTTCAGTCAAAATGACCTATAATGTTTTGAAATTAATGATGACCTTACAAGTTTCAAATGGATTTTTTATGAACATGAAATTTGTTCATATGGTTCTTAAGAACATTTTTCTCTTGGGGTCATCTTCATTTGACAAACACATCAAAAGTTAGGTCTCACTAAATTTCAAAATAGTTAGATGATTTGACTGATCAACTTCTCAAGTCCAAACTTCAAATCTTGATGAATGAATGATTGAGGATACTCACATAGGCTCATATATGCATAAAATTATGAATTAAATAACTTCCCTTTATTGAATTTGATCATAGGTTGAGGTTACTTCATGAGCAAGGCACTGTCAATGCACAGTTGAATTAGGGTTTCCTTGGGAAACAATCCTCAAGCCCTTTGATTTATCTTGATCAAATTGAAAAATTGAGATACTTGGGAGACATATATGACGATTGAGAGCTTTGGGGACCATTGTCATGCTTGCTTTCATCTTCATCTGGCCATTTCATTGAGCATAAGGGCCTCCTAGGAGCCTTGGATCACATGACTGCTTAAGCTTCAAAATAAAAGATGTTAGTGACATATTTTTGTGCTTTTGGTTAGTAAACAAAATAATAAAAGCAATAATATACAATTCAAGCATGCTTGGTGGTCTCAAACCAACTCACACAAGTCCCAACCCAAGGGTTAAGGAGCCAAGATGCTATGATCCTTGAGGCAAATGCAATGAGCAATGATATGATGCCACGAGGGATCTTAGGGTCAAAATTAGGGTCTTACACCAGGAAAGTCTATCCTTGATATGTTCATCTTAAACGAAGACGGATTTTCTTTCCTTTGAGTTTATCCTTGATATGTTCACTTTAACCCGTGATGGATATTCTCTCCCTTTGGTCTTCTGCGCAGTAACCGGTAGTTGTAAATCATATTTTCAGCTTTTCCCTATCAAGTCTGTTCTTACCTAGTAACCAGTAATGAATTCACCTCCTGGAGACCCTTAGTGAGTCATCCTTGATATGTTTACCCTAACCAGTAACAGATGTCCTCTCTGACAGGTTTTTATTATCCCTAGCAGGTAGTGGATAATATATTTTTGCTCATCCTGTGATGAAGTTTATTCCTTCCACAGTTGAGTTGAGTGTGTATTTCCTTAGTGAAATCGTTTTTCCTGCATGGTTTGAGTATTTCAGTTTTATTTTGATCCACATGTTCCCTTGCAGATGTTCCTTTTGTTTCCCGGCTGATCCTTTCCATTTTCATGGAATTCCTCTAGTCCCCCATCAGCGTTTAAGTCGTAGCCTGGCCTACGCATAACCCTTTATGCCCTAGAGTCTCTGTCTCCCCAGTGAGTTTTTCCTTAAGGAATGCATAACACTCCTGCGGACTTTCGGTCTCTCTGATTTCTTTTCCTTTGTGGCAATATTTTCCCATATAGATTTATTTTTACATTCATATCATATGCATCATGAGGTATCTTAGGGACCAATTTTTTTTCTATATGTTGTTATTTAAGCCCATTCTATTGAGTCGATACGAAGATTTTAACCTTCTCATCCTCAGTTAGAATGTCCTTAAATAGGGGCAGTTGTAATACCCCAATTTTGACCCTAAGATCCCTCATGCTATTCACATCATATGCATTGGCATTGGGATCATACCTTGGCATCCTCCTTACCCCTTACTCATTGGGTTTGTTTTGGGAGAGATCACCAAGCATCATTGCACTTATCTATTTCTTTTGTAGGTAAGGCTCTTAATCACCTTTGATCTATCAAGTTCACATCTAGGGTTTAAGATCCTCATTGCTAAGAGCTCAACCAAGGAAGGATCCACAATGGATTTAGACATCATTCATGAGTCCCCATGAGCTTCATATGTTATTTTGATTATCAAATCATCCAGAGTTTGGAGTTGATTTGCCTTGGAAACCCTAGTTCATCTAGGTGTCTTGTGTAACTTCTTCAACAAGCTTCTTCACCAATTGATCAAATATTTCAAGGGGTATCTCAAATTTCCTCATCTTATGAATATATCATCTCCCATGAGTCCCAACAGTCAATATAGTTGTAAGTTAGCAAGGTGGTTCATGGTGGCTGACTAGAGGAATTCACCTAATCAAAACTGGGGTTCCCTAGACCCTATCTCATATGATTTTCATCATATGAAAATGATTCCAAGATTAAGGTTACTCTAAATGACATTCCAAGCAACTTTCATGTTGAGGTCTAGAGTTAGTTTTTCTTGGAAAGTCATTTTTTATGTTGAAAGATTATAGGTTATTTTGTCTAAACCCTAATTTGAAAGTCAACTTCCCAAGGACATAACATTCTCAATTGTTATGAGATGAAAGATTTCCAAGTTTTAAAATCAAATTCAGGGTGTCTAATTCAAATTTTATGTTTGGAGGAAGAGCTAAATCAACTTTTATGAGCATGTGATATGAGGATACATTATAGGTCATTTTGGACCAATACCATTGAACAATTGATTTTCCTCAACTTCAAAAATGCATAACTCATTCATCCCAAATCAAAATGAGGTCAAATATGTGACCATTTTTAAGGTTTTTGAAAGGTCTACAACTTTTATGAAGACACTTTTCTCATTTGAAGCTCACATAGAAAGTTAGCCAAGGTGGAATAATTAAACATATGGCTTAACACTTAGAAAATATTTTGACATGTTGAAATTTCCAAACTTTCACCTCAAAATTTATCATGATACAAGCTCCAAATGGAAAAGTATTCAACATAAGAGTTGTTCCTCTTGATCTAACCTTTGCAAAGAGTCCAAACTCGTCCATTTTGGATAAGGTTTGAGGGGTTTGCGCATGGCCTGAAAATGGTTGTATCAGTTGGCGAGAAGCATTCTTCAAACATCAATACACTTTTGCCTTGCATCACAATCCACATTCAGACTCAATCTCACTTGCATTTGGACCTAATTGAGTTGCTTCATGGGCCTGTACATACCCATGCAAGCGTGCACTCCACATTACCAAATTCGGAAGAATGTTCAAAGGTGCAAATATCACTTGCATTTGCTATAAATAGAGGTCCATTGCATCAGTTTTGGGGACCCTTGCGCGCCATCTTTGCCTCCCACATTTGAAACCCTCACCATTGAAAGTAAAACCTGAGAAATTTCACTTGAAATTTGAGTTTGAATCTCACTGTTTGGAGATTCAAAAACTCCAGGATTCAAAGCCTTGTACCAATCCTAATCTACTTCTGCAAGCTTCTTGAACAAGATCAAACACAAATTGAAGCAAGAGAGATCAAGTTCTGCACAACATTGAAGGTATTTTTCCATATTTTTCTTCTCTTTGATTCTCTCTCAATTCTCATCAATTCTCTTGGATCCTTGGTTGTCTGAAGTCCTACCAATGTAGGCAAGAAGATTGAGTTGCTTTGAGGTCAAATTGAAGCAACTCAGTTCATGTACCTCAAATTTCAACTCCATGTATCTCTCAATATACTTGGAGTTAGGTTGAATTGAGGTCATATTCGTGATCTACGCCATTTTTTATTTAAGCTCATGTCCTCTTTTTTCATTTATGTGATAGTGATGAGAGAACCAGTCCGGCCAGGGTCATCGGAGAAGATGACCGGTGGTTTGCTCCAGCGATGTGCTGGATGAGTTCTGAGCCACATGATCAAGCCAATGTCTTTTAATCATGAGCGCTCTTTTTTATTACCAGTTGTGTGGTGCGCTGACTAGTATGCACCATGGAACGTGCGTTTTCATCCATTTCATCTGCCACCTCAATTAATGAGAGAGATCAAGTGGTCCTCGTTTTTCTGATTTAATTGATTTTCATTTTATTTCTTTTATTTTCATTAATTCATATTAAACTTAATATTCATCCAAAAAATATGAGAGTTTCTCCAAAAAAATTTAAATAAAATCCTCTTTCATTTTCTGAATTAAAACTATTTTTTGGATCATTATTAATATTTTTCATGATTTAATTGATTTTATGAATATTTTTAATTATTCTGATTTTTTTTCTCCAAGGTCCTTTAATGCATATTTTTATTATTTTTAATTGTTTAAATGCCAAATTAATTTTGTAGAGCCATTTTATTTGACTTTGTGAGTTTGACTTACGTTGTTGGGCATTGGTCAAGGTTGATTTGACTTAGCTAGGTTAAGCTCATTGGACTTAGGGGATTGATGGAATGTACATTCCATCTCCCAAAATGAATGAATGATCTTAATTTGGTAAAAGTCCTCCTTTGACCAATTTTTGATTGATCCATTCCCCTCCCTCTTCATCTCATTCCCCTTCTTTATTCATTCATGTCATGGACCTATGATATCTCAAATATCCTAATGCTAGTTGATTGCAAAATCAACATGAGTATGAATGAGATTAGGTCCACCATTTTGCATATTCTTTTTGTGTGTGGTATGTTTCATGAGCATAATCCATTATACTATATCTCTAAAATGCATTAACACCAAAATTCTATTGGCAGATCTCAAATAGTTGTGACTTCTACATAGGTCCAATTACGATTGCTTAACATAGCGCTAAATTTTGACACAAAAAAAGGCATAGCATTCTAGTTAGTGAGATTGTAAGTCTCTCCCTTTCATGGTATTGTGTGGAAACTTGGCCTTTTTTCCTTCCTTTGGAAGATGTCTTGGTTCAAGGATCCATGCTTGTAATAAGTGGGTTGAGTGTTCTCCAAAGAATGACTTAAACAAAAGAAAAGCAAAAGCAACACTAAACTCTAAGTCACTAACAACTAACATTTAATTTCAAGTCATTTACTTTTAATGCACTTTAACTCTTAAGCCTTATTCATTTGCCATTATTCATACCATTCAAGTTGTTTACTTTAATGTCATTTTCACTTTGTCCATTTGGACCATATTTTGTGATATATTTTGAAGCTGTTATTTTGAACCTGTGACTTATGCCATCTTTGAATTTATCAGACACATGGGAAATTTTGAAGAAGATCATGGAGTTGCTAAGCTTGGATGTGGCTATTTTTATTTGATGCCTTGCTCTTCAACTTGGTACTTGTTTATTGTTTTTTGCTTGATTCAAAAGTCCAAGGGAAATTTGGGTTTCTATATGACATTCTTTCCTATTGGATTGCATCCCATTGGTCAGATCTTTTCAACTCTCAACTTTTAAATTTATGCTTAGGATTAGTCTCTTCATCTCCTCCCCACTTCTTTAATTTCAAAATCTCTCCCCCTTTTTAAAGAAAATCTTCTTTGCTTGTGTTTGTTGATTTCTAAACTTTGACCATATTGCAAATTAGAAACTTTGGCCTTATGCCATTGCATTTTTCAAACTCCTTTTCTTAATCAAACTTGTAAATAAACTTAACTATACTTGACTTAAAATTTCAAAAGCCAAGAAGAACTAACACTCATTCAAACCATTTTTTGGCCCTTGTGTCTTTTAAACTTAAATTTTTGTTAAAAGCAGTGCACTCACTTTGAAATTGATACCACGAACTACGAGGTTTTGATCCCTCATTTTTATGTTCGTACGTAGGCAGAAGTCCGATAGTCTTGTCAAACACAAAAATATAATTAATGAATTATTTTCTCATCCCCACACTCTTTTTATTTGCAAACATCATTTGTACAAAAACACATATGCACACAAGAAAGGGCTCCCTAGGAGTACCTAGGACACTTTGGGTACTAACACCTTCCCTCTGTGTAACCAACCCCCTTACCTGTAATCTCTGACATTTTATTAGTTTTGATTTGAAAACTTCTTATGTTTTCGTGTTTTGTTCGTAGTTTTCCCTTTTCCCTTGGAAACAATAAAAGCGCGGTGGCGACTCTGGTTTTGTTGACGTCTAGCTTATTCATAGCTTGATGGTCATGAATTTACCGCTATAGCATGGCAATCGAGCTAGAGGGTTGAGCATCAATCGACACTTGGCGAAGCTTCTGCAGGCTTCTCAAAATCTTTGCTGGATTTTTTTGTTTCAGAGAGAGAATCTCCTCCGGATTAAGAGAATTGTTGGAACTTTTATTTTGGACAAGGGGGCGCCTATCTTAGAGGCTAGGGAGTTGATTTTCCTTTATTAGTCGAATAATTCTCACCGCCAACAGCAGTTGAAGGACCATGAATATGATACGTGTCAGGATCCTTATTTCCTTCAGTCGACACACTTTGAAACTCATCTTGCCTTTGGGGGCTCAAGGGATCAGTAGTCTCTATTAGATCCACAATTATGGCTACATCATCAACATTTGCAATACAAGTCGACTTAGCCGGAGAACCCTGAGGAAAAAATGCAGAATTAGTATCAAGGGATAATTCCACAAAAATTAGATGAGGAGAAGTGTCAAATACCTTAGGAGTTGGAGGTTTGGGAGAAGAAGTTGGAGTAGGCTCTTCATGGTCAATAGGTTTAAAAATCTCAGAGAGACTATCGAGAGTAGAAGTCCCTGCAATGCTCGAAAAAACGGCTTTCTGAGCGTGTTTTTTGGCTGAAACCTTTTTCTTCTTTTTAAGAGGGGTGGCTAGAGTCGAGGGTGGAACTGTCGAATAAGGTAGTATGTGAGAATATGTGCTGGTATCAGAACCCTCACCTTCAGCAACTGATGCTTTTGGTTTTTTAGGGGGCTTATTTGGGGCTGATGTAGATGAGACACGTTTCTGACCCTAGAAAGAAAATTCACCAAATAGTCAGTTTGTTTTCCTAACGTATAAAATAAAATACAGGAAAATAGTGGTTACCTTTTTAGGAGGAGTCTCAACATCGTCAATGATTCGGGCATCCTCAATAGGAGCAGTTGGGGTGGGTTTGTCAGTCAATGGTTCGCCACCTAAGACGGAAAAGGCATAAACTAGTTTCTGCAGAAATATTGAGTTAGAGAAGTATTTACATTGATATTCATTCCAACACTCGTCGAAGTATTCAGCGGTGAAGAAGGAATGTTGGAATTTGAATACAGGAATTTCAAGTTGTTGAGTTTTCTTATGGAACTTTAGGCAACCCACGTGGTCGTCGGCGTTCAATTGTCGACCAATCCACACGATGTTGAAAGAATGAGACACCAAAGATTTTGGTAGCATTTGGCTTAGAACGAATTGTCTATCCACCAGGTTAGGTTGGTAATTCATGAACCCATACCCTTTCGTCCTTGTCTCGATCCTGAGTGACAACATGATGGGAATTAGAAATTCTCTCCATACAACGTTCGACTGTGCAACAACTTATGGAGAGACTCTAGGAAAGGGATTCGTAAACCATGTCAGAACAAAGTTTCGATCCGCAAAAGGAGCCATGCCTGAAACGAAAGTAGTGGTTTCGCTAAGCAAATTTATGTACTTCATGAAGAGGGTTTGATTGGGAATCTCTTGACAAGTAGTCAAGGCTAGTCGGACACCTTCGATCGAGTGTTCCTGCGTCAAACGCATAATTCTCTCTGACATCGGGGTAACCCAATTTATATTCAAAAGTGGCATTTAGCCAATATTGTAGGAACGACAGTGGGGCCGACAGGTTCAAAGCCTTAAAAGTTGAATGAAGTAGTTTTAACTTCAAGGAGGCAAGTCCCAAGGAATGATAAAGGGACGCCAACATAAGTTTACCCAATGAAACTTGTCAGCCCTCATGTAGTTGAATCGCTAGATGAATAAAAATCTTGGCTATCTACAGAGGGTCGGGACAAAACATGTAGTAAGAAAGCCACATAGTGAGAAAGGCAATATGCTCCTCGTTAGAAACTTTGTCATAATCTTTGACATGATGATCAACAATATAAAATTTGAGACTTGGACGTTTGAAATAAAATTTGTTCTCGGTCGAATGAGCTGGATCGAAGGTTTCTCCCAAAGGTGAAACACTAGTGATGACTGCCACGTCAAAAAGAGTGTGCGTCAGCATCCCATAGGGAAGGTGAAAGGTGTTAGCCAGACCTTCCCAGAAATAGAGCGAAGAAAGCAACATGCTAGGATTGACCCTATAGGAATGCCTTGAGATTTGGATGGAGTTGAAGATGCCAGTTGTATTCCATTGGGTTTGACATTTGTTTTGCATCCTGTCGAGTCAGGCTAGGTATTCTTTATTCCCAGGAGTAGGCATCGACTGGAAAACTCTAGCTTCTGGGTCCATAAACTTGAGATCCATGATGCCATCCTTCTCGAAAGCAGCAGGAACAACATGGGTGAAGCAAGGAATTATTTTGAACCTTTTTAGGTTTCCTTCAAAATCAACAAAATCATAATCATAATCAATAGCCTGCACCGTCTTGGCCTGCTCAAAATCAACAGAATGCTCGTGATAATATGGGTCAAGGTCAAGGCCAGAATTACTGAAACAACTATGGTAGACATCCCCAATATGACAAGATTCCAGTGCCATATGATGAGTTGGTACCGTATATGATCCACGTGGGGCCATTGTACCAAAAGAATCCTACAGGCTATGCCTCCTTATCATCCCAAGCATAACCCTAATGCCTCGTGCACCTTTCATGCCGGGTATATAGGGCATTCAACAGAGGATTGTTGGCCTCTCAAAAATAAAATTCAATAGCTGATCAACCATAAGGTTTTGTCTTTCTCAGAAGAGAAGCCTAATGTGAAGATAAACCCTCTGCCAAATCATGGTGGATCAGCAGTGAGTGCTGTAATTAAAGAAGAGACTTCAGAATCTGTCAAGAGGGTTGATGATGTGAAAACTCTAATGACTATAGTTTTGAGAAAGCTTGAACAACATGGTTTTCTAGTTGGTATTCATGATAATCATGTTGCGTGTGAGTTTGATCCTGATAGTTTTGACGTCCTGAAGGGATGTGTGCAGAATTTGATGAATTAAGGGTTGATATAATTCTCCAGATCCAAGGCAGTTAAAGAGATTGTTGTTATTGAGCTTATAACCATAGTGTATAAGAAAAATAAGATTGAAGCTCCTCCCAAGAAGATTAAGCCTATCCATATATGTGTTCCTGGTACATTCCCGTATCAAAACACCAAGGAGGTTCCTTGGAGGTATGAAACGACTGCGAATATGGGTAGAAAAGATATTTGAATCCCTGACATTGAGATTGTGAATATAAGTGGAACGAAAGGCATGACTCGTAGTTTCTGTGTATTCACTTCAAAATACACTCCTAGGGTTCCTCCATAACCCACAATTGTCCCTCCTAAGGAGAAGGTCCTTCCTACTCCTCCTCCGTATGCAGAGCATCTGTACCCGCCACTCCGATCGTGACGACTGTTCCAGCGGTAACAACATAAATGTTATCAACAACAACAACAACATCAACGTTATCAATAATAACAATAATCAAGCCAATGAAGACATGTGGTCAGAAAAATAGCAAGTGTATTATTTTGCCTCTGTAGTAATAAAGAGGGGAAATCCCCAGTATCGATCTCAAGGAATGCTTGACGATACAGACTTCTGGATTAATTTTTACTAAACAAAAGCTTGGGGGTTTTGGGATAATTTGGTGAAATTATGAAAGTAGTTGCAAATAAAATAAATAAACCACACGAACAGTTAAAACAAATATGAGTAGTCTGCTAAGGAAGGTGTATGATTCAATCATGTAAAGATTCCAATCTCATAGTGCAACAACGCATTTTAGATAATTGATTATCGGTTCCTAAGGGTGTTTACTCCTAAGTCCTTAGTGAGAAAACATTTAATTATTCAACCCAATTACTACGTCCTTAGCAAATCACTGATGAAATTAAGAATTATTATATCGAGAATAATCCGGTTATTATAGGGTATCCCTAGTCCTAGGTGATATCTATTATGATATATTCTCAAGCAGATCATGAACAATGGTTGTCTAACCTAATTATTTCCCATAAATCAAACATCGTTTGTCTAACAGAAAAAGCAATAAGAACAGTCATGAGAACAAATCAATTATAATAAAAATTATTTTTATTGCATAAAGTAATTCAAAATCATTACAAATCTGAATCAGGGACACCCCCTAGCATTGGGGGGTTTATCTACTCATAAAAAGAAAACAAAACATAATCAAGATTGTTATCATTACATAAATATTAGATGAATTGGTCTTCAATCATAGAAAGCTCTTGAAAATGTGAATCCACCATGAAAATTTGTGTTCTCCAGCCTTTAGAACGTGTTTTTGCTCTGTAAAATCGTCCAACCCTCGAAAAATCGTGTTTCAGGGTTAAATAGACACGTTTTGAGCTTCTTGAGTTTTGGGGCTTCATTACGCGTATGGCCTTATGTGTTACACGTAATTCCTTGTTTCATAGAAATTTTGCATGCGTACATTCATGTCATTATGCATAATTCCTTCTTTGTTACGCGTAATGCTTTCTTCAATGCCTCTATCTTCTACACATAAGCCCCCTTGCAAGCGTACAGGCACGCCTTGCTCGTAACGCCTTACCTGTTACGTGTAAAGGCAGAAACTCATATTTCTCTCCTTTCTACTGGAACACGTAAGATACGAGTAAGGAAAGGGGATATATGTGTATTGCCTAGGCATTACGTGTATTGACAACATTTGTATACTTTTTCTTCCTTTTTCTCGGCCTTCTTGTTTTGGCCCGATGTTGCGTCTGATCTGCGATCCCTTGCACTTTCATACCTGCATTCACTACACTCCACATACCAAAAAGTGTAAAAATAACACATAGAAACTCAAATCAAGAAAATACTATCATGACACAAATTGATTCAAAAACTCAGGAATTCAGATCACAATACTATAATTTACCTGGTTTTTTATCGCATAAATGGTGAAATTTCTAGCATAAATGGTGACTGATCACAACCCCAAACTTGGCTTTTTGATTGTCCTCAAGCAATGTTCAGGACCTATGATGATCATGCCACCCCTAAATAACTAAAGATTCAATTCACCATAATACTTCTGCAATCTTTCATGATTCACTCTCGCTGCTACCTTCAGTTTTCTCAAGTTACCACTTTCGATTGCTCGGCCACACTCCTACTTTGAAGTACTCTTTTACCCGTCAGCTTATTTCACTCTCTCACCAAGACTCTCTTGGGTTAAATTGTTTATACTCATAATTCACGGTACACAATACCACCTCATAAGCTTGAATAATTTGTCTTTTCATATCAACATACACACCACACACACTTTTTGAGGTCTTTAGTGTTGTAACAGGGTTAAGGTTAAGGTGGGATAATTTTTGGAAGAGTAAGCTAAGGTTCATATTAAATACAATCGTTATCTTACTAAGCTCATTTTAATGGATTAATCCTAGAATTCGTTCTTGCACTCGTCCTTGAGGATAAGCTGTAATCGGACATTCACTTTTGGAATTGTCTTTATTTTCAACATTTGCCGACTTCTCTATCTTTCAAGTGTCTTGATGATTATTATTATTTATTTATTTACTTTCTTTATTTTATTTTATTTTTCAAATTTTCATCTTTTTTCGTTTTTTTTCAATCATCAGGTGCCCTCATTTGTACTAATACTGCATAGCTACCCCAAACTTAAAGGTTGTTATTCCAATAGTAACCCCAAAATTAGAATGAACCTAGCTCTGATAACTCACATAAATACTCTAAATAAGGTGGGGGAGTGTTTTGGGCCATGGGTTAATAGGATGTGGTGTTTGAACAAACAAATGGGTAAAGGCTCAAATGAGGTGAACAATGGATAACAATAAAAAAGGATGGCTAGAAAGGCTCAAGGGTGAAAACAAAAAACATGCCTCAATGTGTGTAATAATGCAATTAACATTCGAAAAGAACGTATACAAACTCATAAGGATAGAGATATACCTGAATATTCTCTCATGATGAATATTGCATTTTCCTTTTTCTGATCTCACCATGTTAGACAAGCTGACAAACTTCACATTACCTCTTGTGTGATGCAGCATCACTTTCAATGATGACGCATGTCAGTCCCTGTTAGTAGAACTCAAGTAAACCACGACCAATTACTTGTAGAAGTATCAATACTTGGGGGTTACTAAATAGAGGATACATCAACCTTTTAGTCAGGGTGCATCTATGAACCACTACAGCTCGAATTCATCAGTTATTCGAAAAAGAGAACCAAACTCACTGTATCAAGCAAAACCAAACTTATTAACAAAATAAACCCACTAGGGGCAATTACAAACTTGCTAAAATAAATAAAAAGTACAATGAAAAAAAACGTACATTCAAATACAATGAAATAAAATTTACGAAACTAAAAATGAAAAGGAAATAACATAAAGATAAAAACAAAAATACAATTGATAGCTAGATTGTATCATTAGCATCCCTTTCCTGCATATTCACGTCGAAATCAATTAACGATATCAAATCAGGCCCATGGTTCCCATGCACAAAAGCAGATAATGGAGACATCAAACCAGACTGCCTCTAAGGGGTCTGATGCTGCTGAGGTAAAGGCTGAAAGGGACTCCTATGCGGCTACTGAGAACTGGCCCTCCTAACTGGATCGGAGTCTCCATCCTAGGGTATCTATAACGGACATAATAAGGAGCCCGTGACTCTCCTGAGAATAGGTCCCTGAATCGATGAGCAGCCACCTATGTATCGTTCTGGTGTGTCAGGTAGTGGCCAGGTGCTCCCATGTGTGCACACATATTCCGCATAAAACAAAACTGTGTTATACAATCAATATGTTCCTAGGAGTCCTCGTCCTCAATAGACAGGGATGCCCCCGACACTCTATGAGATGTAGCCTGCCTAGGTAGCTCACTAGTCCCTACCTCAAATGCGTATGTATGCCGAGGAGGTCTCTGCTCCTCGCTCGTAACAGCAACAATCTTCTCCCTTAACCAATAAGGATCCAAATAACATGTTGGTCTCATAATTTTCCTGTCATCCAGTTCCTCTACCCCCTCCTTCTAACACAATAAATGTATCACAGTAGCATGCCCCAAGGCCTTCTTCTGTGATTGCGCAATCTCATCTATGTCACCCACGATGATTCATCCTATATTGACAAGTCTATTCTTCAGAAAAAATATAATGCCAAAGCTCCCTCAGCAATCAAATCTAAACCACTCCGGTTAGTGTCCAGAGTGTGGTGCATGTAGTATACTTATGCCTTCGGGATCGTGGCTATGACTACCACAAGCATTTTCGAAGGAGTTTGCTTCGATGTTCCCTGCCAATCTTTATCTGGGTGGGCTAATAACTGACGCATCTCCTCAAATGTTCAATCGGATCATCAGACCGCTTCATAGTGTGAAAACTACAATGGGTCTCCCTGAATATGTATTTTAACACTCTGTTTATGTTCTGCCAACTATAATCAATTTGCTTACCCCGAACCCAGGATACCAATTAGGTAGCATCCATAGCTTCGTCATTCAGTGCTCCATAAGCTTTGGCATAAAACTCCAATACTAAATACCTTTCTACCAGTTGAATCTAGGCATCTAGATGAGTAGGTTTTTACTTTTTTAGCATGACAGCGACTTCCGGAAGTTCACCGTGCTTAAGGACCGAAGCTTTAACTTCGATGACGTTATGTGTAGAGATGTCTCTGTAACGCTGAGCATGTGTCTTCGAAGTGAACCGTTGAAATTCTCCAAAAGGAGACGCCATTTGGGTGGATATCAATGAAGAACGACGAAGATCTGGATAATCAAAGATGAGAAAAACAGAGAAAAGGGTAATACGAACAATTTCGCGTAACAGATGTTGGACGAAATGACACAACAATATAGAGAAAATATTTATACCTGGAAAGAATGGTGATACACGTCGCATACGCTGGAAATACGCGTACTAAGATGGAGTTACACGTACGATACAAGACATTTTTAGGTTAACTATTTTAGATCACGTAATGCTTCCAGTACGCGTAACTTATGCGTATTGCCTCCCTTTACGTGTAACAATAGATTGCGTATGGGCCTAGTACGCGTAAGCTACGTGTTTTAGAAGGGGAGCCCATTTATGCTGGCCTATACGCGTAATTCTCAAAGCATTACGCGTATGGGCGGGACATGTGATTTTTTTCAAAATTTTCACTTTTCCAATTTTTCCTAAGTCCTGCTCTGCCGACCCAACTTACCATTGACATAACATGACTCAAAACAAGAAAGAAACACCAAACATAATTTAAAATAAACAGATACCTCCCTCGGGTTTCCTCCCAAGAAGCTCCTTTTAACATCCAAAGCTCGACGACTCATTTCCCTCTTATGGGGGGTACTTCAGCTTCCACACCTTGTTGCTTGTCTTTTCTAAAACCAAGAAACCATCTTTTTAAGAGATATGGACTATTTTGTGCAACAAGTCACTTCCACCTTCCATATTCTTACCTCGATATTGCTTTCTCTTCTTTCTCATGGCTTTTGGAATGACTGATTAAGGTGATACTAGTTTAGATGACCTTCTTGAGACTTTTTCTAATGTTGGCATGTTACTTTGTCCTTTCACATTTGTCCTGATCATGCCTACTTGATAGTGATTTTCTTTGTCTACCTCTCTCTTCCTATTTTCAAGCACATTCAAGGTTCTCTCATCATCACAAACTTTTAAAGTCAATGTACCATGTTCTATGTCGAGATTGCATCGGCTTGTCTGCATGAATGGTTGACCCATAATGATGGGTGTTTCTTCATCCTCGGGTATGTCCATGATCAAAAAATCAATGGGAAATATAAATTCCTTTATTATCACCAGTACATCTTTCACTATCCCATATGCACTCTTTATGGAGTGATCTGCAAATTTCAGATTTGTCCCTGTATCACTAACTTTTCCAATACCAAGTCTTTGATAGATTGACAATGGCATCAGACTCATACTAGCTCCCGAATCAATAAGTACCTTCTTGAAAGTTTTGCCTTTTATAGTGCATGAGACTGTGACAGATCCAGGATCCTTCTGCTTGATTGGTATTCTCCTACCTGATGATATTGCACTACATTTTTCATTAAAGGTCATCAACCCATCTCCTATTGGTTTCTTTTTAGGGATTACCTCTTTCATGAATTTTTGATACATGGGCATTTTCTCGAGTGCTTCAAAGAAAGTCATATTAATCTCTAACTTTTTGAACATTATGATGAATTTCTCAAAGTCTTTCTCTTTTGGATCCTCCTTTGTCACTCACTGAGGGTAAGGTACATTAATCACCGGTTTAACCTTTTTTTCTCTTCTGTTGGATTTACTGGTGGTATAACTTCTTCTGGTTCTTTTTTATTCTCCCTTACTTACAGATCTACCTCTATGACATGGTCATGATTTTTTGCTTTATCTTCTTCATCTTTAGCAACTTTATGACTTCTTGTTATGATATCATTAACATTCTCATGATGTCTTGGATTTTGTATTGTTGCACTCTGAAGGGTGCCTTGAGCTTGATTTGTGAGTTGTTGTGTTATCTGACCTATCTGAACTTCAAGATTTTTGATAGAAGCAGTAGTGTTCCTTTGATTATTTCTTGTTTCTTATTGGAACTGGGAATTTTGAGTTGTCATCTTTTCAATGGCAAGTTCCCAATCGGCCTTTTTGGGTGCTTATTGTTGATACTGTTGTTGTTGCGGTGGATACTGTTATTACTGTTGATATTGTTGTGGTTGGTTCTGATATTGAATGGAACCCTGCTTTTGAACATTTCCTTGCTGATCTTTCTAGGATAAATTAGGATGGTTCTTCCATCCCGGATTATACGTGTCAGAATAAGGGTTGTTCTGCTTCAGGAAAATTTATTTCTTCAACCTGTTGCGTAGTTGCAATACAGTGCATGGCAAAATAAGGCCCACCAGAAATATCATAATTAATAGCTTAAACAGGTTGAACTTGGGCTACCGTTTGGGTATATATATTCATTTCCTTAAGCCTTCTCTCAACTTCAGCAGCAATTTGATCTTCATTTTCACAACCTGATTGGGAAGTTTAAAATCAACCACACCCTCTAGTTTACTCACACTCCAGTCATATAACACCAGATGTTCATTTGCAACAATGACTTCTATGATCTTCTTAATACCACTGGCTGTTGTAAAGTTGGCTGAGCCACCGATAGGTGTATCAATAAGTTGCTTAGTCTTTAATTTGTGGCCATTTAAAAACATTTGCATCTGTTCAGTCTGATCCAAATTATGAGTAGGACACACAACCAGTAACCTTTTAAATATCTTGTACGCATCACCTAGTGATTCCCCCTCCTTATGCTTAAAATTCACAATATCATATCTTTTTCGAATATAGAAAAAAGCAGGAAACTACTCATTCAAAAACGTTGTTTCCATCTGTTCCCATGTAGTAATACTTCTAGCTAGAAATGAATAAAACCATACTTTGGCGTCTTCAACTAAAGTGAACGGAAACATCCTCAATTTTTTTTCTTCTTCAGTGTGCCCCTCAATTTTCAAAGTAGTGCTCATAGTGAGAAGCCTTTGCAGATGTTTGTTTGCATCTTCATTTATTTTTCCTGTAAAAGGCCTATTTTCAAGTTGATGGATGGTTGTTCGGTGCAATTGAAAATTTGGAACATTCACTGGTTGATTCATTATAGTCAAATGTCGCAATGGGGCATTTTCTCCTCCATAATCCCCAAAAAGTCTTTGCCATAACTGGATCTTCTCTCTCTTTGTTAGATTTTGTATCTGAGTTCTCAAAAACTTTAATCTTTATTTCTTGTTCGGAAATAGGAATTTCTGCTTCAGAGGCAGTCAATCTTGTTTCCTAGCTTGTCTGAGCTTAGCGTGCAAAGTTCTTTATAGTTCTGCGTCAAAAGTAAAATAAGTTGAGGGTTTTCCTCACATACACAGATTAGACAAAGATTAGGAATAACCCAAACATAGCCATAAAATAATGAAAACTAAAAAAAAATAAAAAAATTAGCTGCAGAGCAGCAAAATTTTAATTGAAATACATCTATGAACTCTATTATCTTTGGTAATCCCCGACAACGGTGCTAAAAACTTGATTGGAAAAATAGCAAGTGTATTATTTTGCCTCTGTAGTAATAAAGAGGGGAAATCCTCAGTATCGATATCAAGGAATGCTTGACGATACAAAGTTCTGGATTAATTTCAACTAAACAAAAGCTTGGGGGATTTTGGGATAATTTGGTGAAATTATGAAAGCAGATGCAAATAAAATAAATAAAGTACGTGAACAGTTAAAACATATATGAGTAGTCTGCTAAGAAAGGTGTATGATTCAACCATGTAAACATTCTAATCTCATAGTGCAACAATGCATTTTAGATAATTGATTACCAATTCCTAAGGGTGTTTACTCCTGAGTCCTTAGTTAGAAAACCTTTAATTATTCAACCCAATTACTATGTCCATAGAAAATCACGGATGAAGTTAAGAATAATTATATCAAGATTAATCTGGTTATTATAGGGTATCCCTAGTCCTATGTGATATCTACTATGATATATTCTCAAGCAGATCATGAACAATGGCGGTCCAGCCTAATTATTTCACATACATCAAACTCCGTTTGTTCGATAGAGAAATCAATAAGAACATTCATGAGAACAAATCAATTATAATAAAAATTATTGTTATTGCATAAAGTAATTCAAAATCATTACAAATCTGAATCAGGGACACCCCCTAGCATTTGGGGGTTTAGCTACTCATAAAAAGAAAAGAAAACATAATCAAGATTGTTGTCATTACATAAATCTTAAATGAATTGGTCTTCAATCGCAGAAATCTCTTGAAAATCTGAATCCACCTTGAAAATTTAAGTTCTCCAGCCTTTAGAACGTGTTTTTGCTCTATCAAATCATCCAACCCTCGAAAAAATGTGTTTCAGGGTTAAATAGACATGTTTTGTGCTTCTTGAGTTTTTGGGCTTCATTACGCGTATGGCCCTGTGTGTTACTGTAATTCCTTGTTTCATAGAAATTTTGCATGCGTACAGTTATGTCATTACGCGTAACGCCTTCTTTGTTACACATAATGCCTTGTCCAATTCCTCAGTCTTCTACACGTAAGCCCCCTTGCAATAGTACATAAACGCCTTACGCGTAACATCTTACCTGTTACGTGTAAGGGCAGAAACTCATATTTCTCTCCTTTCAGCTGGAACGCGTAAGATACTAGTAAGGAATGGGGAAATACGTGTATTGCCTAGGCATTATGCGTATTGACTTCATTTGTGCACTTTTTCTTCCTTTTTTCCGCCTTCTGGTTCTTGCCCGGTTTTGCGTTCGATCTGCGATCCGTTGCACTTTCATACCTGCATTCACTACACTCCACATACCAAAAAGCATAAAAATAGCCCAGAGAAGCTCAAATCAATAAAATACTATCATGACAAAAATTGATTCAAAAACACAAGAATTTAGATAACAATACTATAGTTTACCTGGTTTTCTGTCGCATAAATGGTGAAATTTCTAGCATAAATGGTGACTGATAAACCCGAAAGAAGGTCTGGCCCAGTTCCTATCCCATAGCGTCGTATATTACTATATTTGTTATGTGGCTCATTACTGCAATTGAGGGAGCTAGGTCCACCACCAACAATCATTCTCCCCGGTTACGATGCAAACACCCGATGTGAGTTCCACTCAGGCGCTCCTGGTCACTCAATAGAAAACTACAAGGCCATGAAATACAAAGTACGATTTGATAGACTCAAAGGCAATCATGTTTGTGGAAAATGGACTGAATGTGAACAACAATACAATGACACCACATAACAAGCTTGTGATAAATATGGTGGAAATAGATTAAGGAAGAAGATTGGTGTCCTGAGTGGACGAATTGAAGACTCCCCTGATTAAGATTAAGGAACAGTTGTTAACAACTAGTTTGTTTCCTGTTTGTGATGCTGACTGTGAGCATTGTTTAATCAACCCCCAAGAATGTGAAGTTTTGAAATCTCTCGTCAAAACATTAATAAACGAATGAATCGTAGTGGTGGAGCATCTCTCTACTAGTGAAGATGTAGCAACATTTAAGATCCCGTACAATCAAGTAGAGCCACTATGAATATCATATGATCTATCTCCAATAACCATTTCTAATAATCCAGTTACCCCTCTATTGATTACAGTACCTACCCCTTTTCCATATGGGGACACAAAAGCAGTGCCTTGGATATATGACTCAACTGTTTATATCCATGGACAGAAAATACAAGAGGAGCCTGTGGCAATCAATGAACCCATGGTGAACATAACCGGGACTGGTGGAGTAACAAGAAGTGGAAGGATTTTTGCACCCGTACCCCGTATTACTGACAATAGTGGGACCTCAAACCATGATAAAGGCAAACAAGTTGAAAACAATCAGCAAAGCCAGGACTCCCCACCAATCAGTGATGTGGAGGACTTCTTGTGCGTCATTAAGAAAAACGACTATAAGGTGGTTGATCAACTCAACCAATGACCGTCGAAGATCTCAATGTTGTCTTTGCTAATATGCTCCGAAGCACATAGAGATACCTTAGTAAAATTCTTGATGGCGACCCATGTTCCTCAAGAATTTTTGTCTGTCAATTTGTTGGGGTTTTCAACAACATTGTTGCTAGTATGATCTTGGGGTTTAATGACAATGAGCTCCCACATGAGTGGAGAAATCACAATAAGGCTCTACATATTTATATAGAATGTATGGACACTATCTTATCTATGGTGTTGGTAGACACTGGTTCATCTTTGAACATTCTACCAAAGAGCTCATTGTCTAAATTAACAATTGAAGGGCTTGTGATGAAACCAAGTGAGTTGGTTGTAAGAGAATTTGATGGCTCGAGGAGGATGGTGATTGGAGAAGTTGACCTCCCCATAAATATTAGACCTCATACATTCTTTATTACCTTCTTTGTCATGGACATATACCTCGCTTATAATTGTCTACTCGAACGGCCATGGATCCACTCAGTCAGAGTTATCATATCGACACTCCATCAAAGATTGAAATTTATGATCAACAATAAGTTAGTGGTAATTGAAGGTGAAGAGGATATCATGGTAAGTCACTTAGCTTCTTTTCGCTATGTTGAGGGAAGAGGTGAAGTGCATGAAACCTCGTTTCAATCGTTTGAGGTGGTGAGTGTAGCGATGGTTTCCCCCGTGAGGGAAGGAAAGAAAGTTGAATTCCCAATGGTCTCTTTGGAGGATGCTAAAACTGTGATTAAGGATGTATACCCCGGAGGATGGGGACGAGTATTGGATTTTCATGTGAATAAGGACCGCTCCGGTTTGGGATGCCATTCCCAAGTTGTAAAGAAATTAACGCTAAATGTTGTGGAGGGATAAGTGCTCCTGTTATCAGATATCTCTGCAAGCGCCAGACACCTTGTAGATGGGCAAATTTGTGTAGTGGAAGAGGAAAATAATGGTATGGCCGATGAAGAAGGACTCGTGTATCAAAGGATGGAAGGACAAGAACTGACAAATTGGACCGCAATGGAGATACCTGAAGTTACTATGTTTGAAAAGTAATTTCCCTTTTTTTTTTAAAAGGAACCACGCTATGCCCAAGGCATGGGGAACCATTTGTAGGGCCCCCTTAATTTTGAATTAAATTAATCAATGAAATCATCACCTTTGCATTCAAATTGTGCTCTTTGTTTTTCATTTATTTTTACTTTTTCACTTAACAAAAAAAATGGCAATGTTTTCTTATATTTTCATTTAAGTTTTCATTCATTTCCTTTCCTTCATAAAAATAAAAACATGAACCCTGAATCGTGCAGATTCCCTTTGATTACCACCAACAACGATACTGCTATGATCCCATATGACTTCGGCAATCTAATCAATCACGTTGACAAAGACTATGAGGAAGATTGTGAACTCCCCGAGAAGTTAGCTCGATTGCTAAGGAAAAAGTCAAAGGTCATCCAACCGCATGAAGAATAGATAGAAGTGGTAAATATTGGAATTGAGGAGGAAGTGAAAGAGGTCAGAATAGGCACAACTCTACAAGATGATGTGAAATAAAAGTTGGTCAAACTCCTACAAGAGTACATGGATGTAATTGCATGGTCCTACCAATACACGCCCGGTATTGACACTGACATTGTGGTACATAGATTACCACTCAAAGCAGATTTCTCTCTAGTTAAGAAGAAACTGAGGATAACTAGGCCTGACATGGCAATGATGATTAAAGAGGAAGTGCAAAAACAACTCAACGCAGGTTTTCTGGCTGTAGCCAACTACCCTCAGTGGATAGTCAACATCCTGCCCGTGCCCAAAAAGGATGGAAAAGTGCATATGTGTGTAGATTATAGAGATTTGAACAGAGTTAGTCTGAAAGACAATTTCCTTTGCCTCACATTGATATGGTAGTGGACAACACAACTCAATTCTCTATATTCTCCTTTATGGATGGCTTCTTCGGTTACAACCAAGTCAGAATGGCTCTAGAAGACATGGAGAAAACAACCCTCATCACCCCATTGGGAACTTTTTGCTATAAGGTTATATCTTTTGGCTTAAAGAACACTGGTGCAACATACCAACGAGCAATGGTGACACTCTTTCACGACATGATCCATAAAGAGATTGAAGTGTATGTTAACGATATGATCGCCAAGTCCCAAACTGAAGATGATCATTTAATTAATCTAGAGAAGCTATTTGAACACTTGAGAAAGTTTAGATTGAGGATCAACCTCAGTAAATGCATATTTGGGGTAAGATCTGGCAAGCTGATAGGTTTCATTGTCAGCCAACAAGGTACTGAAGTAGGTCCTGAAAAGGTTAAGTCCATACAAGTTATGCCCGCACCTAAGACTGAGAAGGAGGTTCGAGGATTTCTTGGGAGATTGAATTACATAACTGGATTCATATCCCACCTCACGGCCACCTATAAGCCAATCTTCAAACTACTTCGTAAAGATGATACAGTCATATGAAATGAAAATTGTCATAATGCCTTCGAGAAGATCAAGGAGTACGTACAAGAACATCCAATTTCGATGCCTCGTGTGCCTGGAAGATATTTAATCATGTACCTAACAGTCCCCGGGGGGTCTATAGGATGTGTCCTCAGATAACATGACGAATCTGGAAGAAAAGAGCACGCCATATACTACTTAAGCAAAAAGTTTACCGATTGTGAGAGTAAGTATTTGATGCTTGAGAAAACCTTATGTGCACTTGCTTGGGCTGCCAAATGCTTGAGGCAATACATGCTTACACATATAACACTCATAATCTCCAAGATGGACCCTGTCGAGTACATCTTTGAAAAACCAGCTCTCACCGGTAGAGTCGTCTGTTGGCAAATGGCCTTAACTGAGTATGACATTCAACATGTCACCCAAAAAGCTATCAAAGAAAGTGTCTTATCTGACTATCTTGCTCACCAGCCCTTGGAGGATTATGAGTCCATCTGATTTGAATTCCTTGAGAAGGACATCATGTTGATAAAGGATTGCAACATCCCCGGCCCCGAGGAAGGACCAGAACATAGGTCACGATGGACACTTATATTTGATTGAGCTTCTAACGCTCAAGGAAATGGTGTAACACCCCTAACTTATTTAATTGTTTTTATTTAATTATAGCATTTTATGAATAGTTTGATAGTTTATTTATGTGATGTTGGTGTGTTTTTGAGTGTTTTATGATGTTTTAGAGTATTTAAGGGTATTTTAATAATTTAATAATTATTAAAATATTTGGTTGAGAGCGGTAGATTTTATTTAATTATTTAAAATAACAATAATAATTATTTGATATTTATAATTATGATTCTTTAATTATTTAAATATAGTGTGACATCGTATGCTAAAAATATATTTTCCTTTTAAAATCAAATAAATATTTTGTTTAAATATTAAATGTGTGATGCTTAATTGAAAATTTATTAAATTTAATATTTAGTTTATTTTATTTATCAATTAAATAAAGATTTTGTTTGGGATTAAATATTTGGAAATTAATCTTAACGTTGAAATAAACATAATATATATCGTAAGGGAGAGTGTGATAGTTAGGGTAAAAAAAATTAAGTTTTGATGCATATCTCTAAACAGCGTATCTGAGTCTGAAGAGATCAGTTTTGGAGAAATCGTGAGGCAGTGATTTGGAGAGGGAGGAACATCAAGACCTTAATCAATAAGGTAAGGGGGCAGATTGCTTACTATAGGGTGGGTTTTAGGCAACAGAGTGATGAGGGTTCCCTTACCCTCTCATAAACGCCAGATTATTGTTATTTTATCGTATCAAAATATAAGTTTTTGGGTTTGACCCAATGGGGTTTGATCAAAACCCCTATGGTCGATTATATGTTTTTTTATAATTATATGTATGTAGATATATACAAGAATTGTGAAATTTATGTTGTTAGTTGATTGTTTATGACGATCTGATTGGGATTTTTCCCACTTGGTCACTTTCTGGAATTTTTTATTGATCGATTATATCGGTTTGTGCCCAAATGTGATGATCTCATTTGGTCATGGTACATTTTGACGATGAAATGTGAACTGAATTATGTTGGATATTGGAATTAAAAACGTTGTAACTGGTATATAAAAAAACTAAATAAAATGTCTTTCTCAAATAAAAATTATGAACCTTGTTTTTCTATAAAAATTCTCGAAGTCACACGTTGCTGGGAATGAAATCGCGCATTCCGAAAAACTCGAAAAAATCAGGATTTTAAAAAAAGGAGGAAACATAGAAAATCTGAGGTAGGAGGGTTGGTTGCATCGATCGAAGTAGAAGTCGTGCTTCAGAGTGGTTCAGAGGGGAAATTTAGCGTCCGATGTCAGAATAACTATTATTATATATTTTCGAAAAGAGAATCGTCCCAGAAATTAAAGTCACTGTTGTGTATTGACTATTCGTGTGTTTAGCCGTTTAAGCTCGTTTAAATTTCCGAAAATAGTGTTTTATTATTTTCTGAAATTTTAGCAGTTTATGTTGTATATGTTTTATTTATTTATTTTGTGTATAACTAAAAACCCATAAGACTCATTAGAGTTTCTTTGTTTTATGTATTTAAAGATCTTTGTCAATGCCATAAGGATTAACCTTTTGAGTATAATAAATTTCAGAGTTTTGTTTAATCTTTCTAGTGAATAATAATAATTTTTATAAATAAAGCTAAAACTAGCAAAATCTTTGTTCTTAGTTGAAATAAGTATTTTTGTTGGAAAATTAATGATGTTAGTTTGATAACTTTAACTTTTCGTAATAAAATTTAAATAAGTAAAAACATTATATTTAATTTAATTTAATCCTTTTGAGGAATTAACGATGTTACTATGTTATGTTGTTATTCTGGAGGCCCGTGACTGGCATTTGGGTTCATACATGGAACATGTTATGATGATAATGATGAAATATCAATTTTTGGTGAATATACAACCTTTGATGATGTTTGGGTGATTTTGTATGGATGTTGGTTTAAATTATTATAACATATCATGCATTCATACTATTTCGGAGTTAGGTGAGACTTCAGTCTATTTTTTTGCTGAGCCTCGATCCCATTGTAATGGGTCAGGTGCAAGTAGCTAATTCCTATTATGAGGGATTAATGAAGCGTCGTCTATGGTGATGGTAGCGATTTTGGTGTGCTCCGGTTCCAAGAGGGAATCGATCCTATGGTGGGGATCATGGAGTGAAATGAACCCGAGTATTCATATTTGGTACCACATGCATGTCGAGTCGGTGTTAAGTACATTGCACAAGTGTTGCACTTGTATTGATTATTGTTGATGTGTTATTGAATGAGATGTTGTTGCATATGACGTTAACGATAATTGAGATATGGTTTTGTATGATGTTGAAGATAATGGAGATGTTGTCGTGTATGATGTTGATTATGATTTAGGTGGGACAATGTGATATATTATTGAGCATGATTGTGTAGATGTTGTACTCTATTCTTCATTCTATACCGTTTATTATCGAAATGAATTCTCACCCCTTCTGTTTGAGTGTTGCCTTTACATGGTACAGTTTGCCGCTGATTGCAAGAGCTCATGCAATGCCAAAGCTGTATTGTTCCTGACACTAAAGATGTTGCAAATTTGAGATTCTTGTCTGTCGGCCAAATTGGGATGTCTTTGGGGATAACGATCAGGTATTGTTGATGCTGGCTTCTCGGAGAGTGGAGAGCAATGTGATGGCTAATGTTGTACCAGTGGTGTGTGATCCTTGATGTTTTTCCTAAGAGATATTTGTGACTTGCCTTCAGACTGTGAAATCGAGTTCGATGAAGGTGGAAAGTTTTTCCATCTATTAAACAAGTAGAAGGATTCTTTGAAGGTGATCTTTGTGTGCTCACAATGTTTTCGTTCTTGTAAGTTGACAGTAAAACGGTAATGATTGAGTTGTCGGTTGTATGTGATTTTCCAGATGTATTTCTTGAGGATATTTAAGACTTACCGCTAGAGCGTGAGGTTGAGTTATCCATCGACTTAGTACCAGGTAGAGGATACTTATAGAAATTCTAATTTAGATTAGTGAATTGAGGAAGCAACTAGAAGATCTACTTGAAAAGAAATTTTTTTGTTCGAGTGTTTCGTCATGGCATGCGACATTGTTGTTAGTGAAGAAGAAGGAGGATAATATGAGGCTATGTGTGGAACATATGAGAATTTTATTACAAACATTTAAAGAGAACTAGTTGTACACAAAGTTTCCCAAGTGTGAGTTCTGCTTAAGAGAAGTGAGTTTCCTTGGTCATGTGATTTCTAGTGGTGGTATAGTCGTGGATCTGTCGAACATAGATGGTGTGTTACAATGGGAGACTCTGAAGTCTATCACTGAGATTATAAGTTTTCTTGGATTGGATGGTTACTACAGGAAGTTCATTAAAGGTTTTACAAAGTGAGCATTGTCGTTAACTCAGTTGACTTAAAAGGGTCAAGCCTATGTTTGGGAAGTGCATTGTGAAGAGAGTTTCCAAGAACTCAAGAAGAAGTCGATGTCTACTCTAGTTTTGATTTTGTCAAATCCAAGTGAGTCCCTTGTTGTATATTATGATGCTTCAAAGATGGGCATGGGAGGTGTGTTGATGCAGAATGGTCAGGTTGTGGCTTATGCTTTGAGACAAATGAGAGTTCATGACAGGAATTACCCAACACATGATTTTGAGTTGGCAACAGTGGTATTCATGTTGAAGATTTGGAGGCATTAATTATATGGTTCCATATTTGAATTTTTCAGTGATCACAAGAGTTTGAAGTATCTCTTTAATCAAAAGGAGCTTAACATGAGACATAGGAGATGGTTAGAGTTTTTTAAGGACTGCGACTTTGGTTTGAATTGCCATCCTGGTAAAGACAATGTGGTAGCAGGATTTTTGAGAAGGAAATATTTACACATGTCGGTGATGATAGTCATAGAGCTTGAAATGATCGAACAATTTAGAGATTTGAGCTTAGTATGTGAAGTGCTTCGAATAGTCTGAAGTTGGGTACGTTAAAGCTAATCAGTGGGTTTATTGAAGAGATCAAAGAGAAACAAATATTAGATTTAGCTTTGGTTGATCGAATAACATTAGTATGTCAAGGCAATGATGAGGATTTCCAAATTCTGATGTTTCGAGGCAGAGTTTGTGTACCTGATGTTCTAGATTTTAAGAGGATGATCTTAGAGGAGAGTCATCAAAGCAGTTTGAGTATTCATCTAGGAGCCACTAAGATGTATCAGGATTTGAAAAAAATGTTCTGGTGGTTAGGGATGAAGAGGGACCCTACACAATTTGGTTATTCTTGCTTTAGTTTGCTTTACTTTGTAATTACATTAAACACCATGCACATTTTATTTGAATTTTACTATGTCAAGCTATTAGTTCTTGATTATAGAATGACACGAGTAAAATTAGGTTATGTTTTTGTCATAGAGGGCGTGCTAAGCGCGACCTACTACACCTAGCGCACTTGGTTGCAGATGTAGGCTAAGCGAAGATCTATGGATGGGTGAGGTCATATTTGTGACACTCATTATTTTGTTGCCTAAGGACATGCAAATGTTGGTTGTAGAGAGTGAAATGCAAAGATGATCCAAGTTAAACCTATACTTGATTGTTTCAATTACCTTCTTGATTAAGTGTCAAATTCCAAAAAAAAAAATGAAAATGTTTTGAAAAAAAAAGTATTTCCATAAAGGAAGTTTGTCTGCAAATTGTTTACATAAGGATCTAAACGATCAAAAATGTGTAAGATCACCAACGATAGGTTGACAACAAAATGTCAAATAATAAATGTCATCAAAAATATTTTATTCTCTTTAAATGCTTCACTCATGATTAATGGCTAACAATTTGTGAAATATAACATGATTATGAACTCTTTGCTTTATTCAAAGTTTGATTTTTCTTCTGTCTATAGAAAACACATTGATATAACTTAGGAATCATAAGTCTACCCAAGTATGATGTTTGCAACCTCATGTTTTACTTATATATGAAGAGGAGACATGCATGATAACTATTAATATTTGTATATAGAACATTCAATAGAATATTCCTTAGTTTGTTTGTGAATAAAATGAAATATACCTTAGCATATTATGCATGTAACTAATTGTATAAGTTGTAAATTCCATTATATAATAAAGCCTACATAGTGTTATGCAGACACACTATTTATTCAAATATGTCTCACTCTCTCATATTTCAACATAGAATCCATAGCCCCTTAAGATACAACATTTCATCGTGATTTACCCGGTTTACCTGCCGTCTTCTGGTGTAAATTTGTTTTTGCAAACCATGTCCTAACCCTAGTTTTCCTTCCTTTCACTATCATGACTCTTCCCGACATCAATTTTCTGATTACCACCACACTACCGTAGTCATCGCTATTGTTCTTGGCGAACTTTAAGAAAACAAACCCTCAACAGAAGCACCTCCTATAATTAGTTCGTTCCCCATTTTTTACTTCCAGAAGCCTACGCACGCACTGACACGTGCCTCCTCCATATTCGCGTGTGGACCTCACTCACCGCCACCTAAATCATATGTGATAAAGCATCTGGAGTCCAATTCCATCGTTTTTTCTACCGCGTAACTCGCCTTCCTGCACTTGCTTCAGATTCGATCTCATCTTTTATTTTCAACTCACGGAAAATCGTGCTCAAGTTGAAATAACCCTTGTTCGCCCAATCATGCAATATTTCTCTTCCTTTAAGAACTCATGGATGCTCATACTGACTCGTCTGGTTCAAAGAGCATCTTTACAAACCATGTCACTTATCCATTATCAACAGAAAAATTTACGGGTCCAATTACGATAGTTGGGCCGATGATATAGAACTATTGGTTCATGGTCAAGGATGCAAGGATCACCTGACCATAAAATCTAACATTGTGGTTGCAACTAAAAAGGCGAAATGGGAACATATTAATTCTCAATTGTGTAGTGTAATCAAGTATACTTTTTATCCCTGTATTAAACAAATCTTCCTTCCTCATATTACATGTGAATTGGTTTGGATGCAGGATAAACAACTCTATACAAATGAAACTCTATTGGACAAGTGACTTCAAGCCCAGGAGGGGAGGGTGAATTCTGGTATTTAAGATTCATGATTAATTTTAAACATTAATCGGTTAAGATTGTATTAATAATTTTAAGTGAGTAATTTTCAGCAGAAATAAAATACTGAAAGTAAATTGTAAAAAATAAAAAGATAGGGTTAGAAAGAGTACACTAGATATTTATACAGTTTTGTCCTAACGTTGGACTATTTCTGTCCCCAAGAAGTCTTCCTGAGAGTTATGACTAAAAACTTGTGAGCTTTTGAAGGTTATGCCCACAAACCTCAATAGAATCTGATCTTGAGATTTTTAAGGCTTATCCCCCAACCAATCACATATTTTACCCCAGGATAAGCTAACGAACCATTTAGATATTTATGGCTTATCTCATTAACCAAAAACAAAGATTTTTCTGACAAAGCTTAAGAAACCAAATCTAGAGATTTTATGGCAGGTTTATCTCAAAAATCAAACGTGATCTGTTAAGAGTATCACATCCTTAACAATATAAACAACCAACACGACCACTTACAAAATTCCTTCCTCACAAGCAAAGCTTCATTTATTAGTACTAAGGAAATATAAAGTGAAAGAAAATATTTTCTAGAGAGAGGGAGAAAGATAAATTCCAACTAAATACAAAATTTTTGGGAATTAGCGTGATTTAAAGTGGATGTGTGTCTCCTTTATAAAAAAGTTGGAAAACCAAAATTGGAATTTATCCATGGGCATAATTAATGATCTAATCGATTCACATAAAGCTCTAATTCATTAGACGACTCACTTTTAATCGATTACCACGTCCAAATAGGAAGTTTTTGATATATAGTCATTGCAAGTCATTAATGGGTTGTCCATAATATTTGGTTAATCGATTACCACTCTCTTATTAGATTAGATTGATGCTCTAATCTATTAGATGGCCCGGAAAAAAATTCTCAATCAATTAGCATAATTGACCAATTGATTGGTAGTTGAAAAAATGGTTTTAAAAGACTTAGACAACTTTTTGATCACTTGTCTTGGTTTAGAAAATTATTTTTAAGTTTAAACAAATTTGAGAAAATATTCTGAGGTGTGTGCGTTTGTGATTTTCCATGGTACTTTTAACCTACTTTCTTACTTTTATAATACAGAGATCACCAAGAACTAGGAAAAAGAAACAATAACAAACAACAACAAATGTAATATACACAGATAAACAAAGATGGGTTAAACCCACTAGGGACTACTCTCTAGCAGAGTCGCCATTTTACTATAGCGGTAAATTTTTTGAGATTAAGTTATTGATTAACTTAACTCATAAAGCAAGAGTCGCCACGACGCTTTTATTATTTCCAAAGGAAAGGGAAAAAGAACGAACAAAACCCAAAGAAGTTTTAAAATAAAACTAATAAAAACAGATAAGGGTCTGAGGATTGGTTATGCAAAGGGAGTGTATTAGCACCCTAAACATCTATAGTACTCTATAGGAACCTCTTTGAAAATCTATATATTTTGGCTTAAAAATGGTGTTGTTTGCAAAGATTGGGGAGATGAGAAAAGAAATGTTTTTTTATAATTTTTGTGTTTGCCAAGACTTTCTGAGTCTTATGCCTACGTACCAACAAATTTCAATGGAGGCTCAAAACCTCGTAGTTCATGGTAGAAATAGTAAAGATCTTTGTTTTGATTCATTTTTAATGAAAATACTTTTTGTAA